>NC_142148.1:33980734-34283765 GCF_024610735.1 Ursus americanus | reverse complement strand
CACAGAGTTGGAATTTTAAATGGTAGTGTCTGGAGATATCAGAAAAGCAAATGTCTGCCAAATTACGTCTAGTTAAATACTACCTTTAATATAGCCTTGGTTTGTTTTGCTGATATTTATGTCTTTCTAAAGAAATAGCTGTCAATTTGGGCTATGTGCTGGAGTCACTTGGGGAGCTTTAACATTACTGATGTCTGGGCCCAAGTCCAAGTGATTTTGGTTTAATTGATCTGTGGTATGGCTAGGACATCAGGATTTTTTTTTTTAAAGCCTTTATTTATTTTTAAAAAATACTTTAATTCCAGCGTAGTTAACATACAGTTTTATATTAGTTTCAGATGTGCAATATAGTGATTCACCAATTCTATACATTACTCAGTGCTCATCATGATATGTGTACTCTTAATCCCTTTCACCTGTTTCACCCATTCCCCACCCACCTCCCTACCCCTGGTATGCTCTCTATAGTTAAGAGTCTGTTTTTTGGTTTGTCTCTTTCTTGGTTTTCTTTCTTTTCTTTTCTTTTCTTTTCTTTTCTTTTCTTTTCTTTTCTTTTCTTTTCTTTTCTTTTTTTTCTTTGTTTTGTTTCTTAAATTCCACAAGTGAGTGAAATCATTTGGTATTTTTCTTTTATTTACTTCACTTAGCATTCTATCCTCTAGATTCATCCGTGTTGTTGGAAATGGCAAGATTGCATTCTGTTTTATGACTGCGTAATACTCCGTTGTAATTCCGTAGTAATACATACATACTACATCTTTATCCATTCATCTGTCATTGGACACTTGGGCTGCTTGCGTAATTTGGCTATTGTAAATAATGCTTCAAAAACCATAGGGGTGCATATCTTTTCAAGTTCATGTTTTTGTATTCTTTGAGAAAGTACCCAGCGGTGGAATTACTGGATTATATGGTAATTCTACTCTTAATATTTTGAGGAAGCTCCATATTTTGTACAATGGCTGTACCAGTTTGCATTCCCACCAACAGTGCATGAGGGTTCCTTTTCCTCCACATCCTTGCCAACACTTATTGTTTCTTGTGTTTTTAGTTTTAGCCACTTAAAAAAATTTTTTTTTATGTTATATTAGTCACCATACAGTGCATCATTAGTTTTTGATGTAGCGTTCCATGATTCATTGTTCGCATGTAATACCCAGTGCTCCATGCAATACATGCCCTCCTTAATTCTGACAGGTATGAGGTGATATCTCATTGTGGTTTTGATTTGCATTTCCCTTATGATGAGTGATGTTGAGCATCTTTTCATGTACCTGTTGGCCATCTGTCATCTTTGGAGAAACGTCTATTCATGTCTTCCGCCTATTTTTTAATTGGGTTGTTTTTTGGTGTTGAGTTGTATAAATTCTTTATATATTTTGGATAGTAACTTTTTAAAGATTTTATTTACTTGAGAGAGAGAGCAAGAGGTAGAACATGAGTGGGGGGAGAGGGAGAGGGAGAAGCAGACTCCTTGCTGAGCAGGGAGCCCCCAGTGCGGGGCTCAGTCTGAGGACCCCGAGATCATGACCTGAGCCGAAGTCATACACTTAACTGATGGCTGTCCAGGGGCCCCAGATAGCAACTCTTTATCATATGTGTCATGTGCACATAGATTCTCCCGTTCAGTTGGTGTCTTTTAGTTTTGTTGATCTTTTCCTTTACAGTGCAGAAGATTTATTTTGATGTAGTCCCAATAGGTTATTTTTGCTTGTTTCCCTTGCCTCAGGAGACAGATCTAGAAAAATGTTGCTATGGCCAATGTCAGAGAAATTACTGCCAGTACTCTATTCCAGGATTTTTATGGTTTCATGTCTCACATTTAGGTCTTGAATCCATTTTGGGTTTATTTCTGTGTATCATGTAAGAAAGTGGTCCAGTTCCATTCTTTAGCAATATAGCTGTCTAGTTTTCCCAACACCATTTGTTGAAGAGACTTTTTTCCATTGCATATTCTTGCCTCCTTTGTCATAGATTCATTGACCATATATTCAAGTGTCTATGCTGTTCTGATCTATGTGTCTATGCTGTTCTGATCTATGTGTCTGTTTTTGTGCCACTACCATACTGTTTTGATTACTACAGCTTTGTATTATATCTTAATATTTGGGATTGGGATACCTCCAGTTTTGTTCTTTTTCAAGATTTCTTCGGTTATTCAGGGTCTTCTGTGGTTCTATACAAATTTCAGGATTATTCTAGTTCTGTGAAAAATGGTGTTGGTATTTTGATAGGGATTGCATTAAATCTGTAGAATGCTTTGGGCGGTATAGACAATTTAACAGTATTTGTTCTTCCAATCCATGAGCATGAAATAGCTTTCCATTTGTGTCCTCTTCAATTTCTTTTATCAGTGTTTTATAGGTTTCAGAGTACAGATCTTTTACCTCCCTGGTTAAATGTATTTGTAGATATTATTTTTTGTTCAATTCTAAATGGGATTGTTAATTTCTCTTTCTGTTGCTTCATTATTAGTGTATAGAAATGTAACAGATTTCTGTATATTGATCTTGCATCCTGCAACCTTACTGAATTTATCAATTCTACAAACGTTTTGGTGGAATCTTTGGAGTTTTCTATATTTAGTATCATGTCATCTGTAAATAGGGATGTTTTATTTCTTCCTTACCAACTTGGATGCCTTTAATACTTTTTCTGGTCTGATTGCTGTGGCTAGGACTTCAGTACTATGTTCAATAAAAGTTGTGAGTAGACATCCTTATAGGACAACAAGATTTTTGGAAGCCCTCCAGGTGCAGAGGAGGTTGAGAACCACTGACCAAAATGTAGAGGAAGCAATGAGGGGCATCTGTGATTATGGTCTTAACTCTGACCAACAAGGGTAAGATGGTGAAATGAAGCAGTGAGTCTTGGGAGGAAGTGGCTATCATTTTAGTGTTGGAAGGCAGAGCTTCAGTGTTAGGAAAATGCTTACAGAATGGAAAGTCAAGGGAAACATCAATAGGATCTGGTGGCCAGAGGCTTTCCAAAGTTCGGCAACTCAAGAGGATGAAGAGGCTTCTTTAGAATAAAATTCTGACCTTACAGACTTTCAAGCAGCGTTCTTCAAAAGGTAGTTTCTATAACATATGGTACACATTAGGATGTCGTGTAATTCACAAACTTAAGAATAGTTATTTATGCACTTATGTAATACATACTAAACGAAAGAGGTACATTAAACTTGTGAATTTATTTGCAGACTCATTTTTTAAAGTGAGTCAATTTAAAATTGATTTAAACAAAATTATAAATAAATCCATAGATGGAATAAATAAGGAATGTGGGATGTGAATAAATTTAAAAACATTTGAGAAATATTAAGTCAGCAAAGACAATGCATCTTAAAAAAAGTGGTACACTGACCTCAGAGTTTTGAAGGAACGGTACTTACAAATGTGAAGAGACAAAAACCAAAAAACAAAAAAACCCAAAAACAAAGACAACATCATGCCGTGAACCTTCAAGAACATTTTCAGCTAGCCTATAGATGTCATAGTCTGGGTTTCAAAAATGCAAAGGCCATAATTTGAAAGCTTGAAGAAATGATGTTCTCAGTGAAAAACACCAGGAAGGGATAAGCCTACTTCGGAAGAGGCAAATGGTAGAAGGTAGAGATGACAGGCGAAATCAAAACTATTCAAGTCAAAACTATTCAAGTCTGATTTTTCCCAACTAGAATGAACTAGAACCAAATTTAAGCCCAACATAGATCAGGCAAAGATAGGATCCAATCACACACCCAACTAAATCCCTGATGGTAGGAAAAAGGAAATTTTTGCCAGTGTGATCATTGAGTTGTCGCATCTGTTACTTTCCTTTCTAAAAGCAGATATTTGTGGCCTCTTGTTATTTCCTCCTTTCTATTTTTTTAAAAAAATTTTATTTAAATTCAATTTAGTTAACTTATACTGTATTAGTAGTTTCAGGGGTAGAATTTAGTGATTCATCAGTTGCCTGTAACACCCGGTGCTCATTACATCAAATGCCCTCCTTAATGCCTATCACCCAATTACCCCATCCCCCCCCCCTTCCTTCCAGCAACCCTCAGTTTGTTTCCTGTAGTTGAGAGTCTCTTAGGGTTTGCCTACCTCTCTGTTTTCATCTTATTTTTCCTTCCCTTACCCTATGGTCATCTGTTTTGTTTCTTAAATTCCACTCATGAGTGAAATCATATCATATTTGTCTTTCTCTGATGACTGATTTTACTTAGTATAATACTCTCTAGTTCCATCCACATTGATGCAAATGCCAAGATTTCATTCTTTTTGATAGCTGAGTGATGTTCCATTGTCTTGTTTATCCATTCATCTGTTGATGGACATTTGGGCTCTTTCCATAGTTTGACTATTGTGGACATTGCTGCTATAAACACTGGGGTGCAGGGGCCCTTCTCATCACTATGTTTGTATCCTTTGGTTAAATACCCAGTAGTGCAATTGCTGGGTCTTAGGGTATTTAACTTTTGGAGGCACCTCCATACTGTTTTCCAGAGTGGCTGCACCAGTTTGCATTCCCACCAACAGTGTGAGAGTGTTCCCCTTTCTCTGCATTCTTGCCCAGACATGAACATGCATTTCTCCAAAGAAGACAATCATGAAAAAATGCTCAACATCACTTGGCATCAGGGAAATATAAATCAAAACCACAATGAGATACCACCTCATTCCAGTCAGAATGGGTAAAATTAACACCTCTCTTCTATTTTTTTTTTTTAACACAGGGTTGTCCCCAAAACCCAGAATCTGAGTCATCATCATTATGAGGCTGCCAGAAACATAAGACAATTTTGGATGGCCTCAACAGATAAGTAGTAAGAGTTTTTCTCTAACTGAATTGTTCAGCAAATGACCTGACCATTTTTCATGGTCCATTTACCTTCCCATAGTCTCTGATTTGATTGATCTGGTGTCAGGCCTGGATAGCTGCATTTTTATGAAGACATTGTAGGTGTATCTGGTGCATACCAAAGTTTTCCAGTGTTGGTTGAGAACTTGGAAGTGATGGTGATGAGGTTTCCCGTACTGGTCAGCATGCAGATCTCCCTTCTGGGAGGCTCTTTTAAATAAAATTATCACAACTGGTTTATTGACATACAAGGTGGAAAGAATAATGTACCCCATATACCCACCAGCAGCATAAAAAATAAAATATTACTATAATGTGATTGAAATCCTGCTGTGTACCAGTCCCCACATTGTATTGCCTTCTCTCCCTTTGAAATAATCACTCCTGGTTTCTTTTTAATTAACAGCTTTATTGAGATATAATTAATATTCCATACAATAGAAGTATACAGTTCAGTGATATTCAGATTTGTGTAGGCATCCCCATAATCAGTTTTAGAACATTCTCATCACCCTGAAAAGAAACCTAGTAATCATTAGCAGTCATTCTCTTCTTCCTTACACTCCAAACTCTAAACCCTAAGCTACCACCAGTCTCCTGTCTAACTCGATGGACTTAGCTATTTTGGACATTTTATATAAGTAGGATCATCTAGTTGTGTTCTTTTTTGACTAGCCTTTTTTTTTATGTAGCATAATGTTTTTAAGGCTCATCCATGTTTATACCATCTATTAGGATTGCATTCCTTTTTGTGACCAAAAATTGTTGTATGGCTACACTACGTTTTGCTTATCCATTCATTAGTTGATGGACATTTGAGTTGTTTTCACTTTTTGGCTATTGTAAATAATGCTGCTTCTATCAATACTTGAACACAATTTTTATGTGAACATATGTGTTCAATTTTCTTGAGTATATACCTAAAATGGAATTATTAGGTTGTTTGGTCACTGTGTGTTTTGAAGAATTGCCAAACTGTTTTCCAAAGTCATGTACCATTTTATATTCCCATGAGAGATCCAGTTTCTCCACGTCCTTGTCACTTCTTGTTATGATCTGTTTGATTCAAGCCATCCTAGGTTGTGTGAAGTGGTATCTCATTGTGTTTTTGATTTTCATTTCCCTGATGAGTAATGATGTGGAACATTTTTTTCATGCACTTATAGGTCATTTGTGTGCCTTGAAAAAATGTATTTTTTTTTAAATTGGGCTATTTGGGCACTCTTATAATCCAATTATAAAAATAAAAAATTATTGAATAAGAGTTCTTATGTTCTGGATACTACACCATTATCAGATATATGATTTGCAAATATTATTTCCCATTCAGTGCATTGTCTTTTCACTTTCTTGATAGTGTCCTTTGCACAAAAGTTTTTAATTTTGATGAAGTCAAATTTATCTATTCTTTGGTTGCTTGTGTCCTAAGATACTATTGCCAAATAATCTGAGATCATGCAGATTGCCCTGTATGTTTTCTTCTATGAGTTTTATAGTTTTTGCTCTTGTATTTAGGGCTTTATCCATATTTAAATTTTGCATGTGGTGTTGAGGTAGTATGGTCAAATTAATTCTTTTGCATGTAGTTGTCCGAGCTCTGTTTATTGAAAATACCATTCTTGCCTTCATTGAATTGTCTTAGCTCCTTCCTGGGTATATACTCAAAAGAATTGAAATCAGGGTCTTGAGAAGATACCTACACTCCTGTGTTCATTGTAGCATTATTTACAATAGAAAAGACATGGAAACAACCTAGGTGTCCATCAACAGATGAATGGATGAAGAAAATGCAGTATACACATACAATGGAATATTATTGCACCTCAAAAAAGAAGGAAATTCTGCCATTTGCTACAACATAGATGGACTTAGAAACATTATACTAAGTGAAATAATCCAGACACAGAACAAATGCTACATGATGCCAGTTATGTTAGGAATCTATAACAGTCAGACTTTTTTTTTTCTTTTAGATTTATTTAGAGAGCCAGAGAGTGTGCTCAGGCACACATGTGAGCTGGGGGAGGGGCAGAGGGAGAGAAGCAGACTACCCACTAAGTACGGAGCATGATGGGGGGCTTGATCTCACAACACTGAAATGACGATGTGAGCTGAAATTAAGAGTCAGAGTCTCAACCTGAAATTAAGAGCAGAGGCTCAGCTGACTGAGCCACCCAAGTACCCCTAGAATAGTCAAACTCTTAGAAGCAGAATGGGTTGGAGTTACTGGGGACCAGGGGGAGGAAGACTTGAAGTGTTGGTGACTGGGTACAGTTTCACCTGTGCAAGACTAGCAAGTACTAAGGATCTACTGTACAATAGAGTATAATTAATAGTACTGTACTGCATACTTAAGAATTTGAAAGGGTATATGTTGTGTTAAATGTTCAAGAACGGGGAAGGAAACTTCTAGAGGTGATGATTAAGGTTATGGCATTGTATGTGGTGATGGTATCATGGGTATATACTTCAGAATAATCAAGATATACACATTGAGTATGTTCAGCCTTTCTATATGTCAACCATGACTCAATTAAAAAAAAAACTTAGACCTCTCAAGATACAATTTTTAAGAAAAAAAAATGAATTGACCATAGATGTATGTTTTTGTTTTTTATGGACTTTCATTTTTATTTCATTGACATATATGTCTATCCTTTGCCTGGCTTGAGGTGCTTGCTTAATATATCTTTGTGGCTGATGCCTGGAAATTCAGTCAGTCTGAGAAGGCTCTTAGAAATCTGTATTTGTATATACGCACCACCAGATGACTCTGGGGTCAAGACTGAGAAACCGTGAGAGTGCTTCTCAAACTTCCACGAACATAGGACACACAAGGGCTCTTGTTAAGTGCAGATTATGATATGGGAGGTCTGGGTTGGGGTCTGAGGTTCTGCCTTTCTAACAAGTCCCCAGGTGTTGATGGTGCTCACACACCGCACTGTTAGTGCGAGGGCCCTGGGAGGTCTCCTGCAGTAGCCATCACCCTTGCCTTCCAGGTGGACTCTGAGGCACTAGTAGGCTTCTTCGGATATGTGAAATTTCTTCCCTATTAGTCTTTGCCTTTATACTAACACTGATAATGTGATGAGCTTCTCTAGCTGGTATGTGGTACCTACATGTCAGAAGGTGGTTTTTGAAAAGCTCCAGGACTTTATTTCTGGGCATACAGAAGACCTGTGGAGCCAAGAATGCCTAATCGAGAAAGGGATTTATTGGTTTCTGAACAACATACTGACCATAATGTTCCCATTTATTTTAATTCTACCTTTTCCCAGAAGATGTCTATGGGCAGATTATTTTTCTCGTACATTTGATATTTGAATGCAGATAAATAATTGCAGCACGTTTGCCTAAAAAACTGGCTTAGATAAGCCACTGGTGCTGGATTACATCAGCTTACCCAACATCCACTTGATCTGCCTTTATTTCAGAGATGATCTGTTTCGAAGGCTCATGTGTTAGAATCTTCCCAATTTTTTTTTTCTTACTGCTTGCCTTTAGGAAGTCATCCTAATTATTGGGATGTTGAGTATCTCCATTTTTATGGAAGGAGAATTTATCCCTCTCCTCTCTGAGAAACTGCTGTTTCTCAAGTACTTTGGTGAGGTTTGCACTTTACAGTCCTCAAATGTGTGCTGGGTTGTGCCCTTGCATATCACTGTGTGCTAATCTGGGCTGGTGTAGTAAGTGGTCATTGATTTCCTGGTAAAGGGGCTTTGTCATTTCACTGCAGCTGTTAATTCTGGATGTCAATTTCTAGTAAACCCACGTTTTAAAAATGAGCTTTTTTTGTGCAGTGTTAGCATTCGTAACAGTGGCAGTGTTCTAAATTACAAGCACTGGTTTTGTTGTTGTTGTTGTTGTTTGTTATTGTCCTTCATCGTTTTCTGAATGTTTCAGGAAGCTTTGGTGCTCTTCAAATAAGTGTCACTAGGGTCAGTGGTGATTTTCTGATTTGAAGTTGTCTTGGTGTGACCACCTTTGGTAGTTCCATATTTAGCCTGTATTTGAGGAATGGATTAGAGCGTATATTTTTTCCTCTTCTTACTACAGTGTTTTTAATATGAGTAATGCATGCACATGTTTAAAATATCAAATGGCACAGAAATGAATAAAATGATAATTCACTGTCCCCCTTCTCACCCCAGCCCTTGGTTTCTGCTTTGTTTTAAACACCGTTTTGACACCAATCTTTCTTGTTTGATGCAGAATCTCTTCAATCCTTACTCGGGGCGGTGGTGGTGGGGGGATGGAGAATTTAGAGCAATTACATCATCTCTAACTCCTAACTTCCCACTCCTCTCCAACTCCCAGTTTCTGCACCACTTCCCAAGGTTATATATTTCTCCTTCATGACCTTAAAATTTTTGCTTAAATCCTATTTCTTTTTCAGAACTCTAAATTTTTAAGATTATTTTTGAGTAGGGAACACATTCGTATGGTTCAAAATCAAAACATAAGTGTACACAGTTTAGGCTCCTTCCTCCTCCCCTCTCCCCTGTTTACAGAGTTACTCCCCCCAGTAGGTAAGTGATGTTAATAATTTCTGGGCTACCCTTCTAGATGCTTTCAATGCACATGAAAGCTATGTGTATACACGAGCTCCTTCCGCCATATTTACAGTGATGTCCACATGAAGTGTTGTTCAGATGCCACTTTAGCTCCTCTTGGGCTCACCTGTCTCTCTTGGAAGTCACTGCTGTGGTCACCCATGCATCTAGCCTGGCTCCACCTCATGTTATGCGGGAGCCACATGCCTTTTGCCTTCCTTGTTTATACCCAAAGCAGGAGACTCCACGAGATCTTACCACACAAACACAGAACCCAGAAGTATGGGAAATGAACGCTCCGTAGGGCTAATCTTTGATAGATGGGAAACAAGAGCCAGTTTTTAAAAAATCCTGCCCCTGGAGGGACTGTCCTAAGCAGCATTTTTTATTTTTTATTTTTTTTTTATGGCTTCTCAGAGGATGGCTCCGCAAAATCAAGTGAAATCAGTCTCCCTTCGTGGTGGCCAGCGTTGTAAAGCATTTTTGTATTGACTCTGCTTCCCTAGTTTAGTTTGCAGTCACTCACTGTCCCTTCCTGAGACCGCCCTCCCTGATAAAGTAGCAGCGCAGGAACCTTTGCCTGAGGCCGTCCTCTGTGGTATTTTGGTGGCCTTCAGTTTGAATTCCTTTGATCCGTGGAATTAACCTTAATTTATCACAAATATTCAGAACTGAGAGACTGTAGTTTACACTGGCCTTTGTACCCCTACTCTGAATTAGTAAAGGTTTATTTTTATTTATTTATTTATTTATTTATTTATTTATTTATTTATTTATTTATTTATTTATTTTAAAGATTTTATTTATTTATTTAACAGAGACAGCCAGCGAGAGAGGGAACACAAGCAGGGGGAGTGGGAGAGGAAGAAGCAGGCTCATAGTGGAGGAGCCTGATGTGGGGCTCGATCCCAGAATGCCAGGATCACGCCCTGAGCCGAAGGCAGACGCCCAAAGACTGCACCACCCAGGCGCCCCGGTTTATTTATATTTAAATGTTGAATTATAAATCTTGCCAAGATCACATTCAATTAAAACAGAATTTGGAATCGTGGTGGGGTTGGAGAGAGGATGAAAAATTTTATTATTTTCTAGCTGGCAGAAAAAATTTACCTGCTTATATGGGTTATACACACACAAATACATACTTTAAAAAAAAAATCTATCTTCTGTTCTTAGGGAGCTGAGTTTCAGAGACATTTTCAAGTGATAAGCTCCTTAAGAAGCTTTGTCCAAAAATTGGCTACCTCTTTAAATACAGAAGAAGAAAAGCGTCATTCAGAACCTACCAGGATATTGTTGTGAGATACATGGGGTGTGCTATCTAATTGTCTTCAGCAAATCAAAAATCTTAAGATTGACACTAGCAGTTTGGTGGGGGCATGGGTGAGCCCGGTGAAGGGTAGTAAGGAGGGCATGTATTGCATGGAGCACTGGGTGTTATATGCAAATAATGAATCAAGGAACACTACATCACAAACAAATGATGTACTGTATGGTGACTAACATAACATAATAAAAAATTTAAAAAGAGTTTGAAAATTTGAGACTTTTTAGAGACAAGAGGAAAAGGAAGAGTTAGGTGGGTTTTATGCCTAATATTTTCCCCCATGGTGAGTAAATGTGTCTAGCTGGCGTCCCTTTTTCCTTGCAGGTTGCAGTGAAGGGAGGAGTGACCCACTAAATTATTCCCAGCCATGACCTGAAAACCTTCTTGACAGGGGTTGTATATAAGGTTTTCCTGGTTTGCTTTCCCATAGAGACAATAGTAGTATTGAAGTAGGAATTCTCCATGTTTTCTTTCTTCACTGATTCCATATCTTACTGTAAAGATAAAAGTTTATGTGCTAACTGGATAGTTAGATATCCCTCTCTTACATAACTATGCTACTGTTAGATGAGTTTTCAAATTCTCCTACAGTCTTTGAATTTTCAGAACGCACCTTTCTAGTCATTTCTTTTTTTTTTTTAAAGATTTTATTTATTTATTTGACAGAGAGAAAGAGACAGCCAGCGAGAGAGGGAACACAAGCAGGGGGAGTGGGAGAGGAAGAAGCAGGCTCCCGGCAGAAGAACCTGATGTGGGGCTCGATCCCAGAACGCTGGATCACGCCCTGAGCGGAAGGCAGATGCTTAATGACTGAGCCACCCAGGCGCCCCCTCTATTCATTTCTTGTGCTGTTCAGTTTCTGCCGTGCATTTTGCCACTCCCAGGGGTCTCTGTGCTTTCTGGAGCTGGAAGCCTGATCTAGAATCAAACTCCTTGGTGGAGAGAGGTGTGTAGATGAGAGAGGCTCGTTATGTCTATGATATTGGTTTAGTCTCTTTAGGAAAAGAGCAGGTTGGGAGTAGGTTGACATTTGTGACTTAGATTCACTTCTTAGAAGGAAGAAGTGAAGATAGCAGAGGTCGTTAGGCCATAATCAGTCATTTCGCCAGCCATGGAGATGCTGGAAGTAAATCTACCAAAAGAACCTCGTGAACTGCAGCATGATAGATTCAGACTCTGGGTCTGGTATTACACATTCATTTCTTACTTGCTGGTCGTGTTTATCATTCTGTCAAAACTAGTCCTACTGGAAGAATATTGGGAAGTAGAAGGCCTCCAAATCTATTTTTCCTGCTATCTCATAGGCACAAAGTTCAAATAGATGTTAAGATTCCCAATAAACAGGGACGCCTAGGTGGCACAGTCGTTAAGCATCTGCCTTTGGCTCAGGGCGTGATCCCAGAGTCCTGGGATCAAGCCCCACATCAGGCTCCTCCACTGGGAGCCTGCTTCTTCTTCTTCTTCTTCTTTTTTTTTTTTTTTAAAGATTTTATTTATTTATTTGACAGAGAGAGAACCGCAAAGGAGAGAGGGAACACAAGCAGGGGGAATGGGAGAGGAAGAAGCAGGCTTCCAGCAGAGGAGCCCGATGTGGGGCTCGATTCCAGAACACCGGGATCATGCCCTGAGCCGAAGGCAAACGCTTAACGACTGAGCCACCCAGGTGCCCCTGGGAGCCTGCTTCTTCCTCTCCCACTCCCCCTGCCTGTGTTCCCACTCTCGATGGCTGTCTTTCTCTCTGTCAAATAAATAAACAAAATCTTTAAAAAAAAAAAAGATTCACAATAAACAGTCATGAATTTAAATATAATCTTTAGAAGAATTTTTAAAAAAAATTTTATTAGAGGGTGAGAGAGAGGGAGGAGCAAAGGGAGAAGGAGAGAGAGAATCTTAAGCAGGATCCACACCCAGCAAGGAGCCAGACACGGGGTCAGTCTCACAACCCTGAGATCATGACCTGAGCCAAAATCAAGAGTCAGACGCTTAACTGACTGAGCCACCCAGGCACGCTAATATGAGCTTTTTTGATAGTAGTTGGATAATAAAGTTTAAAAAATGATAGTGACCTGTATCTCCTTGCTTACAGCTAAATGAGAAACTCAAAATGTTTGGTTGGAGAACAGGCACTGTTAGAAATTTAAATAACAAACAGGTAAAGTGAATTTGTGTCTACAAAAATGGAGTTTGAGATTTACGATGCTTTGAGGGCTCCAAAGTTTGAGAAGAAGGTAAAGATCCTTGTTTTAGACCTTAGCTAATGCCATTCCACCTTGGCCAAAAACCTAGAAGATTAGGAAAGGTGATTGTTTTATTAGGAAGTGTTCTTACAGGTTGTGGTAGAAGTTGTGTCCTTATAAATTCTACCCTTCCTTCTTTTAAAAAGATTTATTATGATGAAGTTTACACTGTCTTTCATTTGTCGGTTATTCCTATTTCTTTATGGGTGTCATGCTGGTCTCTTTTTCTACATTGTCTTCCCTCCACAGAAGTCTCTATTTTAGGCCAAATATTCCCCAAAGATTCAACTCTACCTTACCTTCGGTGGTCTCAGGAAGGCACTTAATTATTATGGTAGAGTTTTAGACGATACATCTCTCTCAAAGTGTGATATCCAGAACTGAATAGGAAGACCCCCTGGGAATCTTCCCCAGGACAGAACTGAATGGGAATATCGCTGCAGTTGAACAGGACACACATTCCTATTAATGGAGCCATCCCATACTTGGTACTTGGGACTACTTGCCTGTTCTGATTCACTCCCTCTGGCTCTTTTCTTGTATGTTTCTGTGAGGTAACCCCATCCTGTTCTTGTGCAGTTCATTTTGGGGACCTAAGTGCAATAAAAGATAAGCAACAGTAACACAGAAACAACAACCAAGAGATAACTTCTTCACTTTTTGAATGGATGTAAGTGAAAAAAGAATTGTTTACCTGAAACTAATATAACATTGTATGTTAATTATGCTTCAATAAAAAAAAAATGTTGGGTGGGCATACAGTGTAGGGGGCTTTTTTGGGGGGGCATCATATAATATGTATCACGATTTAAAATTCAAGAACAATATTTTTAAAGTATTTATCTGAAAAGGACCAAAGTATTTATAAAGGATGCCTTCACGGCTTATCTACTTCTTATTCTATGGGTCATCAGTACAATTACTCTTGCAGATGCATTTTAATTATTTTGCACTCTCTCCCGTCTGCATTCACATGGCAAAAAAGAAAAAAAAAAGATAAAGATAAAGTATCTCTTACTAGATTAGTGATTCTCAAACTCTCCAGTGCATCAGAATTACCTGAGGGCATGTTAACAGATGGCCAGGCCCCACCCCCAGGCATTCTGACGGAAGTAGGTCTGGGGTGCGGCTGGGTATTTGCATTTTTCATAACTTAGCAGGTGAGGCTGGTGGTTCTTGTCCAGGTAGCACACTTTGAGAAACACTGGAAGTGTTACTTGACAAAATCATGGCTGAAAGATGGGTGTCACTACAAATTTGTGAGCCCCAACTAAAATGGAAGTAAAACGTTAGATGGAGAATCTACCAAGCTTCCTTTTCCAGTGTCCACAAAAAATTCACCATCTTGCTTTTCCCTTCAGACTTGCCTCTTCTTCTTACAGACACCCAAGTACATCATGCACTTGAGGCTGATGACTCACCTCATGCTTTCTTGAGAAAATAGAGGCCATCTGAAAGAAGACCCTTGACTTTTTTTTTTTAAAGATTTTATTTATTTACTTGACAGAGAGACAGCCAGCGAGAGAGGGAACACAAGCAGGGGGAGTGGGAGAGGGAGAAGCAGGCTCCCAGAGGAGGAGCCTGATGTGGGGCTCGATCCCAGGACCTTGGGATCACGCCCTGAGCCGAAGGCAGACGCTTAACGACTGAGCCACCCAGGCGCCCCAGATTCTTGACATCTTATCACAAACCCACAAACCAGCTAGTGTCTGAATCCCATTTTCTCCTTCATCCATCCTCTCTCCTGAAGGATGTCAAAGATAAACCCTGTACTTTGAATCTTATCCTTTCTAACCTTTTCCACATTTCATGGTTTGCTTGATTATTCTCCTCTCACCATATTGGATTGCTCCCATTAATACACAGACATGCTGTAGGACTTCTCACGTTAAAATTAAACACACAGCAACAACTGTGAACCATTTTAGACCATATAACTCCTCGAGTTACTCTACCCTTAGGCAGATTTGTAAAGTGGAACTTCTAAGAATTGTCTTCATATACATCCTCCTATTTTCCAATAACTGGTACACTCATTCCAATCTAGTTTTGCCCCCCCACCCCCAAATGCCACTGATCTGGATTTCCCTCTGGTCTCCCTCTCACTGAGTTTTAGGTTCTCTTCTGTGTAACATTTGACCCAGTTAACCTTTCCCAGAGCAACCTTCTCCAAATGGTCTCTACCGGTTGTGTTACTTCTCTCAACCTGCTTTTCCCACATAGTCCAGTTCATTTCTCTGTGGATGACAGCCAGCCATTCAGAATAATTTCCACGTAGCATAGACCCAAATTTGTGCTGAAATCCAGACTGTCATGCACATGTCATTGGCACCTCCGACAGGTGTCCAATAAACCACTCAAAATTGATTCTTCTGAACTAGAACTCTGCATTTTCCCCCAACCCTATTCGTCTTCCCTTTTTCCTCTATTTGAGAAAAAGGTATCTCCCAGTTGTCACAGCCCAGCTGTTGTCCTTTGACAATTCCCCATCTTCTCTGCTCTGTCCAGTCCAAACCCAGACTGTGGCTTTGATCTTCCGTGCCTTTCCCCATCCATTGCCCCTACTCTGGACCAAACTCCACCATTCTCTCTTACCCGCTCCCTGTAGTACCCTGCAACAGTTAACCCGCACATGCTTCTCCCCCGTGCATTCTCCACAGCAGTCAGAGGGCTCTTCTAAAAATGCAACTCCGATTGTGTCATTCCTTCACTAATCACTCTTTGGTAGTTGCTTGTAACATTCGGAATAAAATTAAAGCTTTTTTAGCATCCTGTAAGATCAAGCCATTTTCTCCCTTCTCCAGCCCAGCTGCGGTCTGTAATCTCATACCATAGCCACATTCACTTGTCTTTCCTGGAAATGAGATCTCTCACTGGGTCCTTTGTATTAGCTGCTCTGTGCTTAGATGCCCCTCACACCTTTGCAGCCAGCTTCATTTTCATCTTACTGGTTACATCCTCAGAGGGGGACCTTCCTGCCTGTCCAATCTCTGTCATTTCCTTCTCCCTCATGGTACAAGGTAAAATTGGGAAGGATACATTCATGTTTGTTTTCTTGTTGTCACACCCTCTTGTGAACTCTGTGAGGTTGGAGATCTTAGCTGTTTTGTGAACATCTCAGTCTCCAGAACTGGGCTCATGGCATGACATGTGGGTGCTCAATAAGTATTTCTTGCGAGATTGGATAACGTTTATTGCAACATTGTTTTTAACAGAAAATCTGGCCACTACGTAAAGGTCCATCAATTTAATGGTAAAATTACAGGACAGTCCACACGAAGACTTTGTAAAGAAGTACATTTGCATGCAGATATGGGAGATCTATTTAAGCAATATTAAGGGGAGTAAGTACACTGTTAAACATCATACAGAATATATACCATTTGTAGTTAAATGTAGCTCTGTATTGCTATCTGCATGTGTGTCTCCATCTCTTTATGTGTGAGTTCCCAGGATTTCTACTGGGATTTCTTCCAGGGAATGGCAATAGGCAATGAAAAGCATTTCTCTTATTTCATCTCTTTTTGAACTATTAGATATTTAAATTTTTATAATATACAAATGGTCCTTTTATGATACCCTAGTTTGAGAACAAAAACATTTTATTTTATTATTATTTTTTTTAAAGATTTTATTTATTTATTTGACAGAGATACAGACAGCCAGCGAGAGAGGGAACACAGCAGGGGGAGTGGGAGAGGAAGAAGCAGGCTCATAGCAGAGGAGCCTGATGTGGGGCTCGATCCCATAACACCAGGATCACGCCCTGAGTCGAAGGCAAACGCTTAACCGCTGTGCCACCCAGGCGCCCCTGAGAACAAAAACATTTTAAAGTGGACTACAGAACTGTATGGATACTACATTCAGTCTGCAAATATTTATTCACCATCTATGTTCCAGGCACTGCTATACAGTAGAGATCCATTTCCCCCCATCATTGGATATCTGAAAAAGAAGGTAAATATTTTGAGGGTTTATCTCTGAGGGTGGTGGAATTATGGTGGATTTCATTGTGCCTTCTTATTTCCAAATTTTTGATGGTAAACACAATCAAGGTTGTAATCCAGCTATTTTTAGAGGCATTTAAATGCTTTTATGGGAAAATACTCATTAATCATTTTAGAACCGTTTACTTGGCCAGGTGCATCCTTTTTGATGGAAAAAAAATCATTGATTGTATAAATACCTTTGGTGTAGATACAGTTATAAAAATATGTGTAGTACTTACAGCTTAGAAAGTTTATAAATATGCAGTGGTTCCCAGTAGGAAACACAAAACTCAATCTTGATTTCTTTGCCTAGAGACCGATTTAACAGACCCGGTGACATGTTCATCTTGGAAAATGAGTACCCAAGGGAGATTCAGGATCTTCTGTTAATTGCTAATATTTGTAATACACACCTGAGGGTATTTATGGAAGCCACATCTTGAACCCAGAAGGGCAACACTCTCTGGGTGTTGGAAGCTGAGTTGCATGTGGAGTGGGTGCAGTGGGGGTCTGGGAGAGAGAGGGAATATAAGTCTCATGGGGAAGAAAGATAAAAATATGCAGTAGGAAAGGGAAGACCTGGTAGATTGGGAGCCAGAGGGAAAGTCAACCAGGGAGCCTCATAGACTAAAGCTGTGATTCTTCTTTTATTGAAATGTGTAACTTGGAGGTTAAAAAAAGAGAACTGTCAGATTTGGGGATTCTTACCTTAATGGAAGATGAAATGCTCTCTTTCTGCAAGTATCATTGTGACCAACTTTTTAAAAACAGGCAAGCACGATGTGTCCATGTTTCTTTTCTAGTTCCTCCGTCTTCTCATTTCCAATGAACTTTTTGTGATTTTACCTTAACCGCACTCTCTCAAGGTCACACCAGGGATCCTGTCATGACCCGAAACGCCACCGCCTTTCGCATCATGGTTGCATGCGTCCTGCTCTGTGACCAAACCTCCTATCCTAGTTCACCTGCTGTATTCTCCCACAGAGACCTTTCTCTTTCATCAAGACCACCGGTCTGGTAATCATATTTTTCTCTCTGGTCTATAGCCCTGTCCTGTTTGTCTTTATTACTTATGCAGAGAGATTCAATGATTTATATCCACATCCTCGCATCTCCATCAACTCTTGTACCTTTTTCCTCCCTTTGAAACTTCTCATAATTCTAGAACCCTGAGTCAGCTCTCTTGCCACCTTAAACAGAAACCGGTCACCCATAGGTACATTTAGGTAACCTGTTGGTGTAGAGAGCCTGACCCACAGGTTATTTGGTACCAGCATAAACTGATGTTCTTTACAAAATCATTTTTCTCTTTTTAAAACACTTGTTTACTCATTTGTTTCATGCTTTTGTTACCAAAGATCGATAATCGTGAGGTTAAGATTATAGTTCATACCCCCAGGAAGTTAGCCCATTGGCTACTGTAGAGTAAATACTCAAATATTCGCTGAATAAATGAAAGAAGTTAGCTCTAATGAAAGCCCTAAGAAGCAGAGGGAGTGGCCCCTGGGTGGGTAGGATTCATCAACTCTTCTGCCTGTAAGGGACAAAATGGCCTCCTCATGGTGCTGAGAAATTGACGAGGCATTATCACAGTTATTTTAAAAACCTTCCCCCTAAGTTTTCAAGGTGCTCTGCTGGTGGAATAGAGTGAGCTTGATTTAGTCCCTTTTCTCTAAGCAGGCAATCTAAGTTACCTGCCTGTTCACTCTCTGCCAGTGTCCTTGATTGATTGAGTCATATCCTGCTTGATTCCGAGAAGGATCTCAGGTGCCAACTTCCACTTGATCTGAGGTTAATTATATCTCCTGTAACTGACGCGTCTCTCATGTAGTCTCGCTTTCTGAAAATACTGCGTCGCTGGGATTACTACTATAACATGTAGTAAAGTATAAATGGGTTGTCAGTCATCCCTGAAATGGTAATATATTCTCCAGCTTTCTATTCAAATATGTTTCTTTGGACTTATTTCTCTGGGGTCTGTTATGAGGTATTCTCAAAAGGATTGTCTCCTCTTAGGCTTCTTGAAAATTAAATTGGAGACGTGTTCAGAGATGGGTCTGCCAGAAATTACATCCCACTTAAAAGGTTCCTGGCAATTCTTGGACACATCTTCACGTGAGAATAACCCCAGTGCCATTCATAGGCTGAGGGTTATAATAACTGCAAACAGCACTTCTGAAAGGCACTTGACTCATGGCTCTGTTGTAGAACTTCTGTGACTTGGTCACACAAGATAGTGTCTCAGTTCAGGGGTCAGGACCAGGGATCTTGTCCACCATGATTACCAAGCTGTGTTTCCTCCTTAGATATGATGCGTGGGATTCTGTGACTTTCTCGTTACTTGCAATGAATCCTTTAAATACTCAACCCCTCCCCATGTATTTTTCTGCTAGTGTAAAGCTGTCAGAAATACCATCGTCTTTTCATAAATAATTCACTCATTTTTAAATCTATCCTTCTAGTAAGTACTGCGTGTGGTGGGAGGATCCAAAATAGTTATCAAACCCAGTCCTGCCCCTCAAGGTGCTTATGGTCTAGTGAGGGAGCTAGGCAGATAGAATAACATGATCGAGATTCTGAGCTAGAATACACTCTTCCTTCCCCAGTGCTCCTGACCTTGAGGGTTTGCAGGCAGAAGCAGCTTCATAAAAGTATCATTTGGATCAAATCCTTGAAGACAAAACCTTCCAGTGATGTGGGAAGGAACAATACCAACAGAGCCAGCGGCTTGAGCAAAGTCATGGAGTTGTGACCTAGTCAATAGGGTGGGGTCCCTGGGAAAAGTTGCTTTCATGAGGCCCATGGCTCAGCCACAAAATGCCTTTTTAAAGGATTCTTTCTTTGCTTCATCTCCAGCCCATAGACCTTGGATATAAAGCAGATTTAAGCAAAGTAATTGTAAGAGTGGTTTGGTCTAAGCACCAGTGTCTTGTTTGAAGCTATAATTTTTAAAGAAGATTGATGGGTTGGGGCACCTGGGTGGTTCAGTGGGTTAAGCGTCTGACGCTTGATCTCAGCTCATGTCTTGATCTCAGGGTTGTGAGTTCAAGCCCCTTGTTGGGTTCCACCCTGGGCATGGAGCCTACTTTAAAAAAGGAATTAATGTGTTGTTTGTCCTGCTTATCCCATCCCCTGAATGCTTTGCTGCTCTGAGTCAGGTTGACAGCTGGTCTGCTACACAGGTGGGCAAAGAGACTCGATGGCCAGAGAGAGGTAGGGCTGGTATTTGGAAGTCCCATGTATGTGAAGTGGTGAAGACCAAGGGTATGAATGGGGCACACCCCTGCCTTTGTTGGCATGTATCAGAAAGACAGGAATCTAAGATGATTGAAGGTTTTCCTCTGGGTGATTGGGGGAGTGGTGGGTCATTCACTAAAGCTCCTCATGGAAGAGAAGATGGAACATCTTTGTGAGGACATAGCAAGAAGTTCAACTGTAGACAGACAGGCGGACTGCGAGGTGCCTAAAGGCATGCTGATGGACCTCTCCAGGCAGCAGGGAATTTGGACTGTATGTCAAGAGTTTAGAGGTGATGTCCGGACTGAAAATTAAGGCTTTTAAGGTCTGCAAGGGAGTTGTGGCTAACAGCAGCAAAGGAGCACCATAGAGCGAGGAGAGAAAACAGAAAGATGCCGAATATTGGATGCTAGTGTGTAAGGCGAGGGCAAAGGAAATGGGCCTGGAAAGGTCATCTCATGAAGGAAGTACAAAAACAGGAGAAGGAAGGTCAGGGAAGACAGGTAATGCAACCCACCCATTCCCAGCGCTGCCGAGAGGCAAGGAAAGAGGAGGACTGGATCCCACAGCTTTTGGTAAATAGGGAATCACAATCAACCCTGTTGTAAGAGAAGTATCAAGGGGCAGTGGTGGGGGGTGATACAGAATGAGATGCCCCCCCCACCCAAGAATGCTGTACTTGTATGGAGCTTGATGATATGGGGCGGGGGTGGGGGAGTGAAATAATGACCTGATGGAGCAATGACCACAGAGGTTTTTGGAGAAAACCCCAAATGCCATTTATAACATAGAAGGGAGTTGAGCATGGTAGTGCCAATGGCCCATCTCTTTACCTGGGCATTGCATATCCGATTGGAAGCCACCCCTTGGTCCTAGAGGGTGGCACTCTTCCCCGTTAAGTGCTGAGACACCTTAACTTTTGCTTTTTTTTTTCTCTTAGCCTTGATTGGATCTGTGACCAACTGTGAAGTAGTGGAAGTTTATTTTCAGAACTAGTCTCTCCCCTTTGTTCATCTTTGATCCAAGATCAGACTATAAAATAGAACTCTTCGCAGGTGGCTTATTTTAGCAGCCATCCTCCCTGTGGGTAATGTTCCCACCCCAAGCCTTCTGTCCTCCTTTTCCCTCACGTCCTGGAATGCGTTTCTCTCTCCCCTTTCTTCCTCTTCCCACGCTTCACCTCAAAATAAGAACTTCTCTTTCCAGTTGCTCTGTGACAGCAAACAAATCTGATAAATTGTACTGTGTAAGGTGCTATGGCTTAATAATGGTGTGGTGCGGCTTGTGCCTTCACGTTGGATCTCAGAAACTTGAGCCAAAGCAGTTGGTTGCAGGCATTCCAACACAGTAGCAGAGCCAGTATAGGAACTTTGGGGGGTACAGTTTGCTTTGCCTTAGCATGAGGCAGGCTCTTTAGCTATCATGGACTGCTATTCGGCAATTGGGGTAGAAAGCTTTGCTGGGGGAGAAGGTTCCTTAAGTTGAATTCTCTGACAGCTCTTGCAGCTTTTTCAGGCTGATGCTTATTCGTTTGATTGCATCTTGGGTATGGAGAGACCCCCTCCCCTCCTTCCCCGATTTGCATCAGCATCTTTTTGCAGACTCGCGTGGTTAAGATTATGGGGAAATGAGCCATTTAGTCTTGTTGATATCTTTCCTGGGGCAGTTTTTGACTGACAGTAGCCCATATGGTCCTCAGGAGTGACTTTAAATGTCTCTGGAGGTTCACAGAGAGGGGATGCTTTATTTCGGCCTCTCCTGGAGCCTCCGCAAGAAATTCAGGAGACCGTTCCTTTGCTTTCTCCTAGAAATCCTGGTGTTCTCAGTCTCCTCCAGACCACCATATATGGGACCAGGAATGGAGATTCAGGCTGATGCTAGCAACATCCACTAAATGTGGTGAACACTTCTTGGTCCAGGGAGGTCAGGTTTATGTTGTTCTTGAAGTCACCTTGAGTGTTAACTCCAGATGATGGAAAGAGTTAAAACTTCATTTAAGTGATGTTTAATGAAAAACAGAAAAGGAAGGCTTAAAGGAGACTTTTTTCTTCCTATCAAAAAATTGAAATTTAAGTTGCGTTTTTAAACTTTAGAGGGTAAATGCTGACACCTTTAAAAGCCTAGTATTTCACTGGAATTGTGAGGGCATCTGGTGTGTATTCTGAATGGAAGAGCAGTTTGATAGCCATCTGTCCCCAAGAAATGCAGCCTTGGCAGCAAGATGAAGCCAAAATGACACCTGCTTGAATTGAGAGTCGTGACTTAGGCATAGCTTCCGTCACATACAGTGTTCCATAAAGAAAGCACACCAAGCAGAGATCTTACAGAAATTCTTAGAGTACTTGAATGAACTTGAGTGTTCAGATGTATTTGAGTGACCAAGGGCTTGACTTGGTAGCACATACTTCTAAAATAATTGGTTAACTCAGCCCAAGTTGTATACTGATGGCTTCTAATACAGCTCAGCTAGGAATGCTCTTAAGGCATTCTGGTGGCGTTATTCTGAGGCCGCACCCTTGCAGGTGAATCTAGATGGAGGCTGTGCCCTGGTAGGTGCACTGTAGTGAGTAGATGGAGAGATCTCTGAGGACAGGGCCCGGTCTTTACTCACTTGTATACCCTTGTACATTCCAAGTTTGTGTTTGATGCCTGTTGGGAAGCCCTACTACCTGAAATTCCCTGGCATGGCTGTATTCCCTTGCTACCTAGCTCAAGGTAAGTTTTACACCTCGGGTTTAACTGCTCCTCTCTTTGCTTTGTGGTGATGGGACAACTCTAGTGTTACACTGAATCTTGGAACCCCTTTGATTTGTATCTTGTGAAGAATATGATGGGGAACTTGAAGTGATGGATGAAGTCATGCATAAATTGGTCCAAATATCTAATTTCCATAGAGGTAAAAGCATGTCAGTGGCTTAGATATGAGCAGAGGATGTGAAGACAAGACACTTAGTATGATGCCTTGGCTCTTTGGCAAGGTAATAACCACGTTTATCTCCATCTGCCAAACATACCTTTGAACAGAGAACCGTAAGCCTCCTCTTGCTTCTCACGTTGGTGGCCAGCACTTAGTGCTTCTCTCCCCTGTTTTGATCCTATTCCCCACACTGGGATTTTACCACAGCTGAAGCAGGTTGGTGGTTTAGGATTTGGGTGGTGGTGTGGAAGGACTGCACCCTGACCTTGATTTAAAGCTTGTCTCTTTCACTCTTGTATGGAATTTAAGAAACAAAACAGGTGAACATAGGGGAAGGGAAGGAAAAAATAAGTAAGATGAAAACAGAGGGAGGCAAACCATAAGAGACTCCTAACTCTAGGAAACAAACTGAGGGTTGCTGGAGGGGAGATGGGCGAGGGGATGGGATAACTGGGTGATGGACACTGGGGAAGGCACTTGATGGAATGAGCACCGGGTGTTGTATACAACTGATGAATCGCTGAATTCTACCTCTGAAACTAATAATATAGTATATGTTAATTAAATGGAATTTAAATTAAAAAATTTAAAAAAATAAAGCCTGTCTCGGGCTGTAATGTGTCCTGACAAGCTTTTTGGAACTCTGTCAGCATGAGATTTCCGTGAATGACTAGGTATCTACTACGACGAAAGGCGAAGCTGCGATAGATCCCTGCCATATTATTGGGGACACATCTTCGGCAGTTCTTGGTTGAGATTCCTCTGTAATGCTTAGTATAATGTATTCCAGAGTTTCTGTGCGTTAGTGTCGGAGTTGTTGCTGTAGCCCCGTGATTAAACCTGCTATTACATCACTGGTACAAGATCACGTTCAACAAAATCAATGTTTCCTTTAATTCCTCTGTTTGGAGGAAACAAAGAAAATACTGTAGTTCTGCATTTCTGTAAATAGCCTTGGCTTCGGTTTATCCAGTGGTGTTTGTCCTCACACAGTGATATGCCAGAGCCAACTCATTTTCAGCCTTTATTACAAATTATGTAAACATACAACTAGATTTTATTTAAAAAGTAATAAACACTGAAAACCTCACCATTTCCTCCTTATTTTACTATGTTCAACTATGCTTGCAGTTTTCACGTCTGTTGCACGTATAGGGGAAAGACTGTGTACATGATGGTGTGTTGCCGCACATCTGTGTTTAACAGCATCAGGAACTTTTCAGGAATTTTTTTTTTTCTTTGAGAGCCAGTTATTAAATGTTTACCAGCACAGCACTGGAAACTGACACCTGACACTGTTCTACGTGCATACAAATCCTTTGCATAACCCTGCAGAGTAGTGTCAGTTTGTCTGTTTTGTACATGAAGAAATGGGGACTTAAGAGTTTAACTTAAACTCAGGACCCTGAGATCATGACCTGAGCCAAAACCAAGAGTCCGACACTTAACCGACTGAGCCACCCAGGCGCCCCTATTATACTGCAATTAAAAATTTTTTTTTCTTTGAAGAATGAGTAGGGTTTCAACAGAGCGGAAAGTGCTTGCTCGACTGGACCACAGAAGCAAGACACAAAATGAGATGAGGCTAGGGTTAGAAAGGACATGGCATACATATGTCATAGCAAGGGGACAGTTCATTGCACAATGTGTAAGTGTTCACTGAGCACTTACTGTGTCCCAGCTGGAAGACCCTGCGGGATGGGTGCCCTAAAATAATGGACAACCCACATCTCCCTTGCCTACCCTTCTTTATCAAAGCTGCAAAGCTCAAATGCTTAATTTCTTAACCCTTCCAGCTAGGCATGGCAATCTGAAGTTGTTGAAAGGGCATCCAGAGAAGTCTTTTAAGAAGGGGGAGACTCACTGGGCATACCTTCCAGTCCTTTTGTCTTTCGCTTTCTCTTTTCTTCATCCTGCTATGAAATGGGGCAGTGGTGCCTAGAATCAGCTGTCTTTCAACCTTGACATGACAAGCTTCAGGAAAGAGGGCTATATACTTGGAATGGAGGATGGACAGACAGGAAGAGGGGAGTCCCTGGGACCTGTGCTTCTCATGGATTGGTCAGTCAGACTGACAGGTCCAATGGGTCAGAAATGTGTGGGTCAGTCCATTTTAGGTCGCTGTCTTTCTGACCTTAAGGCTACTCAAAAAGTTGCCCTTCGGAAATTTTGATACCTTCGTATACAGACGTTACTTTTTCGAACAATTATGTAGGTGTCTGTTTTGACGTTACTGGACCTATGCTTACGAGCAGGAACACGTGATGAAATTAACCCAAGTTTTGTTGATTTCCAGCTTTCTCAAAGTTACTGGCAGAAGGTTTGTACTGATTCAAGCACTTTTTTCTCATCCTTCTTGGACTCCCCTCTCCCTCCCCCAAGATGGCAATCTTATGTCCTCTTAGTCGTGGAGCAATTCTGTCTAAAATGAAACATTTTCAACATTTCCATATCTGGAGAGGATATTTCATCTTTACTTGGAGACTTGATAATTTTCCAAGGAGATATACTCAGAGGGAAATGGAAAGACTGGGAAAGAATTTGATAAACTTGGAAAGTTGACAGAACAGATGCTGTGATTTTTTTTCAGTTGAGCAAGCACATTTTATCACAGGCATTTTGAAGCTGAACATTAACATTCTTTGCTCACTGTCATTCGTCACCAAACTTTTTGTTTGCAGTTTGTTGCTGTCATCGTAAAAGTCATATGTGAGCATACGAGGGCACGGTGATAATTTTAATAATGCAAATATAGTTATACGTTAATTTGTCAACTTTGAGGAGAAAAGTGTATTCAATCTGTTTAATAATTATGGATGAATTTTTTACATCCTTTCCTAGAATACTTTATGAAGGTCAGGACTTATAGGATACGGACTGGAGAGAGATTTAGGGATTACGATGTTTAGTTAAAGCTACGTATAAGTTGATACAGGTGTTTTGAAAGCCAGAAGGTACAATGTAAGTAAAGGGGAATCTAATATAATATGAAGAGGTACTGCAGTTATTGGAAAGGGACCATTAAAATAAGAACGTTTTTTGCTTGAAACTAAACCACACGTAGTTCAATTTAACATGCATTTGACCAATCTACTCCCTTTATTCATTGATAAAGAGTGAGAGAGTTTGGGTAAGGAGAATTGTCAGACGTCACACAATGGTTAGCTAGAGGTCTTGTAGTTTCCTCCTTGCTTTTTGCTTGTGGTCCTGCCTTCCACTTGGCATCAAGAGCAGTCCATCTCTGGCTCATGTCTCTGCTTCCCCACCCACCCACCTTGGGGCTCTTATTAACACCAAACTTACTGCAAACCCTGAGCTTTGACCTCACCTACTCCTACCTGATCTAGGACTTTGCATCTCTCAATGAGCCCTGTGTTTTACTGGTATATTCAGAATATGTCTTTCTTGCCTTTCCGTCTTCAACCCACATATCCCATCAGGTCTCCCTGCAGCTTGCCTCCACCCACCCACCCCCGCCCCCGCAAGCAACTAGCCTCTTGAGAGGTTTTCCTCCAAACATCTTGAAATGCCCATGCATACTTCCGTCTTCTCTTTAGCCTCAGGCAAAGCTTTTTCTTACCCACCTTTCTCCTAGGTATCCACCTGCGGCTCCATCAATGGCCAAGTTCTTCCTGAAAATGAAAAACTAGCCCCAAACCCAACAAAATATTTTAAGCCTCATCCACCAGTCTTTTGAAGACTCTCCATCACTCCCTCTCGACTCTCCCCCTCACCATTCCCTTACGGTTTTCGTCATTCTCCTTGAGGAGATTTCTCTCTGTCTTTCTCCATGGGCTCCCCTCTCTCTCTGTAATCGTGTCCAGCCTCGGGGTGCTCTGTCATTTCCACAACACTTGTCACCCCGTCTCTCTCTCCAACTCCATCCTCTTCCCTGAGCAGCAAAGCTGCATTTCCATCTTGTGCTAGATGTCTCCATCTGGGTGATATCTTAAAAATACACCCCAAGCTAAATTTATTTCTAGCCCCCTCTCATCCTTGAAGCCACTCTCCCATCCCCTATCCTGCATCTCAGCAGTGGCAGACCCAAAACCAAAAATTAAATAAGCTTCTGTATCATACTATAGAAATTGAATATCAGAAATAGTCCTTATAATAAGTTTAAGCCAGTAAAAACCTTTATTATCTATACGCTTCATGTTTTTTTTTCCTTCCCCCCCCTTTTTTAAATGTTTTTTTATTATATTATGTTAGTCACCATACAGTACATCCCCGGTTTCCGATGTATACTCTTCATGTTATCTGAGATTCATGTGGTTGGTCCCGTCATTAGAGATTACTGAAAGGATACTAGCAGCTGCTATTTAATTTTATTTTTTACCTTTTCATGGGACTTAAACTATGCTTTCACTGTAGAATTGTAGTTGATTGATGTACCCCATATCTTGCCAAAGTCCTATGTGATGAAAAATTTGATTCAGGCATTGATGGGCAATTGGGATAGTTAGAAGAATTTTTGCAGATGGAAGAGTCTTAGCATGATTAAATCTCTTAAGGAGATGAAATCTTCGGGCCTCCAGAGTCTTCAAGAGCGTCATGTTTAATGAGACCCAAGTAATAAAATATTTCTAATTCTTCTTTCTGACTTAGAGTTCACGTTGCGTTGTGAATTAAAAACTAAGTCCTAGAGTTAATAAACTTAGACTTGATTTAGAGATTCATATGTAATGTGTTTTAACCCGTGAAATACATATCCTTAGTCTCCATTTTAACACAATGTTCTATGACATATCCTGGTAGGAGAAAACCAAGTAGACTCTTTTTCTGAGGGTAAAGATAACCTTCTTGAGAGTTAATAACAGAATCCAAGATGTTGAGATGGAGAGGTTCTCAGCCTTTCTGGCATCTTGCTTAAAACTGATGAAACAGAAGTTCAGAATGTCACACAATGTGTAGAGGCAGAAATGGAAAGACAGTGCCTGAGCTCATACGTCGGGATGGGGTGGGAACAAGCAGGTATACGGACTTGGAATAACTATAAATATGTATACATATGTCTAATGGTACTTTAGCTGGTGTATTCATTGGTGCGATGTTAGTACCATAACTTGCTCCATTTTGCAATTTGGCAAAAGGGAAAAAAATAGACAACACTGCATACTCTCTAGTTAGCTTTGGAAGTACGTATGTATTTGACGATGGTCGGGGATCTCCTCTGAGACAGTGTAGTCGTCATAGCAGTTAGCACACTGTAATTCAGTCTCTGATTTATAGTCAGGCTTCCTACTGGACCCAAATTCCTCTTGGAGCAGATGCTGTGTCCTCATTTCTATATCCATAATGCCTGGGGCAAAGTAAGTTCCCAGGAAAGCCTTGTTTAACGAATGAATGAGAATGGAAATGAGAAGTTGGAGTCTCCAGTGGCTCCCCTCCTGTCATGCTGCTGTACCTTTTGTGTAAGAGGCGAGGGAAGATACTCTTTAAGCACTGCCTGCCACCCGTATGTCATTGACCCCAAAGTACTTAGTTTCACATTTTAACATCCCTAAAATCCAGAGGTATCTTACAATCAGTGGCATGTCCTAGTTTTGTGCGACCTACCAGGATAATGGTAGCATTCACAGCTGATGGTGTCTGAAACCTCACCTCCGTAAGGACCTCTGTGGGTAGAATGAGTTTGGGAGAAAAGATCAGGAGTCCAGGTTTGGACATATTGGACTTGAGCTGTCTCTCAGACACCTGATGGCAAGTGATATGAATAATGTCGAGGGGACTGTTGGATATTAAGCATCCCTGTGCTGAGAAAGAGGTCTGGGCTTGATGTGCCTTAGTTGGGTTCATCCTGGTTTAAGCAAATACAATGCGTGATATCTGCTGTAACTTACTTGCTCCTTGAGGCTCCAGAACCAGCAAAAACAACATCCTCTCAAGTGTACTCTCCTGATCAGATAGCCTGGGGGCACTGCCCCACAAAAGCTTTTCTAAAGTGTCTCCTCCCATTTCTTTACACCTTATTTTAGACTCTCGTTTCTATCAGTGGTGAATTCATGAAGGATCACATGTACCTTTCTCCCAGGCCTGCCCACTTCTGTTCCTCAAATCCAAAATTGGGTCATGATGGGATCTGTTTAGAAATGTAGCCAATTAAGATTCAATACTCTGAAAAGGAGGCCTTTCACCCCACAGAAACTATACAGCAGTATTTGTATCCGTGATAGCTGCCAACTTAAAAGAAAATTCAGATGGACAATAGACAGTTTTTCTTTATTGCAGAGGATGCTATAATAGGCACTGTCCATTTCATGGAAAAAAAAAAGAGACAAAGTCTTAGACTTCTGACAATAAAGGAGAAAATCATCATCATCATGGTAGTAGCCAGATGAGTAAAGGAATAAGCACATTAGGGTTATGGTGATCGATGGGAAGATTAAGTCATAACTTATTACATGATTATAACCTTTAAAGCACGTGATGTATGGATAGAACACCCTCATAGGAAGTTAAATCTCTATCTGCTTAACATTCAAATGGTTATAGCGTATAGAAAGGCTTGTTCAGATTTTACTGTCCAATGTTTGTATGGTTTAGAGGGACAGTCTCCAAGGGGTTATGTGTGAACCAGATGATATAAGGGGTATGGAAAGAAAGCAACTAAGATGTGTAGTTAGAGATACAGACTTTAACCGAAACACAGACGTTAATCTTTCTAGTATTTAAAGTACAGATTAGCATTAACACAAATATGGTTCTAAGTAAATGTAGGATTATAACGATGGATATGCCCAATTGTACTTGACTGAGGAGGTATACGGCATAAATGTCTCAGCATCCTCTAGGACCTGGATAACATTTGCTTTTGACTGAGAGAATATTTTATATTCAAACTGGAAATAGAGTTGGTAGCAGAATAAGTAAATGTTGCTTTGAATATCAGAGCCGAAGAAGCAGGAAGTGACTTTTTTTTCTTGTTTTTGGTAAATATTGGCCTGACTTTGTAAATTGCACCCTGTAATATCCCGTTTCTTTTTGCTTCTGTCTATGATATTCCTGATGTGATTTAATGTTTGGGGAAAATGAGCTAGAGGTAAAGAGAGCTCTAGAAGGGTTATTTAATGTGTATTTTTCATCTGATTTTTTCCCCCCATACTAACAGCAACTCACTAAGAGCTGCCTTTCCCCTACGAGTCTAGAAAATTCATTTTTGTTACTTGGGAGACCATTCTCCAGACTGTGCAGAAAAGGTGCCTGGTGATATCAGTAGCTCCATGAGAGATTCTCTTAGAAATGTTGCTCTTGAGTGTTGGAAGTCTAGTTTAGTATGTTCAAACATGAGTTTTATTATAGAATATACATCCTGGAAATGGATATTCAGTACAAGTTCTTATATATATTATTCAGAACCTATGCTTTTTTTGGTTCTTTGAGCTATTAATACACCCATATTTTTAGTTAAGGTGCATTGATACATTTCCCCTTTGCTGCTAATTGAAAACAAAGGTCTTCGGTAGATGATCTCCTACTAATAACGCTATTTAAATATATTTAGTTTTAAGGGGCTATAATTTCACCTGAAGTATTAAAGGTAGTGTAAGCATAATTAAAATACATAAAGGTGGGCATTTAAATATAAGTATACGAAGGTGGGAAAATGTATAAAGGAGGGACTTTTCATCCCTTCCCCCACTAATATCAAGTTCGTAGAACTGACAGGAAGAATTCTAATCTATTAATTGAATGCAATATTAACTAAAATGGTAATGTATTTTATGAACTGTAAAATCTAATTCCAGAATGTATCTGGAAAAGAAAATGCTCCCAAAACAAAGCAAAGGAAAAATGTGAAAAAAAGAATAGTGAAGAAGCCAGATACCAAAATTTACTATAATAATTTTAAAGAGGAAGTATAAATAAACTTAACTGTATTGTTTAGGGATACATATATTACCTAAAAAGAGTGTCTGTGTGAATTCTTACCTGGAAGTTCCCTTTATACTACTCATTCAACTGCACATATATATGGATTCCCCCTTTTCTGTGTTACTTTGTATTTCACAATAGAAAAAGAATATGGTCTAGATCCAGGAATAGACAAATATATCAGTGGAAAGGATTGGTAGTTCAGAAATGGAGTCCTGTGTATATGAGAATTGAGTACAGGTAGCATTTCCATGTAGTTTAGAGAGGGTGAACAATCCAATAAATGGGACCACGTAGAAAGATGATCTATGCTTCATTGTGTATGCTAGGATAAAATCAGTTAAAGAACTAGGTGTAAAAACATTTAAAAGGTGTTAAAAAATAACATTGGAGGAGCACCTGGCTGGCTCAGTTGGCAGAGCGTGTAACATTTGATCTCGGGGTTGAGTTTGAGCCCCACCTTGGGTGTAGAGATTACTTAAAAAAAAATAACAACATTGGAGAACTTGTTCAGAATCATGGTAAGTTATACCCTTGAGGCATAGGAGAGGTTAAGAAAGACACAAAACCCCAAATTAGTAAATTAAAAATTAACCAATTTATAGTTCTTTGGGTTATTTTTTTTTGGTTAAGATTTTATGTATTTATTTGACAGAGAGACAGCCAGCGAGAGAGGGAACACAAGCAGGGGGAGTGGGAGAGGAAGAAGCAGGCTCCCAGCGGAGGAGCCTGATGCGGGGCTCGATCCCAGAACGCCGGGATCACGCCCTGAGCCGAAGGTAGACGCTTAACGACTGAGCCACCCAGGCGCCCCTCTTTGGGTTAATATTTTAATTAAAAGTTTTAGACTTAAAAATTAATACACACTGTTAAAAGAGTTGTGCCCTACTCATAAAAACACTAGCCAGAAATTCCTTCATCTGCACACCCACAGAGCTTCACAGAAACCTTACCCTAGTGCTCAGCCTCCTCAGTCCTTGCCATGATGCAGGAAATACCATTCCTTCTTGATCCCACAATTCGTGCTCTAGATTGCACATCCTCAGGTTGGTCATTTCCTCTGTTCGCACTGGGTTTTTCTCATCATATATTGTATGTATACACTGATACCACTCATCCCAAAGGAACAACAGTGAGACACCACCACCAGCAATGGCCCTCCTCTTCCATCCTTGCTTCCCGCCCTTTCTTTTGTCCTTCCTCCCTGAGATTTAGGAAGACGTATGCTTAACAATTCTTCTACTTCTTTCTATCCATTTACTCTTTATTTTACTATAATTGAGCCTTGGTTCCCAACTACTGTAACTGATATTGTCAAGGGAACCAGCTACGTTCATGCTGTCAAATCCAATGAACACTTCTCTTTTCTCATCCTTTGTCTCCAGTGAAATATGAAAACCAGAGACATGCCTCCTGTGTCCACTGTACCTAAAGTAGCACTGGCACCTTTCTGTTTCTTTCAACCCTTTGTTTTCTTTCTTCCTGGCACATCTTATACTATGGGCTTATAATAAGTTTATCTTTGTCTATTTAATTACTGCATGACAGATTGCCCCCAAACTTATTGCCTTAAATCAGACGTTTCTCATCTCATGGTTTCTGTGGATCAGGAATTCAGGAGCAACTTAACTGGATGTCTCTGGTTCGGGCTCCTCTTGAGATTAGAGTCTGAGTATTCTTGACCAGGGCTACAGTCTCTTCTGAAGTCATTGACTGGGGTTAGGGGGTCTGCCTTCAAGCTCACATCCATGGCTGTCTTCAGGAGGTCCCCATTCCTCACTACATGGGCCTCTCTATAGGGCTGCTGGAGTGTTCACATCACAGACAGCTGCTTTCTCCAAGAGCAAATCAAGGATGCGTGGAGATAAACATCTGTCGAATGAGTAAATGGATGGATGTCCTCCTAGTCAGTAAAAATGTAGGCTGTGGAGTTGTGTAGACCAGGGATTAAATTCTGCCTCCACCTTTTATTGGCTCTGAACTTTGAGCATATTAATTTCTATGAGCCTCAGTTTTGTCATATCCCCTGCGTTCTATTAACACCTGTTTCACAGGGGTACTATGAGGCTGAAATGAGATTGCGTATGCCACACACTGCCTTAAGTGTTCAGTACAAAGTAAGCATTCAAGTGTTAGTTTACCTGATTTTTCCACCAATCTTTCCATTTTCCCCATTTCTCAACAGTACCCATTTCTTTACTATGTAAGTTCAGAATTTTAAATATAACTCTTCTCATGATGAATGATTGAACCTTCGTTTTTGAACAAAAATCAATTTACATTACACTGGAGGAACTTTAGCATGAATGCATAATCACTACCTATTAGGTACCCCCAAGAGAATTCCAATCTGTAGATAGGGGGAACAATGAACAAACGTTGGGCGGTTTTTTTAGTATGGGGAACATAGCTGGAATTCAGACCCGATATTCTGTCTGAAAGAAATGAATGTGATAATACTTGACCCTGAAGGAAAAAATCAAAGGATTCATCTGTAGTAACACCATTTATTCCTGTGTGAAATTACAGCAGGGCGAATTTGGGAAGATATTTAGTGGAGGGGAAATGAGGCCACGGGCCCTATGACTGGAAGAGCACTGTTCAACAACGTTGATGGAATCCCAGACTACAAGGACATCACCCAAGCTGTCCTGAAACTTGTCAACATATGAATGAGTCTACTGATGCTGTTCTTTTTTTTTCCCCTCAAAATAATTCCAGGTGTAATTTACATTAATGAAAGGCACAGATCTAAATTTTATGGTTCTATGAGTTTTCACAAATGTATAGATATGTACAACCCACACCCGAATCAAGACAGAACATTTGTATCACCATAAAATAGTCTTTATGCCCCTTTCTGGTCATTCACCACAACCCCCAAGGTAACCCCTGATTGGATTTTTGTCATCACTTAATTTAACCTGATCTAGAAAGTGTGTATTGCCACACCTATTATTATACCTCTGAGGCCCATCGTTGCATATTACCAGTAGTTCGTTCCTCTTTTCTTTCAAAAAAATATCCCAGTATGTGGGTATACCAGTTTGTTGATCTATTCATCTGTTGAACAGTTGGATTGTTTCTGATTTTTTTGCTATTATGAATAAAGCCTCTATGAACTATTTTGCATATCTTTTCTTTTGGGTAAATACTGAGAAATGTAATTGGTGGGTAATAAGGTTGGTGTTTAAATTGATAAGGAACAGCCAAGCCATTATTAAAAGTAGTTGTACCATTTTATGCTCCCCCAGCAGGGTAGGAGCTGTCCAGTTTTTCCACATCCTCCTAATATTTGACGTTGACTGTTGTTTCACTTTTAGGCGTTCTGGTAGGTGTGAGGTGGTATCCACAGTCTCTCCTACTTAGGTTACATACATAATTCCATTTTCTCCAGGCACAGCTTTTGCTATAGTTTCACAAGAGAGACGTTGGGCTGTCTTTGTTTCCCTCTTCCCCCAAGCTCTACTAGTTGGAAGTGTTCCCACCAGGTGCTGGTGATGGGTTCCACTCCAGGCCAGGTCTCCAGCCTCCTGGCACTTCCAGACTGGGATGGCCTCAACATTTGCCAGAGTAAGTAGGTGACCCCACATCCTACTTTGCTTTGTGGCTCTCCTCTCTCCTCCTCCCATCCTTGCTTCTCAGAGCCTTCTGAAACCTAACTTTCTCTCGCTATCTTTGTCCAGCACAGAGAAAAGGACAATAGAACAAGAGTTGTTGCAGAGCATGGGCTGAGGACTCAGACTCCCTGGCCACACCTCCGAACTCTGCTGCTTACCAGTTGTTTACCTGGCACTTAACCTCAAGCCTTGTTTTCATCACCTGCAAGGTGGACACCAACAGTAGTCATGGCAATGCGAGAATAAAATAATACAATGTGTTATTGGGAGAATCAAGTATTTGGAGAACTTAACTACAGCCACCTCAGGGCTCTAGCTCTGCTGTCTGCTATTATCGTGAGAATGTTAACATCTTTATTGTCCCTTCTGGTGTCCACTAACTTGGTTCTTTCCTACCTTCTACCTTTGCTTCCCACGTGCTTTTTTTCTGTCTCTGTTCTTTCCTCCGTACTCCCTAGCCCCATTAACTCCATGTAATCCTCAGGCTTTGGGCTTCTCTTTTTTCATTCATAAGACCAATCATGAGAAATGTGACCTCTAGCCAAACGGGAGGAAGCAGTAACGTATAATTTACCTGAATAATGTGCACTGTCTAATGCTTGTATAGAATTGAAAGAGGAGAAAATATAAGGACAAGCTGCATCTCTATTTTTGTTGCATGTTGTAGTTTTTTGGGCAAAGCCAGCTTGTCTTCCAGACAGATCCTCATGGGTGGCCTCCCATGCCTTGTTGAATTCACCACTGCCCTTACTTAATTTTGAAGGGTGAAGAATCTGTTTTCTCAGCATGTAGTTTGATTTTCCCTGAAGACCCTTGAAGAGACAGTGTAGGGTATACCAGAGTTTTCCCACCAAAGGAGGAGGAAGTTGGGATATTTACCAACACTTGATTGGTTTGGGAGTTTCTCTTGGGGTGTTAACTCCCTGGCATGTCCAGCTGGCCTTGCAAATAGGCTGAGCAGCACTTCCTTGACCCTCCAGCCGAGAGAAGCAGGAACACCTTGGCATGTGAGCAAGGTCTTTGCTGGTGCCCTCAGTGTGGGCCCAGAAGATATGCATGGACACTGAGCTTTATTACTTCTCAAACACCAGTGCATGGTAACCACGTTTATCAAGTACAGAGACTAATGTATGAAAAGTAATAGTGTGCTTTATTAATATTCAGTGAGAGACATAACCACCAGGAATTCCAGATGTGGAATCTGATGATAACCTCTTTGTGGTCCTATCCTGGTGAGAACCAGGTTATCTTCTCAAAGAGATTAGGGCTTTCAGAGTTGACAACATGAGTTTCTTTGCTGGTATCCTTGAGCACTGTAGAGCAATGGCATCCATCCCCAAGTGGGGCTGTTCCTCGGTGGGCAAGGCCTTGGAGACTCTGGCAGAACCTTCTTTTTTGAATCTGATTCTGTTTGTCTACTTTTAACCCCTTGCTGACCACTCCCTTCCTCCTAACCATGCAGTTCCTCAGCCATAAGCATTAGATTTATAATCATAATCCAATTATACTTCTCCCAGATCACTTTAATTTAGTTTTTAGAGTCACCAGTAATCGTTAGTCATAGCCCCAGATGGCTGTTCTTCTCTGTGACTTCTGGATTTTTGTCATCTCCTTACTAAAGTTAACTTCAGTTTTAGAAGATTCTTTGCTGTTAACTCCACCTAGTTTCCTGCAAATACTTTCTTGACAAAATTTAGAGAGTTAGTGAGAAGCAATAGTTTATTTAAAAAAAAATCATTGATACCTGCTCATTATTGACACTGCTATCGTGGAAAGAACTCTGGAGCATATTAGGTTGAATGATGTGAAATGATTTAGCCACTTTTGACCTATAAAAGACCAGTTTCATAAGGGCCAGTTGATATAAAGACAGAAAGCTTCCCTTTTAAAAACTGAGTCAAGATGTCTCTGTTAGAGCTATGTGGCTTTTATGTGGCTCCCCCCCCCCACCTGTTTGGGTCTTATTTACTCATCTGTAAAATGGGTTTGGCTACAAGAATTCTCAGGAGCTTTTCAACAGTAGCAGTCTTTGTTTTTATGAATGTTAAGGGAGGCAGGAAGGCTCCAAGATGTGAGTCACTGCTGTGGCTGCTACAAGAAATCCTGTTTCAACAATGTTTTTTTCTTATCTTTTTTATATCTACAATATTACAGGGGAAAATGTTTTTTTCGGGTATATGTTTATACCCAGGAGTTCTCCCCTGTCCTCTTCTAGTGTCTTCCTTATGGGGTGGTTTTATCTTCCCTCAAGACTGCTCTAGTCTGGCTGACTCAAGCAATAAGGCGCTACCTCCGCTGTATATCCTTGACCCCCTGCTTCTCCATTGATGCTAATATGAAAGTACTGTGTGGCAGCAAGGATGCTTTCTTGAGAGCCCTTGTTCCCTGTAGTGGTTCCATTTCAATAATTCTTCAGTCCCTCTGTGACTTGGAATCCATTGATGCTACTACCTTCACACCATTCCTCATCCCTGTCATGTCCTTTCCCTCCCGTTCCAGCTCAGATTCTATTCTCCATTATTATAGCTACTCTCTTGCCTACACTTGGCACACAATTGTCCCTTTCTCCTTTTCACTTGGCCAAAGTCTAGCCCTGATTACATTGAACTCTTGACCATTTGTTGCCTATACTTGCCCAGCTAAACACAGCTGGAGAAAAACCTACCACTGTGTTGGCTGGTTTCCCTTTCTATTCATGACCACAAACCACTCAAGAGCCCTTTGGGTGGCTGGGTAGTCTGATCATATTTCCTGAGTCCATTTGGTTTCTGGTTGGCTTAGGTAACTGTTCCATATCTTTTCTTCTGTCTCATTTCCAATTGCAGCTGATATTCTTGTTTCATGAAGAAAAGAGAAGCCATCAGAATAGGATGCCCATTCGCCCCCACCATCACACTTCCAATCCTGCCTCTGCACCTGTGGTCTCTGCCTTTGCTCCCTTTTCTCTGAACTGTTATTGCTCCTGCCAGGATCATAGGGTCAAACCCTCCACTTAGGAAGCAGAGCGCCATGTTTTCTTGCTTACTTTCAAAACTCTTCTCTCTCTCTCTCGAATCATCAGTTTTACCTTTCTGCATCACCCAAGTGTATGCTTTAATTTTTTTCCTTTAAAAAAAAAATCTCTGAAAGTTCTAGCTATCACCCCATTTTTCTACTCCCCGTTAGAACGAAATTCCTCAATAGAATCATTTATACATTTCTGCAATCAGATCATTCCATGGTCTCCTACTTCTGTATTCTTCCACCAGCTACTACGATTTCTTTGTACTGTTTTTAGTTTTTAAAGAGCTTCTCTCTCTAGAAATATTTCATCTCCATACCAGAGGCCACATCATATGGGAGAACGGCTGGTTGATGGTTTAAAACAGAGGAAAAGCAGCCAAATATTTAGAGAAAAGTGAAACCATTCCATTCCATCAACTTTGTTGAGGCATTTCAATTTACTCCGTACCTTAGATGTGCTCTCTCTAGCCCGCAGCTGAGCTAAAGGCACGTTAAGTCTGTGTAACTGGGCTTGAAGGAAAGCTTGGAGACCATTTGTTCTCTTAAATCTCTTCGGTTTGCAATTGTCAGATTGAATTTCGAGGGGAAGAGTTCATAGCGTCATTGAAAGTTAGGAAAAAGGGGAAGAGCTATAGCCCAATCTGATAAATTATGTCAAAGTCAAAGTCTTCACCCTGTAGCAGTTGTAGCAAAGAAGTATTTTTAGTCCTGATGGCTGAGGGGTAGAACATGTCACGGGGACGCCTGTGTATTGATGCAGACTGGCAGGGATACAGAGGAATTACTAGAATCTCTGCCTTGTATTTTGATGGAATATTTTATTCCATAGGCAGACTTTGCAGGTAAGATTTACTGTACTGACGATGAGAAAGGTAAGCTTCCTATCCACATACTTGGAGCTGTGTCCTGTTTCAGTGTCCGTGTATTTATGCCGTGGTTCAAGTCGCGCCCTATCTGCCTGTATTTTCACTCATCTAACAGACGGTAGTTGTGCTACGTTTGCAAAGCTGTGCTTCCGATTAGTCAGAGGCTCGGGTCTAATAAGGTATAGCTCGGTTTTCTTGATTCGTTAAAAGGCATGCTTGTCACTGGTTTATTTTGAAAATGTTTAAAAATTGTAGTTAGAGGGAATTCTGGGTAGGTGTCAGCAGTCTGGAAGACATAGCTGATTATCTTTTACAACCCTCTTACAAGCCCAAGGCAATGAGATAGCAAAGCTGGAAACACACGGACAGTGGTTAGAACAAAACCTGGTGAAAAGGTGTCACCCCTTGAATCCCAAGAACTGCTAGGACAGGACAGACCCCAGCACCACAAAACTTGCCTGGTATCTATGTGTAGCAGGAAGAAATAAGGGGAAGCAGCAGAGGGACCAAAGGACCTCAGAACAGAGAAATCCAGAACTAGTTAATCAGGTATCCAGTGAAGAGCTGAAATATTGCCTGGAAATGTGTGTTCCTTCTTTATTCATTTTTTTTTTTAAAGCACTTATTGTCTACACTCTGTCAGGCCCAGTTTCAGTTGTCAGAGAGGCCCCGTCAAACAAGATGGAAAAGGGCTCTCTATTCTTATGTTTGTTCTTATGTAGAGCTTATATTCCAGAAGAGAAACCTACAAATACGATTTTGGAGACATAGGCATGCTGAAGAAAATAAAAGGGCAATGGGAAAGAAATAGGTGACGGGGGCAAAGAAATTGTTATTACAGAATAAATATTTATAAATGAATTCTGTTGAAGGGGTGACATTTGAGTAGACACGTGAGTGAATATAACTTAGGGGACCCAATTTGAAAAACAGAATGATCAGGAAAAGCTTTGCTATGGCCTGAATGTTTGTGGCCCCCACCCACCAAAGTCATGTTGAAATCATGACCCCCAAAGGTGATAGTATTAGGAGGTAGGGCTTTTGCAAGGTGCTTAAATCATGAGGGTGGAGCCTTCATGAATGGTATTATATGGTACTGGTGCCTTTATAAAAGAGGTTCCAGAGAGATCTCCAGTCCCTTCCGCCATGTGAAGATACAGTGAGAAGGTGCCACTTGATGAACCAGGAAGAGAGTCCTCACCAAAACATGACCGTGCTGGTGACTTGATCTTGGGCTTCCCAGCCATCAGAACTGTGAGTAATAACTCTATTGTTTGTATACCACCCAGGCTGTGGTATTTCATTATGGCAGCCCTAATGGACTAAGACAGCCTTGTTGATTAGTCGATGTGGTATTGAAAGTTATTCACTTATATAGGTTAATTATTCTGCTTTGCAATCTTGACATTCAAATTTTTCCCTTATCTAATACCAAAGGCTGCCTTCATCTAAAATCCGAATGAATCATTTTGATGACCCAACTACCCTAGGCCGAAAAACAATGATATTTACTATTTTCAAAACAAGAGACCCAGAGGAACTTCTAAGATTGGTTCAGTGATTCAACCTTGCCATCAGAGATCCAGCTCTGCTACCCACAGGGTGTTGATTAAGATGGCGGCCATAGTTCTGGGCATCCAGGTCTCACACAGACATGTCTTAACATAAGAAGGAGAAATAAAGTCTGTTTTGTCTCTTTTCTCTCATCTCTTCTCTCTTTTTTCTCTCTTAAAACAGTATTTTAATGAAGTGCATTATACATATGGAAAATCCTAAGTGTGCAGCTTGATGTATTTTCACAAACTAAACACATCTGATATCTAGCGCTCAGATCAAGAAACAGATCATAATTTTCACCCAAGAAGTCTCTCATAAACCCCTTTTCCATGATTACCTTCTCCAAGTGTAACTAGTTGTATAATTTTAAATCTCTAACACCACAGATTAATTTGCCTGTTTTGAACTTTAGTTGAAATAGAACCACATACCATGTACTGTCTTGTGTTGACTTTTCACTCATGTTTTTGAGATTTACAGGCATTTTTTTTTTGTCTACAGTTGTAAATTGCTTTCATAGCTTTGTAGTGCTCTATCGTTCATTCTCCTGTTGATGAGCATTTGAATAGTAACCAGTTTTGTTGTGAATAGTGCTGCAATGAACATTCTAGTACGTGTCTTTAAGTGATCCTATGACTGCATTTCTTTTAGATATACTGTATAGACTGCTTCATTTTTAGTATGGAGAGAAGTCTTGATGTGCTACATTCTATTTCCTTTCAAGCTTTATTGGTCAATATTGAGTCATATGTCCATCTCCTATTTGCAGCAACATCTGGGAAAGAAAGTAGCCAGTGATGTGCCATTAAATGTTCAACAACCTGCTTTCTCCGTGAAGATTTGGGAAGTGCAGCTAATCTGTAGCATTTGACTGTTTTCTTGGTGTAGATCCTTCCACTGTGGCCAATTTCAAGGTATCAACGTTACATCAACCAGCGTGCAAAGCAGCTCTCCTAAACTAGTACAGGCCGGCTCCCGCATACCACTGGCTCTCATTTTCATCCACTGAAGTTGAAGTTTGGCTCTGCCAGAAAAAGAGGGCGAGGGGAAGAGCGGAGAAAGTTCTTCTGTAGGCAACTAGTGTCTTTACATCAATTATTGAGTTATTATCACGGATAAATTAATAAAACGCCATTCTCTTCCAAAGATTATTTTTATAAAGTTCTGACTATTGGTGGAAACTGGCTTTTAGGCACTGTTAGGATAGACTGGATTTATGATGTGGTTATAACTCAAATTATGGCAGCTCAGCACATCGGTTGTTTCTCATGCCATGTCCTCTGTGGGTCAAACAGCCCTCCAGGGCTGCTGTTTTCAATGCAGTGATTCAGTGGCCTGGGTCACTCTTGTGTTAGGACTCGTCATTTCAATACTCAGACTCCATGGTTGTTGCCAGAGCGAAGGAGAGATGTGACGGTGTTGCATGGATTTTTAGGAGTTTCAGCTCAGATGTGACTTGTCATTTCTATTCAGAGGTCATTGGTTAGAACTGGTTACCTGGTCCCTCCCAACTGCAAGGGCACTTGGTAAATGTAGGAGGACAGATGGGCTATTTGATGCATTGTAAATGTGTCTGCCACAGAGACCATCCACTTAGGGTCATTCGTTTTGGTTTTGTTAAGGTTTGTTTTAAATCGTTTCTATTTATTTCTGTTCTTGCATTTGTCTGAGTTAGGAAAATAACTGACAGCTGTACTCACAGAATTACCCACTAGTAATGCATTTTCTCAGAAAACAGGAAAGAGAAGAAACTCTTAATTAAACGATAATAGGATCATTTATAATGAATATTTTCTCTATATGAGTAACAGGTGTTTGTGTTGGACTCTATCTCTAGTGTATAGAATGCTTGAAGCGTAATACTTATTTTGCAAACACCATAGTAATCTAGGCAAGTCATCAGTGGGTGCTAAAACCACCTGGTTAAAAGTTGTTGGGCAAGAGAAATAGTCACATAGTCTTAAAAGTGTCATCCACAGATTATTTATTACTTACAGTGGGGGAAAGCTACCATTAAAATGGAGAGACTGAGCAGACCTTGCCTTTTCCAACTAATCAAATTTAATACTGTCAGGAACGGGACACACTGAAACCATGTGCCCCATAAGATGCATTGAGAAAGGATATAATGTCACCTGTGCAGGATTTCTGCCAAAACTTAAGGTAATCATGAGGAAAAAAATTGGGTGAAGCGAATTGAGGACCATCCTTGAAAAAATTCGGTTATACTCTTTTATAAAATGTCAGGGAGCTTAGTCGATTAAGGTCCAACTTGATCTCAGCTCAGGTCTCGATCTTCCAGATCATGAGTTCAAGCCCTGTATTGGGCTCCATACTGGGCACAGAGCCTACTTAAAAAAAATATATATCTATATATATCTATATAGATATATATCTATATCTATATACATATAAAATATATAAATATATAAAATATATAAAAATATATATTTATATATTTTTACATATATATATATATATATATATATATATATATATATATATATATATATAAAAAGTCAATGCCACAAATGCCAACATGTTGGTATAGATTAAAGGCATCTCCATTGTGATCAAATGCAGAGTGTGGTTCTGGTTTGGATTCGGGAAAAGTAAAGCTATAAAGGACATTATTGGGACAATGGAGATTTAGATTATAGATGAAATAATAATATTGCATTGATGTTAAATTTCCAAATACGATCAGAATATTGTGGTTACATGGGAGAACGACTTTGGTCTTAGGAGGAATGTGCCGAATGTTCATGAGTGAAATGTCATATATAAAAATAGCTTTCAAATGCTTTCCCTGAAAGTATATGCATATATTTATATATGTAAGTATGTGTAATTGTGTACACAGTACACACATATACATAAAGAAAGGGAGATAGAGACAGGAAGAAAAAGCAAATGTGGCAAAATTTTAACTTTCGACTCCTGTAGGTGAAGGTTATATAGGCCTGAATCTTCTACTCTTGCAACTTTTCTACAGTTCTGAAATTTTTCAAAATGAAAAGAATTGAGAAAATACTGTTTATTCCATTTATTCTGAAGTTTTACAACTCAATCCACTCTCAAACATTTGGGCCAAAGTCTTAATGGGATCAATTCCACTGTGTTTAATTTATACTTGTGTAGTAATCTGGTAAGAACTGAGCTTTAAGAGGAAGGATTCTTAGCAAATCAGCTCCCTACCCTGAAGATACGTGGAACGAGGGGAAGAGCCTACCCAGAGAAAACCTCATGTGTGTTTGGATTAATATGGCATCATGACTGGAAATGAGGATTAGTTTTCTATAAGAAACAATGACATCAGGAAGAGTAAAACCAGAGATAACTTCCCCCTTCATCATTTTTGTCAGTTTAGATCAGCCTGTGGTATTACCCAAAATTGGGGGAAAAAAATCTTTGTCTATTTCTTGAATAACACTGGTGATACTTGATATGATACTTGATATGCTTATGTTGCAAGGAAGATTATTTAGCATAATCTGTGGTGCTAAATGAATAAGCTGTCTTTTTACAACAGGCCTGCAATTTCGTGGGAAGAGTATCAATGTCAGTTGAATTGATACAGATGATGAACTTCAAAAAGAAGCTGAACTCAGATAAATATGCATTTTCTCTAAACAGTCGAAAACTTGAAATTCAGGGCTGGGAACATCTGGGAGCATTCTTTGAAAAATAGGTTGATGGATTTGTAGAAGCAATATTGATACTTACCATGCCTTTTATGAGTCCAAATCCTAATGGGAGAACAGCAGATTTGTGTGGGATAGTTTTGCTCAGAATTGAAAACAAGAGTCCTTTTTGGGTTGTTCCCAGAATGGATTGTTGTTCAAAGTAATCATTAAGCCCTCAATACTGGAACTTCTTGTGAATAGCATGGAGAAATAAATGATGGTGATTTAAGATGTTTTCATAATTTTTCAGTGCTTTAAAAGTCTGGGATGAGCTTTTTAATCTTTTTTTTTTTAATTTCGTTTTCTTTTTTTTGTTTTCTGCTTTTTGAAACACATTAAAAAATAAAGCCTTCATTATCTGCGTTTATTTGTGGTAAATATACCTCCTAGGGCTAGCACGCTCTGGCTGCCACAGCTTCTCCTAAAACCACATGGAAAGGGCATCTACGCTGTTTGATTTAATTACCAATATTTAAATACCTTTCAATACAAGCCCTGGGTAAAATGAGGGCAGGGGGACACTTCCCAGGAGAGTAGCAGCTTATCACAATATGAAGATGTACACTTACCTAAGAGATTTTCTTTGACCTAATGGCTCATAGACAGATGTTGAATAGAGAATGATGCGGCTGGTATATATTATGACCTGCATGTAACCTTAGATGCAGAGCTTAAAATAGTCTCTTGGTGTTTGATAAGAGCCTCTGCTCCAGGACCCAACAGCATCCTGTCACCGGGCAACATTGTCCTTCCGCCTCCAGGGAGTCCTTCCCAGCTGCATTTGAGTGCACGTGGTAACAGCACTGCTTGGGGCTTCAGAGAAGACACACGCATGGGACTAGAAGCCCCTCATTTCTGGGCATTGTTCAGTGGGCATCCTCTGCACTCGAGCTGCAGGGGTGTGTAGAGCACTTACTCAAATTGAGGGCCGCATGCCAGCAGCCTCATCATCACCTGGAGGCATGTTAGAGATCCTAGCTCTGGGCCCCACCTACTGACTCAGAAATCCCTAGGAGTGGGGCTCAGGGATGTGTGTTTTAACAAGCTCTCCTGGGTAATTCTGTGAAGTCTAACCTTAGGTTTCCAATGGGTGTGAGACAACAAGACATAGCGCTTTACACTTCCCTGAAGATCATCGTGATCAGCTCTGCAAGTAAGGGCTGTGGCCGGGAACCCAAATGAGTAAACACTTATCAAATAAGATGTGATAAGAAGTAGGTGCTTACAAATGGAAATGTGCTACAAAGTAATTTCCTTAAAACATGGCATTACTAGATGTTCCGCAGTGAAAAGAGTAATACAAAGAGGCAAAGCTAGATTTCGCAGCATCTAGTGTAACTGCCATACACTTCAGATTTAAAAAAAAAAATTTTCCTCGTTATCTTGTAGGACATGATGTTAAGTGAGATCTTTCTCATTTGAGTTTTTTCTTATAACAGAAACTTGCTTGCTTTCTCATTAAGCGTTCTTAAGGAGCTGAACAAAGATGACATTGGTGTGTAACTTCTCAAGGGACTATGTTGTGTCTGGAATCACAAAATGTTCAGTCCCTTTTGGAAAGCAGACGTTGAACTAAACTCAGTCCTAGAACCTGTTTCTGTGCTGATAAAAGCTTTGCTGCCCTTCTTTTCCTTAGACGTGGCCTCTGGGCAAACATCAGACAATTCATGGATAAGGAAGCCTGTGGACTGGACTGAGGCATTTCTCGTCCTCATTGGGGAGGAGGTTTCTCCTGAGTGGGCAGAACACATTTTATTTTGATTAACTGCTCTGTTGTTTCTAGTTCCCCCAAATTCAGTAGTGTGCTGGTAAATGTTAGCAAGCTGCTGTGTGGGGGTGGGGGAGGTAGTCCTGAACTGTAGCACTGGCTGATTTTTGTGATCGTAATACTCCCACCATGGCCAATTTCAAGCTAACCAATGTGATGTCACTGGAGTGGAGCTGGGACAACCGGCTGTCGCTGCCCTATGCCAGCTGGCCTGAGTATACCACTGCCCAAAGTAGGTCCTTCCCAGCGCTCTGAGATTGAAAGAGGTGGGAATTGAACTAGCCCTTGGTGGATGTGGATAGGAGGGGAGAAATCACTTTTGGTTCACAGGCTTGGCATGTGGGGAGAGAGACATATCTCTTGGTTTTCAGTAGATGAGAAAATATATTCATGTGTTTGAGCCAACTCCTCTCCATGCTAATGTGTTGGCCCCTGTGTTGGGGAGCTTTAAAATGTTGGATTCTAGGGTGGCTGCAGCAAAAAACAAAAAGTTGGATTCTGTGTTTCTATTAATATGATGAGTTCTGCTACAAAGCATAAGGCTCGGAAGAACATTACCCCTCAGATTTTCACATAACAACCACCCTTATTACCAGCTAAGGCTGCCCCAAGAGCAAAGGGCATGTGGGCAAAACAGTTCATTGTTCCAGAGGGCTGTTGCATACGGACATTTGCTCTTGTAGGAAAGACTAGGAGTCTGCAGTCCAAATAAGACTAGGAAGTAACTTCCAGGGCAACAAAATTTTTGAAGCAACCTTCTCCTCCTCAAGGAATCATGTTTATATACCAAGGGCAGCAAATGTACATATTTACTTTTGTCAGTACCTGAGTAACCAAGGTATTTGGAGAGAAGAGGAAAGGAATTCAAGTAAATGTTTAAAAACAGACCAGCATGAAGGAAATCAGCAGAACTGGAGATAAGAATGCTCTTCGAAGACCTGGAATATGAAAAGTTTGTTTCATAAGTGTATTCATTAATTTACACAGCTCTTGAAATAAGGCCATTTTCTGAGGGGGGGAAATGATGAGGCACCTGACCTACAGATCCATGTCGAAGTAAGACAAAACTCTTCGTTGAATCTCAGCGTCTCTGGACTTTATATCTCCGCAAAGTCAGAACTCTCCAAACAGAATCATAGAGAACAGAGCTGTAAAATCTTAATAAGTGGGTTGAGTGGAATCCAGTAAAATATCCAGGAAGAAAACAACTCCGTAGTTGATTGGATTAAATTTAGCGTTTTTTGTTTTTTATTCACATTTTTAAAATTCCATCATGGATAAAGCAGGACAGTAGGTATGGTAGGCATGAGAAGAATATGACGACACTTGCACGCTAATGAGTTAGGTTTATGAAGAGTTGAATTGGAACTCCTTGGCAGATTAAAAGGTATGGAATGTGCCCAGAAGGTTTGTTGTGTCTTCAGTATTGTTGTAATTTGTGTTCCTCCAGATGCAGATTCTAATACAAGTATAATCTCTTGGGAAGGAGTCCCAGGAAATATCTGGGCGAGTAGAAGTTAGGGAAGGGAAAGACTTGAGTGAAGAGTGTGTTACCATACTCTATCATATGGGCAACTGGCACTCAATCCTACTGGGGAATTCCATGAAACAGGTAGAACATGACTCTGAATTGTCCCAAGTGAAAAAGCAAGAAAACTGGTATATTGATTCCGCTCACTTTCTGTCAGTGGTTGAAGGTGGCTTCCAGGGTCTTTAACTATTTGAAACTACTGTCTTGCTTTAGCCTGATAGAAGCTCTCTAGCCAGAGCGTTCCAGGGGTTTGCAGTAAGGAGTCTTCACTATGCAGAAGTAGGACGTTCCTTAGTGCAGCACTGTCCACAAAAGTTTAATGCGAGCCACTAAAGTGAGCTACCTATGTAATTTTTGATTTTCTAAGAGCCAATTAAGTAGACCCAGGAGAAATTCATCTGAATACATATTTTAGGCTAGTACATCCAAAACCTTATTTCAACCTGTAGACAGTATAAAAATTGAGATATTTTACTTTTTTTTGCCCCAAATCTTTGAAATTTGGTGTGCATTTTACTTTGAGAGCATATCTTATATCTTATTTCACACTAATCACTTTTCAAGTGCTCACTAGCCACATGGGGCTAGTGGTTACTCTACTGAATAGTGGAGTTCTAGGGGAATGGATTGCATTTGACTTACTTTTTACAGCATTTGGGGGGGGCATGTGTCAGTTATTCTCAAAGTAAGCCCCCAAATTAATTCTATCCAGTATACCAGGGAACCAAATATGTAAATTGAGGTTTTGGCCCAACTGATGTTTTGCTTTCTCAACTAGATTATGTTCCTCTGATTTCTCAAGATATAAAACCCAGGAAATGCAGTCTTCTCCTTATTTTACAGAAGTATTTTGATTTATTGACATTTGGAAAACTTTAACATTTTTAATGTCTTTGAAAAGGTATTGCTTTTTTTCTCAATATAGCAGCATAGAGTTTTACTAGTAAAAATTAGGTGCTCATTTATCTTTTGCTTTCTTCCACCAGCAGCCAAATATTTATGGAACATCTTCTTTGGGCCATGCATAGTTTAGGCCCTGTGGCCTTTCAGTGAAGAGACAACAGCTCTGTCTTCATGGAGCTTACAGTTTGATGGGGAAGCCACAGTAAACAGAACACCATATAAATATGTTCCATGAAGAAGAGTCTTTGTTTTGTCTTTGTTTTAAGTCTTTATTATTTTAGAGTAGTTCTAGGTTCACAGCAACTGTTTTTTAAAAGACTTTATTTCAGAGAGAGCAAGAGAGCTAAGAGCATGAGGAGGGGGTGGGGCAGAGGAGAAGGGAGAAGCAGACTCCATCCCAGGACCTGGAGATCATGACCTGAGCCAGAGGCAGACGCTTAACCAACTGAGCCCCATGCAGAGATGTGCTTGTACCTTCTACCCCCACACATGCAAGAGTCTCCCCGTCATCAACATCCCCCACCAGAGTGTACATTTGTTACCGTTGGCAAACCTGCACTGACACATGCATAATCACCCGAAGTCCATAGTTTACATTAGGAGGAATAGGTGTTAGCAAATGATTTTTACAGGGTGTTACTAAGCTTTATCTTGTTTTAATCAAATGCCATGTGTAAAACTCAAATATCATGTGTAACAATAAACAAGCTGGATAGTGGTTATTTTAAATCCTCTTAAAAGAGGATTTCTCACTTTTCAGAACTTGTCACCTTGTGGTTCCTATTACTTAGAGCCTTGATTTAGATTCTTTGAACTAATTTATGGGGGACTTGTAGGGATTTACCTATACTGTAAAATGAGTTGCACTAAGTCTGGTTAGGAGGATGTTTGCACTGCCGTATTTTGCATTCCTTGGTACCTAATTTATGGGAATTCAAGCATCTTGCTTTCCCCAGGCTGTCAGATGCATGGCTGAATCATTTTTTGTGCCATCTTTCTGACCTAAACTTTAGAGGCCTTTGAAAAGTAGCTTGCAGCAGGGCAGGTCAAAGTCTTTGTACTTCCTTATTTCCATTTGAACCCTAGGAGGTATTTGAGTTGCTAATGTGAACAAGGCTATGGTTTCTCTATTAAGGTCATTTTATTCGCTGGGTGAAATGGGAAAGCATTTAATAATTTAAAGATGATGTTTTCAAGCATAATCGACTTTCGAGGTTTGAGATGCTAAAGAAAAAATGATAACTCTAAGCACTGACACTTGGAAAGATTTTACTGCAGCTGATTACGTATGCAGGGTATTTCCGGAGTTATGCTGGGAAGATTCCTTCAGTAGGATTTAACTGGCTGAGTATAATAGAATGTTTTATTACATAGTAATTGCCTTTAATGGGTGTGGGCATTTCATTTGGCTATTGGAATCGTGCTAATGTAACTCTAATTGAAAAGATTACATTTACTTTTAAACATCGTTAACACATCAGACTGGGTCAGTGGATTCAGTCTTGGCGATCATCTGTTTTGTTTTCATAGATCTCATTTTCCAGGATGTATTGCTTTCTGATGCTGCTTTAAGCCATTTCCCAGTAGACAAAGGTAGTTATTGGGTTCCTTTCTATACATCTTAATTTTTCAATGGTTGTGAGCAAAATAGAAAAGGACACTAGCTATTGTAAGTCAAGACTTCCTGGAAAGAGTGGGATTAAGAGAAGTGATAGAAGTCTCTCTCGAGCCTCAGGCTTTGCAGACAGGCAGGAGCCAAGGGGCACAATAGAGGTAACTTAGGTTGGGGTTTCTAGAGGCAGAGCCTGAGATGGAGATTCTTACACAAATGACTTATGGGGGGAATGCTCTCTGGAAAAAACTGTAAGGGAGTGAGGGAAACAGAATTGGCCTAAGAAGGAGTTGAGCAAGAAATGAGTGTTCGAGTGAAGTCTAGTTGGAGCTAGCTTCCACAGGGAGCTCTGGAGCTTTTCATCAGAGAATAGTTCCACCTTGAGACATAGTGCCAGCCTCTCGTGCTCCTCTATCAGTCAGTCATTGACTGTGGATTGCCTCTAGATGGAGCATAGCCTCCCAGGGTCTCTGGGGCAGGGGAGAAAGAGATTTACAGCACTGGCCCATTTCCACGGTGTAGATACTCTCGTCGTAGCTTCTTCCAGGCTACCAGTGTGAAGTTACTGAATGTGAAGCTGGGGAGAAAGGTGAGCTATAGCTTGCACAACAAGCTCTTGCGAGCCAGTGTGAGCTGGATCTAGCAAACCACTGTTCCCAGGCATCTCCTGGAGAGGGGCTAGTTGCGTGTTGAGGGCAGTACTTTGGAGAAACAGGCAGTTGTAAGCTGATAGCAGCCGAGGGATAGGTGCACTGGCCCACAGAAGATCTGGGAATCATCCAGAGGCTGATGCAACGTAGGGACCATGGAGAGCCTCACACAGCAGGAACAGGAAGATCCGAGGGCCGACTCCTATGGCTGCTTCTGCTGCCTCATTAGTGATCCACTCACTGTCATCGCATCACTCACTGAAAATTCAGTCTTGAAAGAAGGTATGAGTTGGTCCTGCCTAAGGCCCATGTCCCCTCTGGTTCTAGGAAAGTGTGGAGGAAAGATGTAGTCCACTGTCCTTCAGTAGTAGAAGGGAAGCATTAGCTTCCACCAAGACCATAGAAGACAAGGGGAATGGTGATTCCCAGAGAGGAGGCTGGGGAACTCTTACTGGTGGGAAATGGAGGCCGCATAGCATCAATGACAAGATTTACTACACATGGACGGGAAATTGGCATAATTGTAAGAAAAGGAGCTAACATTTATCGTTTTTTACTTAATGCTAATACTTATTTGCTGGCAACTGTTTTAGCTACTCCATTTGGGTGGTAGAAATTGTTGGTTGCCTGCTTCCCTACTAAGCCTTTTTCCTAAACTTCCTCCTTGATGGCGGATCCTATTATCTCTAAAAAAAAAAAAAAAAAAAAAAAAAAACTAAGCTAAAAAAATGCCACATAGTGACTTTACAGCATCCTTTGCACACAGGACAGAAGCATACGACCCAGTTCTGACCATTGAGTCCTGATGAGAGGTCTTCAGGGAGGTGAACTTTCTGGGAAAGATTTGTCCCTTATAAAATAGATGGGTAAAGGGAAACTCCCAACACCTCTTCTTCCTGCTTTGAATGAAATCCTGTGAGAACATGGTGCTTGGAGCTGTGGTAGCCATTGTGTAACGAGTGAAAAGGCAAGAAAAGCACAGAAAAGCTGGCAGGTAACGCTGACATGGTTCTGTTAGATGAACCTTGAAACCACCCAACTTTGTTGTCATTATTACATGAGACCTTGCATATTCCTATTATTCTACTTTTATTTGGGGGTTCAGTTTTGATGTTTTATGTTATTTCACAGTATCCTGTGAGGGATCGATCTATGTTTTTTTAAGATTTATTTGAGAGAGAACATGTGCATGAGTGGAGGGGAGGGGCCGAGGGAGCAAATGTTCAAGCCCACTACCTGCTGAGCGTGGAGCCTGACATGGGGCTCAATCTCATGACCCATGAGATCAAGACATGAGCCGAAACCAAGAATCTGAAGCTCACTGACTGAGGCACCGAGGCTGCCCTGTAATGGATGTAATTTCATTTTCATTTCACATAGAGGGGAAACTGAGGCAAAAATCGTTAAATAACTTGACCCGAGGCATGTCAAAATTGGAGACTTTTCTGTCTGACTCCAGGGTCTGCGATCTCTCTCTATATCAGACTACTTTCTTAAATATTAACAACACTTCCCACTGACTATGCTCGGTATGATACAGACCTCTGTCCATTCTTGTTTCCTGCTCTGTCCTTTGGGGCATCCCTGCTGGTTATTCATTGAAACCTGAGTTATCCAGAAATCAGTCTCATAGAACTATCAGGCTGAAAGTAAGGATCACAGCTCTATAGGAAGAAAACCCTCTATGATAATAGAGAAACAACCCATGAATATCAAAGTCCATTAGACTAGCTCTGGACAAGAGTGTGAGCAGCACTTCCACCCGAGGCCCGGGTCAGCTGTGAGCCACACAGGAGAAAGTCTACTTCATGGAGGAGAGTTTCTGGTTTTAGTGTAGGGAGGCCTGCCCTGCACAGTGTTGCTCAGAATTCATGGTTAACACGAGAGAAGTAATGGTACATGATGGGAAAGCTCTCAGAGAAAACTTATTCTAGAATGTCAAACTACTCATCCTCAGTGATGCCAGCATTCTCAAATTTTCCTGTACCCTAATGTTAATACCGTAACTGCTACTGTTTCTTCTTTGAGTCTTGCTCTTGGTTATGTCTTCATTGCACACTTAAGATTTTCCCTTTCCCTTTTCTATGATAGTTCTGGTTATTTAGTTATTGCCTCTGAACACATACGCAAACGTAGTATTTTAAAAATAAACCTTCTAGATAATATATTGGTGATAGTACAGTTGTTCACAAAAAAATGAAAAGACGTGAAAGCAAGCATTTTTAAGCATGTGATCAAAACGTCTTTGGCTAGAACTTGAATCATGCTGAGAAAGTATCCGAAGGATGTCAGGGTTTTTATGTGCTCACTCCCCCACCAGCTGACAATTCAGTGCTCCCTCCCACCCCACATACCCTTAGGTGGTGACATGGCTCTTTTCTCATCACCTCCACATTTTCTGCCTTCAGGAAAGTTAATAAAAATCTAATGTTTCCTTAATTCCTTTTTGTTCATTTTACTTGAATCGATGGTGGGATTAAACTGAGACAATCTTCTGAGACTTCACAATGTAACTGGCAATTTTCTTTGGTGACTGTGTTGGGTCCTACATGAGTATTGATAGAACAGATCAAAGACCAAGCATATCTATTTTCTAGGCATTATGCTGGGTGGACCATCGTGAGGGAACCGAAGAAATGGAGTTTTCTCTTTTGGTTATACAGTGTCAGAGTTGGGGTGGTCATCAATCCTCTATTCCCCATTTGTAGATGAGTGAATTATGGGGCAGAGTAACCTTGGACACAAGGGCATGTTGTGGTCCGAGTTCTCACCTCTGTTGTCCTCTCATGAGCCCTCTTCTATGATAGTTTGTAGGTAAGCACCTATTTGGGACCATGTTTTTAACAGGTCTTGGAAAGCTACAAAACATGTGAAATGCTCTCCATGAAATTTTTTCATTGGGATTTCTCTTTTTGGAGTATCACTTTTCATGAAATGATAGGCTTAGGAGGAGCGGATGAGTGAGTATATAAAGTGTCCTTACTTAGTAAAATAAGAAGTGGATAACTATGTTAATTTGACACCTAGAATTAAAAGATACTCTGTGAGATGTGATAACATGTAAACTCCTGCATTCTTACTTGGCATTATTAATGTGAAATATAAAGAACAGGAATTTATCATCGCTTTCTCAATTGGTCATATATCTTAATATAAACCCTTCCTCCAATGATATATATGCTTGAGGAACATGGCCTTTCTCTGATTATAATAAATGTTACCTTAAGGCTGCCCAAAGGATAAGAAAACATAAGCAAACTTTCTTGAGTTCGGTGCTGCACTTATATAAATTACATAAATTACATAGTGTAAACATCACACCCGATTCTTGTCTTTCCCATTGTAACAGTAGGTGTTTTGCTGTGTAACACACTGTACTTCAAAATTTGGTGATTTGAAACAACAAGCTTTTATTTACCTCATTGGTCTGTGGGTTTTCTGGGTAGTTATGCAGATCTAGACTTAGTTGTGTTCTGCTGGTTGGCTTCCGTGTGGGGGTCAGGTGGAGATCAGCTTGGGTTGGGCTGGTCCAGGATTCGGGATGCCTGGGGCCTTTCTCCATGCAGTCTTTCCTATTCCAGAAGGCTAGTCTCAGCATAATAACAGCGTTCTAGAAGAGAGTAGAAGCTACAAAACTTTTTGAAACCCAGCCTTAGAATTGGCTTGGGTGTTGCTTTTCTCCCTCACTCAATTGGCAGAAGCAATTACATGTCCAGGCCCTGACTGAAGGGGTGGAGAAACAGACTCCATCTCCTGGCAAGAGGAGGTGTGAGGTCCTGTTACAATGGGATGGAAGTCCTGGAGCATATCATGCCCATTCCGTTTCAGGGACTTTGTAATTGCTGGACCTTCTCCCTGGTATGTTCCTTCTCAAGCTTTTCATAGGACTTCGTTCTTAATACAACCACATCCTGACCACCTGGGTCAAATAAGACTCTTCTGATTACTTTCCATCATATTGCTTTGTGTACTTCCTTAAGAATGCTGTTTGATTTGTTAATTTAACATATTCATTGCTTCTTTCTTCCACCAAAATGTGTGCTTCGTAAAGTGAAAGACAGTATCTGATTATACACGTCATTATATAGTAGTCACTTATTAAATGTTCATTGATTCCCTACAGAGCAGACCCTACATGAAAGTTTTACTAAATAACGAAATTAAGCAACACTTGGAACCTTCCTTTTAAAATGTGTTTTATTTTCCAGATTTTCATGGCAATAGGCTCAGTCACACATCATAAATATTGATCATGACAAATGATCTTTTATTACGGAAACGGAAGTGGGATGGTCCAAAGAATTACAAGTGGATGCATCCAATGCTGCATATATAGTGATGACATTTACAGAAGAAACTTATTAGTACCTTGCTCAATACGACACAAGTAAACATTTTCAGAGCGGAGTCTTTGTCAGATAAAGGCCTCGGTAGTCAGAGCCTGGTTTTCCAAATGGAGAAGAGAGCTCTCTGGAATTGAATTTTATTTGTGCTTCAGAGAGAAATGAAATCTCTCCATCATGAAAAATGAGTATCAGGTGCTTTTGATTTCCTTTTATCAGCTGCTAATCGGAAGAGATGAAGAGAGAGACGCAAGCTAATGAAGAAGCCAGCCGTTTGATAGGCAGTTGTATTGCGGGAAGGTTTGTGACTGTTAATTAGATGACGGCCTTGGGAAATACACTGTGAGAGGGAGCAATGGGGCGGAGGCGGTATATTGCCCTGCCTCTCCCTAGGTGGATCCTGTCTCGAAGTGTTTATGCTAAAATGCTTTGTTTGAGTCTCAAAAACTACGTTTTGAACAAGACACATCTGGCGTTTGGAAGATGCTAGAGGACCTTTTTATTTTTATAGGTCCTCTATACGTGAGTAATGCTTCACATCTATACATCAGTAATTAGTCATCGCCTCTCTTAGCACGAATAGTTTGGAAACACATTGCAGTGTACATTTGTCATTTGGAAAGGCTGCCAGATATCCACAGTCCCTCTTCTGGCTGGGAGAATTCCTCTGTTTGGGAGTCTGTCAATGCCAGGGAAGCCAGACACTTAGTTTCCCAGCCTCCTTTGCAGCGAGGGTGCAGGCATGTGGCCTGGGTTTGGATTTGGGTGATGCAGATAAACATGGCCTAGACTGTGATGAATGCGGGAGGAAAGATTCCGTTTTCTTGGTAGAGGTAGTGGCAGTTGGGGCCATAGGAAGGAACGGTGACCAGTGCAGGTGCTGGTGGCATTGCAAATTTATGAGACAACGCATACATGTCCTCACTGGGCAGATTGGGGTGGAATTCTAGTCATGGCCCATGTTAGCCTCCTTTGCTTCTCCCTGGTTCGTTCGTTCTTCCTTTCCTTTTTCCCTTTTTCCTTTTCCCTTTTTCCTTTCCGTTTTATTCGTCAGAGCACGCATGTGCACAAGCAGGGGGAGCAGCAGGCAGAGAGAGAAGCAGGCTCCCTGCTGAGCAAGGAACCTGATGTGGGACTTGATCCCAGGATACTGGGATCAAGACCTGAGACTAAGGCAGGCGCTTAACTGACTGAGCCACCCAGGCACCCCTCCCTGGTTCTTTCTTCAGGCTTTTCAGCCATTCTGCATGTTTCCTATTAATATTTTTTCAATAAATTCTTTTACTCTTCAGGAAAACAGGGTCACTTTTTGTTGCTTACTCATAAGAGCCATGACTAGCTCCCTCCAATTAATAATGCTTGCAAGACAATGAGGAGTTATATTTCATTAAATATATTGTCCCTTATGATGAACACAGTTGTATGTTAACGTTGCCCAGTACCACCCAAATAATGAAGATTTCATTTAGGAGGACTTAAAAGTTTTGTTTCATTGGTTTCCAGGTTCTTTTATTAATTAAATCATAACCATAATTTTAAAATTAGAGCACTTTAAGTCAATGTTATGCTTCACTCTGTTGAAGAAGGTGTCACTTTCTTAAAATAGTTTCATTAAATAGAATTAGTCTATTTAACAATTTTCTGTGGAGTCTGATCATTCTCCTTTTGTGTTTTAGGAGGTTTCAGAGAGGCACACATTTACTGCTGCCACCAAGAGAGCAATTCCCTTTGGTAGAAAGTTCAAGCAGAAACTGATGCAGATTAATATATTAAATACTTGAAGATCTATGTGGCTCAACTATTTGTTTAAAATATTTTATTGGAGGCTTGCTAAAAGTCAGGAATTATGAATCACCAGAGAGTCAGAACTGAATAATGTTTGGGTAATTCCTCTTTACAAAACAGGTCTCAAGAATTTATATTCTAAGGCAACGGTACTCAAAGTGTGGTCCACGGACCTGTGCCGTCTGTGCACTGTTACTGGTCAAACAACGAAATACGAAATTTGTGCCAGAACATAAATCATTCAGTACACTGTTTAGTCCAGCTGATGTTCTTCTTGTAGAAGACTTTCTGGAAACAGTGACTTGATTTATATCCTTGTGCAAGTTCTTTATCTTGTCATTATTCATAACAACAAGTTTGTAGATCAGCTACTTGGAGTAGTAGTAATTGAGCGGATAATAAGTAGAACAAAAAGCAAGAATAACTAGCGATTACATCAACCTATGGAACAGCAAAATACGATCTCACATTAACGTTCATTTCAATACGAACATTTAAATTAGTACTTACTTTAGGACCCTATTATCCTCTTTCCACAAGTGAACCATGGACAGGTGTTAAATGCGAAACACTACTCTGGATTTTGTTGGGTTTACAAAAACATCTGAGATAATCATGGTCATCAGGATTTTCCAGCCTTACAATGGGAAAAGATAGAAAAACAATTGTATATGTTTCAAATACCAGATATGGTGAATGCTCAGGGTTGTTTTTAATAAGAATCACAGCCCATTAGAAAGCTCTGTCTATATAGTACCTTAAATGAATACTGGATAAGTTGACTGTTAACATTTTTACCTTGTGTGTGTGAGTGTCTGTGAGAGATTTTAAAAAACTATGCCCAAGGGCACCTGGTGCCTCAGTGGGTTAAGTGTCTGACTCTTGATTTCAGCTCAGGTCATGATCAAGCCCTGCACTGGGCTCTGTGCTGAGCATGGAGCCTGCTTAAGAGTCTCTTTCTCTCTCCCTCCCCCTCCCTGCCCCACTTGCATGCCCTCTCTCTCTCCCTCAAAAAACAGAAACAAAAAACAAAACTACTTGCCCATGAAAGAGAAAGAGTATTTATAAATAAAAATAATGATAATATAGTAAGACATTGGCTTTTTGTTTACCAAAGGGTTATTTTCTAATATTTACCCATCATTCTTTCACATAAAGCACTAGCTCTAAAAACTGAAAATGTTTTTGATCATTATTAAACTAGACACAGCCAAAATTCACCTGCGGTATTAAATTGAAGGTCAGAAGAGAGGTTATGTACACCTGAAGTTAATGTAACATTGTCAACTATACTTCAGTTTAAAAAAAGAGGGGTCATGTTTGGAGAATCTTGGCAGGGAGAGGGCACAAGAGAAATTTTGAGCTGCTGAAAATGTTCTAGGCCTGTGCTGTGCAATATGGCCACACTAGCCACCGTGGCTATTTAAATGTAAATTAATTAAAATAAATACAGTTACAAGTGAAGTTCCTTGGTTGCACTAGCCACATTTGATGTGTTCAGTGACATGGTGGGCAATAGCTAATGAATGGGGCAGTGCATAATTATATTTCTTTATGGAACTTTCCATCATTGTAGAAAGTCCTATTGGACAGCACTATGTTAGACCTTGGTCTGGGTTGTTGCTTGAGTGTACAGATATTGAGTGTCAATATTCATGAAGTCTTATACTTAAGACTTACTGTAGTAAGTTATATATCAATGTGAAAAGTATATAAAGAAAAAAATAGAGATTTGGCTCTATTGGCTTTTTCGGTTCAGCTCAAGTGATGTCTGTGCCATTTCTGGATACTGAGCAGTCTGGGCAGGACTTAGTTGAGATAGAGAAGATGCATTTCCAAGACCTGTACCATCAGGTGTCCTCCATGGAACTAGGTGGCCCCCTATGGAGCAGCTGTCAAAGTGTATGGGGCAGGGCAAAGGCTGACTCAGATCCACCAGCCTCAAGGGGAGAGCCTGGGACTCTTTAAGAATGGTAACAGTCTTGGGGTGCCTGGGTGGCTCAGTTGGTTAAGCGTCTGCCTTTGGCTCAGGTCATGATCTCAGGGTCCTGGGATCGAGTCCTGTGTCAGGCTTCCTGCTCTCAGGGAGCCTGCTTCTCCCTCTCCTCCCAGCGCTCTCTCTCTCTCTCTCTCTCTCTCTCTCAAATAAGTAAATAAAATCTTTTAAAAAATGGTAACAGTCTTTGGAAGATCTTTACCAGAGGAGCCCTTATTCTCTACGGGGGAGATGGGAAAGTTGGCAAAAAACTTATTAATGTTGGGCTTGCTCTAAAGTCATTTTAAAACCTTGCTTTTTGATGCAGACATTCTTTTCATCACTCATGTCTCTGGGAGGGGTCTGAGTGGTGCTGCAGCAACAATTAGTGAGAAAAGAATATATTCCTTTAAATTAGATGCACAATTTCTTTTTTCTTATGGTTTTTACACGAACGCTTTCTCCTTTTTCTTTTCATATTTTGAGGATTTCAGAGTTAACTCACTTTTCTGTCCCTTATTCATTTAAAACCTTATTACTCAAGGTGGAGTCTGGAGAGCAGCATTGGTGTCCCTGGAGTTTGGTAAAGTGCAGGTTATTGGGCCTTTCCCCAGGCTTATTATGCCAGAGCCTGTATCTCAAAAGGAGATTCCTGCATACCTTGTGGCTAGAGAAAACACTGTGTAGGAGTCTAAAATTAATGTGTGAAAGTCATCTGAGGCACCCAGGATAGTGCATTAACTATGCTGCCATATTGGGTTGATTGTTTTGTAGTCCATTAGCCGAGATGAGTTATAGATATTAAATTGACCATCTAGTGTCAGCTAAATTTAGCAGCTGTAAAAGGTGGTTTCCTTCTTGTGGGATTTTTCATCTCGCAAAGAAACTGAGTCGCGAATGTTGCGGTCCGTCTTCTAACAGGCATGTGAGATGTCGAATGTATTTTATGTGTTAAAAGTGAAAATTGCTTTTTGATGTAGTGTCACTCACAATGAAAAATGACATAGAAAAAGATAAGTGCACCATTTCAAGCCTTTGACGAAGGCAATGGCGATTTACTAAGATGGCAATTTAATAAGAAATAACTGGGTACTGACAGCTTTCAATTAATCTCTGAAATTGAAAGAAGAAAAAGAATGAATAACCCCAAGTGTCAGATAATTAATTTTACTTATAGTTAGCTTTGTGTAATGTACATTCTGCTTACTTTTGACTAGGGGATGACTTCATTTCAAGTCAAATACTAAGGGAAGTACTCTGAAAACCTGACTTGAGAGGAACAAATCTTCCTCTGGTTGGGAAGTTTCCTCTCTAATCCCATTCACCTGCTATTGGAACTGCTTCAGTAGCTCACATCATAGGCAAATAAATTGCACATTCCCCAAGAGGCCTCACACCCTCGCCAGAATGAGCCGATTTTGCTTAAATCACAAAGATGGACAGCGAAACTTGATATTGACAGTGACATGGAAACAAAATGAGAGCCAATGCCAAGTGCTATGGGTGTGCCAACCGCTGAACCACAGGCAAAATCAAGGCAGGCCCCAGTCACAACAGAGATAACTTTGAGCTTGTATGGAACATCATTCAGGACTGTCATCCCACCACAAGGCCCTCATAAAGTGAAAGAGTTCTGCCTGGATATAGCTTGTCATCAGGGAAATAGTCAGAATGGTCTGCCAATCTTCTGTTCAATCCATAATCCAGCTCTAGCTATCCATCTGGTCACCCAGCATGAACTTGATGATTTTTTTTTCTCCCAAACTCTTAATTTGTTCATACTGTTTTTATCTATTCATTGGCCATATTAGGAATGCCCATGAAGGGGGCATGTACGACGGATGCCAGTATAATCAGAAAAGCCCTTGCTTGTAGTGAGCCTACATGGTCTAGCTCCTACATGGTCTAGGTCTTAGAGACCATAGACTTTGGAGCACAGGCCAGTGTTACCAGTTGAGTGACCTAATAACAGAAATTATTTGTTCTAGAAGAAGCCATATTGCTTTCTTGGGTTTTTCTATTTAATGAACTGTTTGTTGTAGGGCATTTTTAGGGTGTGTATTATTAGTTTCCAGTGACTGCTGTAACCAGTTACCACAAACTTATGGGCTGAAAACAGTAGAAATCTGTTCTGTCACAGGTTAGAAGGCTGAAAGTCTAAAATCAAGATCACTGGGCTGAAATTCAGGTATCCCTCCTGAGACTTTGTCCCTTGCCTCTTCCAGCTTTTGGTGGCTGCCAGCAATCTCTGACTTATGCCCACATCACTTCAGTCTTCAAATCTCTCTCTTCACATTGCCTTCTTCTCTGTGTCTTTCTCTTCCTCTGCACCTCCCCAACTCGATGGCTAATTCAGGATACTCTCCCCATCATAAGACCCTGAACTTAATCACATCTGATCCTTTCTCAGCCTTCTGCAGACTTCAGGGAATTAGGACATTCCCCTTTAAAATGTTTATTAAAGAATAGACACTGTCGGGGCGCCTGGGTGGCACAGCGGTTAAGCGTCTGCCTTCGGCTCAGGGCGTGATCCCGGCATTATGGGATCGAGCCCCACATCAGGCTCCTCCGCTATGAGCCTGCTTCTTCCTCTCCCACTCCCCCTGCATGTGTTCCCTCTCTCGCTGGCTGTCTCTATCTCTGTCGAATAAATAAATTAAAAAAAAAAAAAAGAATAGACACTGTCTAGCATGTTGTTCCACAAAGGATCATGGGTCCTACCCAACATTGTGTTACTGATAATTAATGAAGAATATGAGCGAAGCATAAGCACAATCTCAGCATCCCAACGTCTGTCTTCAAAGGGGTCTGGAATGTCTAACACAGCTTCCTAAAACTATTTTTATGCACTGGGATGCGTTTTGGTTTAGGAGTAACTGATAATATCGCCTAAAAGTGTGATGCAAGTTAGTTCAGGCAAAGCCATTTAGAGTTAGGGCTTCTCAGTTTTTTATACTTGATTAGTCATATAGACTCTCTGCCTATGTAGTCAATGTCTATTTCCCAGAAGGCTCTATCCCATAAATCCAAAGATTCTAGGTTAATTTTTAGAAGCAATCAAGACCAGGAATGACCTGCTAAATCCTTAGGTAAGAAGTTCTGGGTTATCTTCATGCTAGTGAAACCCAGCACAGTGTTTACAAGAAGTTCTGGTTTTGTCAAGGTCAACACTTCCTAGAGTAAGGGGTGGGAGGAATATCTAGGGAGAGAGAGAAACAGGGAGAAGAGATAGACCCATGGCTAATTCCCTTTATCCCCACACATGAATTATGGCTTAGATGTAAAGAAACCTTACTATTTGGAGACCAAGTATGTAAATAAACCCAGAAAACTATTTCCTTAGGTCCATCCTGAAATGACTTTGCCGGTGTAGGTGTTGTCTACACCAGGAGTATAGTGCACACAGCAGGAATGAACAGGACCTGTGTAAAAGCAGGGGTTGTGGGCATCCTGTCTGCTGTTTGAACAGAATTTGGTGTATTTGCTTATACTTAGGATGCCTCGGGGACTTTAGCTAAGAGAATGGTCATCAGTGTGTGTAATTTATTTATGGGATATTTAGATGCCTTTATTGTGTGAGATTAAAAGCAATTAAAAACCTGCTTCCATCTGATGAATAAGAGAATGACTTGGATGGAATAATGGAGCTCCTCTTTGTATTTATGGGCAGATCTACTTGCGTTTCAGTTAACCTTTGTTATGGAGACAATAATAAAAGGAAGATGATTCTCTTTCACTTTGATTTTGGCTTTTGCATGGAAGAAACTGTGTGTATTTGGCACCTGATATTTACACTGCCATCTGTCTGTTGGTTTTCTTGCTGTGAACAGATTCACAATAATGTGTGGAGAGGAAATCGTTATCAGAATCTTTTCTAAGAAGGTCAACTCTGTGTGGTATCTGAATGCCCTTGGGTGGTGAGGGTTGGAGACCGCATTGCTTTATTCAGCTTTCCTGGCTCTCTACCTTAGGATGACCTGCTCATCATAAGACCACTGCTGGTCTCCAGCTTCTCTTTCTATCTTGTTAAGGCAGGATTTAAAGTAAGGACAAAAGGGCAAGGTCTCTGAGTAGCTACTTTCAGTGTTTGGTTTGACATTTTTCAAAGTATCGCTTTCCGTAGGGGAAAGAGGGAGGGTGTTCTTCTCTGCTGGATCACTGGGATCCTACCTAGTGTTGGTTGAAAAAGTGGGTCTCAGAGATTCTATGCGGCACCTCAAGAGACCCCCAGGTTTTAACTAGTTGCCTTATCATTCCCCTAACAAAGACCTTTGCCCTTAGCGACTGTGCTCATGATAGAGCCTGACATTTCGTAGAGCACCTTAAGGTTTTCAAAGCGTTTTTATAAATAATAGCACATTTTCTCCTGGAGTAGTCCTCTGGAGTAGTCTGGGCACATGTTAATCTTCGATTTATAGATGAGAAAATGAAAGCGAAGAGAAGCAGCTTGGCCTGGAGTCATGTCATTGCTAACAGAATGAAGGCTAGAACTCATTCCTGCAGGAACTTAATCCAAAGTCTTACTGTTACCCATGATAGACATACTCGAATTCCTTCAGGGCCCTTGTGGATAACAGTTGAGTGACATTGGGTAGGGAGAAAAAAAAGTGGTGCACTCACAGGTGATCTAAAGGAGTGTGAACAATTCTATAGGGTATGGTATTGTCAATCTTCTTTCCTTCTTTCTTCCTCTGTTCCCTGTCAGCACTATTGGAGGCTTCCTGGGTCTCACGTAGCCAGACATTTGTCACTCCTACCTTTCAACTTTGCAGGCAGTGTGAACATAAGTAATGGTTATCCAGGAGGGGACCTCGCATGAATAAGGGTGACTAGAGGCCAATTGTTGGTAGTGTTTGGCAGAGTAGTATGTGAGAGGTAGGTCTAAAGTGACAAGGAAAAGGTTTTGACAGGTGAGCCGAAGACCTTCTGTTGGTTCAGTTGCAGAAATCTGAGCTGTATGGGATCTGAGAGACCGTGTAGTTAAGCTCTCGTTTTCAAGCATTTCCGAACGTGTGGGTGTTAGAGCGGTTGGTTTTCTACTACTCATAACAGACACAGCACCTCAGTGGCATAGTGCAATAAATGTTTACTGCTCATGGGGCTTGGCTGAGCCACGGGTCCGCTCTGCAGCTTTGATGATCTTGGCTGGCTGTTGGTCGATCTAGGCGGGCCTCAGCTGGGAAGAGCGGGGCGGCTCGGCCCTGCTACATCTGTCTCTCATCTCCCGGCAGGCTCGCCCAGGCACGTTCTCAAGGTGGGGGTGGTTGTGCTGCCAGAGCACAGAGGGCAGCTGACAAGGTCTCTCAGGACCTAGCCTTGGAATAGTAAACTGTTATTCTGTTGGACAAAGCAGGTCACCTGGATAAAGCAATATGCCTCACCCTTTTGGGAGCAACTCCAAATTCAAATGGCAAAAGGCATGGGTATAAGAAGGGGAGTTACTGTGTAACGGGGGTATTACTACATCTCTCAATCCCAGCTACCTAACAGTTTAAGAATAGAAACAGGATAGAGCCAGGCCTTTTGCCCCACCCCCACATTAATGCCTTTCACTTCATTTCCAGAGAATCTCAAGTTGTCTTAGACATGCCCCTCACCCCAGAGAAGCCCCCAGGTATTCAGGGCCTTGGGTTTGCTGCCAGGCTTCCTTCTAATCCCCAGTTGTGCTGTGGCCTCGTTCTCTGCCAACACTCCCCTAATCCCTGCCACAGTATTAACTCTTAATTAAGGTGTTCACCGATAACGTCCGGTGGTGGCTCCAACGTCTTTACCACCAAAAAACATTGATAATTTCTTTTTCCTGGAGACTCCATGTTTGGAAATTGCCCTGTACCAGAATTCTTAATAATTATTTTTCCCTTTAAAAATATGAAGCATGTACAGACTGCCAAATAGGGCTTCTGGTTGGCATGAGATACTGAACTGAGCCAAAGCGAGACAAAAATAAAGACTGTCCCTGCTTCAGCCAGCTCGGACCTGCACTTCATGGCTAAATGCCCAAGTGTGGTCAGGCCTTTCAGTTTTCATTTCTATCTTAACCGATTCCAGATTGAGAGTCGTGGTGGCAAGATACGCTTCTATCTTGAGGTTTTTCTTCTAACTGGACCTCTCTGAAATCAGAAGATGCTTCCCTTCGATCAGTCACTCCGTCTGGGGTTTCCTCAAATGAGGCATGGAAACTTGATTACTCAAAAGATAACGATTATTCAGACTCAATCACAAAGGTCGTTAATCTGCCCTCTGTTATAAGTTGAGGCAAAGGTATAGGTTCATATTAAAAACTGAAGTCATTTAATTCTCAGAAAAGACTGTCTAAAAATCGAGAAAGGATAAATTAAAAAGAGTACTCTCTTGGGCAGGTAATTTAGTTCATGTGTTTCTGAATTTCTGGTGATTTGAAATTTAACTTGCATAAAATATGCTAAGGGTGGTTTTAGAAGTTCCAGCGATTTCAGTTTACTGCTGTACTCCACATGCATGAATTGTATTCCAAAAGCACGCAGGTTGCTTTTTATCTCTGTATCACGGGAAACGTTAAATACAGAGATCATTTTATGCAGCTGGAATATCTGGTTCTTTGTATGACTGTAGCCAACTAGAGCAGTCAATGAGCATTTCGAAAATGGTGGCAAGCTGTGATAAAAAAAAAAAAAAAAAAAAAAAAAGACCTCGTGTCGATCCAGCTTGGGCAAGAGGAATTTTTCAGTGTGGTGTGGCATCATGTTATTTGAAGGACTTTGCATATATTACAGAATATTGCAAATGCTGGCTAAAGTACCTGAGTCATTTGTGAGGGGGAGAGTAATCCCTGTATGCTTTTAAAAATTTATCGCTCCTTAATTAAGATACAGGACTGAGAAAAGTGCTAATAGAACTTTTTGCTTTGATGGGTATGTTTTACTTAAATTTTTTTTCCCAAAACATGTTTATCCATTGTATAACATATTTAAGGTTATCATATTTTAATTCAGAGAAGCAGAAATTTTGTCCTTTAAGGTTATGAGCTGAACAAGGTACCCACTTGGCATAATGACACATACAGTGGAGGACTAATGGCTTCTACCTCTTTATACAGCTGCATGGTTGCTCCTTTATCTGTGACCATCTAAGCATTTTCCTTTTCAAATTTACTAATACAGTTGACCCTTAAACAACAAAAGTTCTAATTGTGCAGGTCCACTTACATGCCGATTTTTTTTTAAAGATTTATTCACTCATTTGAGAGAGAGTGTGCGTGCGCCCAAATTGGGGGGGGGGGCAGAGGAAGGGAGAGCAAGAATCTCCAAGCAGCCTCCCTGCCAAGTGTGGAGCCAGATACAGGGCCCAATTCCAAGACCCCGAGATCACAACCTGAGCCTAAATCAGGAGCTGACTACCCAATGACTGAGCCTCCCAGGTGCCCCATTTATGCAGATTTTTTGATAAATACAGTACAGTACCATAAATGTCTTTTCTATTCCTTATTTTTTTTTCTCTTTTCTGTAGCTTACTTTAAGAATATAGTATATATTACAAGTAACATACAAAATGTGTTATCCAGCTGTTATCAGTCAACATAACAGGAGTTGTTCAAGGGTTGGTTGTAATTACATAAGATACATCATATCCGTTCTTTTTTCATTTAAATACAATCAATAAATCTTTCCTCTGTGGTAATGTTTTTAACATAAACATAGCACATCATCTCGTGTATTTGTTCATGAGGGGCTAGTTCCTTGTACAATCCAAAGGCAAGGAAATGTACTTGCATTTTATATTCTTATCTGCATTTCAGATTTAATCTGATTTCTTAGGAGCATTATCTGTTTCTTTTGAATTGTATCAAATACATAGGAAGAGATTACTTTTTTTTTTTTTAAATAGGCTCCATGCTCAGCATGGAGCCCAACTCGGCGCTCATGACCCCAAGATCAAAACCTGAGCTGAGGTCAAGAGTCCAGCCCTTAACTGACTGAGCCACCCAGACGCCCCAGGAAGAGATTACTTTTTATCTTTATCTGCATCATTTACTATATGGACATTAACATAGCATGGTAATTGGACTAAATTGGGAATCATGCCAGGGCTCAAGCTTTGAGTAATTCCACATGAACTTCTAACGTATCTCTGGCACAAAATATAGCAACATTTAAAATCACTTGAAAGTCTGTTATTGTTGGGTTTCTGACTGATGGAGAAGTTTTGTATCTGCACTGACAGTACAGTAGCCATTAACCTTACAGGGTTATTGAGCTTTTATGTATGTGTCTAGTACAACTGAGGAACTAAATACTCCTTTTTAAAAAACAAAAACAAAAACAACAGCTTTGGGGCGCCAGGTGGTTCAGTCGGTTAAGCATCTGCTTTCAGCTCAGGTCATGATCTCAGGGTCCTGGGATTAATACCTGCGTCAGGCTCCCAGCTCATCAGAGACTCCGCTTCTGCCCCTGCTCCTACTCAGCCCCGCCTCATGCCCTCGAGCTCTCTCTATCTCAAATAAAATCTTTAAAAAAAACCCCCAAAACAGCTTTATTGAGGTATAACTGACATGCAACTAAATGCTCCTACTTAAAGCTTTCAATTTGATATGTGTTGGCGAACATATGCAACCATGAACCCATCAACATAATTGAGCCAGTGAACATTTTCATCGCTTCAAAAGTTTTCTTGTGGCCTTTTTCAATCTCTCATTTGCCTCCCTATCTACCCCCACCTCTGTCTCTAGGCAACCACACATCTTTTGCTGTCACCATGTATTAGATTGCATTTCCTAGAGTTTTGTATAAATGGAACCATGTGGTATGTGTACTTTTTTTGGTCTGGCCTCTTTCATCGTTATTCTGAGATTCATCCACGTTGTAGCATGTATCAAGAGTTTATTCCATTTTATTGTTACAGTAGTTTAGACTATGTATATACAACAGGTGGTTCATACATTCACCTGTTGATGGACGTTTGGGTTGTTTCTAGGTTGTGTTGGTGGTGGTCGGGGGTGGGGAAGGGGTGTTTATTTTGTTTTTTTTTAAGATTATTTGAGAGAGAGAGAGAGACAGATGGAGGTAGAGAGAGCACAAGCAGGGAGGAGAGGGAGAAGCAGGATCCCTGCTGGGCAGGGAGCCCTATGTGGGACTCGATCCCAGGACCCTGGGATCATGACCTGAGCTGAAGGCAGATGCTAAACCAGCTGAGCCACCCAGGAGCCCCGAGAGCTGACCTCTTAACAATATTAGGACTTGAGACTTACGAGCAAGATATATTTCTCCATTTATTTAGGTCTTTAATTTTTCTCAGTAATCTTCTACAGCTTACAATGTAGTTTTGTCACATTTATCCTAAAGTATTTCATAGTTTTTAATGGTATTTTAAATGGCATTTAAAAATTTTATTTTTCACTATTTGTTACTAGTATATAGAAATATAATATATTTTAACTTATTGGTCTAGTATTCTTCAATTTTGATGAATTAATGTATATTCTGAAGCTTTTCTGTAGATTCCAATAGACCATTTTTATGAATAAAGGTGTTTTACTTCTTACTTCCCAATATGGATGCCTTTTGTTTTCTTGCCTTATTACCCTGACTAGACTCTCCAGAACAATGTTGAATAGATGTGGTGAGAGTAGATGTTCTTGTCTTGTTTGTCACCTTAGGGAAAAAACAGTACTCTTACTATGAAATATGATAGTAGCTCTATGTTTTTAACAAATGCCCTTTATCAAGTTGGGTAATTCCCTTGTATTTTCAGATTTGCTGAGATTTTTCATCAGGAATGGATGTTGGATTTTGTTAATGCTTTTTATACATCTATTGGGAATAGAATCTTTTGGCTTGTTCATATATGAATTACGGGGTTGCCTGGAGAGCTCATTTGGTTGAGTGTCTGACTCTTGGTTTCAGCTCAGGTCATGATCTCATGGGTTGTGGGATTGAGTACCCCCCACATGGGTTCCTCTCTCAGTGGGGAGTCTGCTTGAAAGATTGTCTTTGCCCATCCCCCTCCCCTCACTCATGCTCCTTCTCTCTCTTTCTCACTCATGGGTTCCTCTCTCAGTGGGGAGTCTGCTTGAAAGATTGTCTTTGCCCATCCCCCTCCCCTCACTCATGCTCTTTCTCTCTCTAAAAAAAAAAAAAAAAAAAAAACACCTTTGAAAAAAAATATGAATTACATCAATTTTTCAAATGTAAACCAACCTTTTCTGAAATAAATCCTGTTTGGTCACAATGTATTATCTGTTTTATATATTGTTAGATTAATCTAAAATTTTTATTAGAATTTGTGTATCTGTGTTCATGATGGTTATTGGTATGTAGTTGTCTTTTATTATAAAGTATCTTTTTGGTTTTGGTAACAGCGATGTTTGCTTAATGCAGTTATTTCAATTTTGTGGAGAAGTTTTTGTAGAATTGGTATTATTTCTCTAAGCGATTGGAAAAAGTTCACCAGTGAAGTTATCTAGGCCCAGAGTTTTCTTTGTCGAAAGATATTAAATTAATAAAGTCAATTTCTCTAATAGCTATGGTACATGTTATTGAGTGAGCTTTGGTGGTTGGTGTCTTCCATGGAATTTTTTCATTCATCCAAATTCACAAACTCCGTGTCATAAAGTTCATCCTTTCCATGTTTGTAAAATCTGTAGTGATGCCCTATCAATTTTGATATTGGTAAATAAAAAAATCACAATTGATAAATCATGTCACCTCTCTTTTTCCTGATCAGTCTTGCTATCAGTTTTATTAATCTTCTTAAGAACCAGGTTTATATTTCATCGATTTTTTTCCATTGTTTTTATGCTTTTTAGGTATTGACTTCTACAGTGATTTTTATTATTTACTTTCTTCTACTTTGGGTTTCATTGTTATTGTTTACCTACTTTAAGGTAGAAGCTAAGGTCATTGATTTGAACTTTCTTATGTTCCTTTATAATTTGTTGCTATACATGTCCTTAGGTACTATTACAGTGGTACCCCCACAGTTTTTATTTTTATATTATGTTTTTATTATATCCCACGATTTTATGTATATATATTACATACATATATAAAATTTTATTTACTTCTGAATACTTTCTCATTTCTCTTTTGATTTCTTCTTTGACTCGGGGTTTATTTAGAATTGCGTTATTTAGTCTCCAAATACTTGGGAATTTTCCAGAGGTTTTTCTGTTATTGTTTTCTAATTCCATTATAGTTGGATAGCATACTTGGTATGAACCTTTTTTGTATGAGTCATATTTTGTACTGAATCCTTTTAAACTAATTGAAGCTAATTTTATGGCCCAGAGTATAGTCTATCTCGAGAAATGTTCTATGTGTTTTTGTCAAGAATGTTTATTCTGCTATAATTGGTTGAAGTATTCTATAAATGTTAATTAGGTCAAATCGGTTGTTAGTGTTGTTCAGGTCTTCTGTAGCCTTACTGAGATAACTTTATGAAGTTAGCATTGAGTCTCTAACAATAATTGTAGATTTGTGTATTTCTCCTTGCAGTTCTATCAGCTTTTGCTTATGTATTTTGAAACTGTTTTTAGAGGTAATAAACATTCCGTATTGTTAGGTCTTGATAAAATTTCCCTTTTATTGTTGTAATATGACCAATTTTAATCTTGGTAATGTTCTTTGCTCTGAAATCTACTTTCTGTGATAATATAGCACTCTAGCTTTCTTTTGATTAATTTTAGCATATCTGTTTCTATTCTTTACATTTGTCTATTTATCTATAAAATGTGTTTCTTGTAGGCAGCATATAGTTGGATCTTGCTTTTTTATCCAGTTTGACGTCTCTGCCTTTTTTTTTTATTAAAAAAAAATTTTTTTTAAAGATTATTTATTTATTTATTTGACAGAGCGAGAGACAGCCAGCAAGAGAGGGAACAGAAGCAGGGGGAGTGGGAGAGGAAGAAGCAGGCTCCTAGCAGAGCAGGGAGCCTGATACGGGGCTCAATCCCAGAACCCTGGGATCATGCCCCGACCCAAAGGCAGACGCTTAGCGACTCGACTGAGCCACCCAGGCGCCCCCGTCTCTGCCTTTTAATAAGAGTATTTAGACGATTTACTTTTAATGTGGTTATTGATATAGTTAAATTTAAGTCTGATGCCTCCTGCCATTTCTTTTCTATTTGTCCTATGTATTTGTCCCAGGGATTTTGGCGGGGGGAGGGGGCGGTTCTCAGAGTATCTTTATCTCACTTTCAATTGTGTAACATATTTTTTTTAGTTAGAGAATTCTAGATTGACATTTTTTCTTTCAGTACTTTAAAGATTTTATTCCACTGCTATCTTGTTAACATAGTTTCTGATGAGAAATATGTCATCCTTATCTTAGTTTTTCTGTACATAAATGTCTTTTTTTCTACTGGCATCTGCTAAGATTTTCTCTTTATCACTGTGTTCGAGCATTATAAGTGTGATGTGTCTTGGTGTGGTTTTCTTCACATTTTTTTGTGTTTGAGTTTTACTGAGGTTTTTGAGTCTGTGGATGTATAGTTTTTCCCTATCCCTCCCCTCTCCTTCTCTTGCTCTCTCTCATCTCTGGTATTTCCTGCTGAAAACTCCAGCTGCTTTGGTCTCTCTGGTCTCACAGCTCAGGGAGTCTGCTGGTCTTCTCTTGGGTCCCCCCCGCCCCCGTTCCCCAGCCTGGAAACTTACTCTTGGTTTTCTGATGTGATAAAAATCAAAGTATGTAGAACTAATTGGTAGGGCTGTTTTGAAGAATGAAATTGTATCTATAAAGCACAGAGGTAACAGGTACTCAATAAATATAAATTCTTTTTCTTTTATATATTATTATATACTGCATATACTTTTCTCAAGAATAATTTTGAGGAATGGCAGTTCATTTGCCACTCGCAAGGCAGCCCACAGGGAAGCCTGTTTCTCCTATTCATTCTTCCATGGCCCTTGGATCCTATAACATCTTATCTCACCAGCTTGCTTGCCTCACTATGGTTACCTCTGTTCTTTCTTTGTTTCTCAAAGCACTTTTAATCCTCGGGGGAATATTGCTAGCAGACTTTACTAAAGATTAACAGAGAGAAATTACAGCAGACAACAAGAGAGAACTTTAATGTTTGTTCTTAATATTTTAGACACATCAGACATTTTCAGCCACAGCAGAATTCTCGGGGACAGTGTGCTTACATTATTGGCCTCAACTTTGGTAGGTCTTGTCTTGGGGTTTCTTCTCCCACTCCCAGCCCCTGCTCTCGATGTGTGTTTCTGTGTGTTTGTGTGTGTGTGCACGTGTGTGTGTGTGCGTTCCTGTCTTAAATCTCTCTCCCTTTTCTTTCTCTTTGTATCTCTCTTTGTTTTTCTCTTATTGTCCCTCCTGTCTTGCACCCTCATTCTCCATTAGTCTTTATGTCTCTGTTTGTCTCTCCACTTCTCCCCTATTCTCTCTGATTTATCCAGTTGCCTACTCACTTCTTCCAAATTCCTTTTACTCTTCCACGGAGGACAAACTTGCTCTCTGCCTTATCCCATCAACACTTGTGGGTCTTCTTTGTATATACACACATTTAGGATAGTGCTTTTGTTCACCAAAGATCCAAAAATTTCTCCAGATTTCCATCCTCTCTAATTCAAAAAAGGTATCATATTGCAAAGTTTATGAGATCAACTTCATAGGAAGGGTGCCCACAGTTGTGTTAAAGGGAGACATTCCCCTATTATAATAGGAAGTCTAATAGAAACTTCCTAAATTACTTTACCTTGGTAATTGATTAAAAATTGTTACAACCAATGGGGGCTCTCTTAGCACAGTGGTATGCTTCAGAGCAGAAGGTCAGTGTTGGTGAAATGGGTGAGAAACTTCCTGAGTTCTTGCCAGTCTTTCAAACAGGTCATTGTGTCAGAAACTAAGATAGGCAATGCCGTGTTCTCTATCTCAACATCCATGTCCATTGCCTTTGTAGCATTGATCCCAGTATGTAATTATGTATTTATCTGTTGACTTGATTGTAGACTATATTCTCTACTAAAATATTACTTCTGTGAGGCCAAAAGATCATGTCTGCTTCATCCACAATTCACTGTCTGGTCCTAAACACAATGTCTGCCCTTTTAAGCACTTGACAGATGTTTATTGCTGAATCTAGAGATTCGTCTGAGAAAGTAGATTCTTTCAGGCACAAGTAAAGACCACTAAAATATGACCAAAAGGTTGCATTTATCAGCCAGTACTGATGTTGTTAGTAAGAGAGAGAAGATGGTGTCTTTTCCTAATAATTCTGCTTTAGGGTTGTAAATAAGTAGACTGGCAGTCATTGTTTCTATGAAGCACCATCTCTTCTTAAGAGAGTACTACAAAGCTTTGAGCTAAGTAGAAGAAAGTGTGTTTAGACTGAGGCCTTACTGTATGGGTGTTGGGGATATGGCTGGGGGTGTGGAGTCGGAGAAAAAGAACAGAAGGCATTGACAGATCAACCCCAGATCAGAGTGCCTCTGGATTCTGTACAACCTTTGAGTAGACAGCTGTGTAGGAGAAGGGAAGTGTGTGGGTGCATATGTGCCAAGTGGGATTATCAGATCTGTTGAGAGAATCAGATCTCCAAGAGCCCGCATGAGTTTATTATATCACGAAGACCTGGCAGTAATAATTATACGAATATAAGCATGGAGGAATATAGACTAAAATGTCAGCAGTGTCTTAGGTGCTGGGATTCTGAATGATTTTTCTATTTTGCACTTTTATATGTTTTTCCAATTTTTCTACAATGCACGCATGAATAGTAGATAAGGAAAGTTTTAACATATAACGTTTGCCATTTATATTGGGTGCCAATTATTTGTTTCACAATATCATGGAATGCAAATTAAACTCTACCCCGAGAAGCATGCAGTATTACTGAGTAATCAAGTAATTTGACAGCCTTGAGGCTTGCAGTGTTTCATTGATGCTAGAGTATGTAAGCTGTTTAAAAATAAATACCTTTACTTAAAAAACTTTTATTTTTTTATAATAATTTTTTATTATATTATGTTAGTCACCATACAGTACATCCCTAGTTTTTGATGTAAAGTTCCATGATTCATTAGTTGTGTATAACACCCAGTGCACCATGCAATACGTGCCCTCCTTAATACCCATCACCAGCCTATCCCATTCCCCCACCCCCCTCCCCTCTGAGGCCCTCAGTTTGTTTCCCAGAGTCCATAGTCTCTGAAGGTTTTTCATTTTCTGCACAGCACTCATTTTTGTCTAGAAGTTTTATGGCTTTTTGACATGCAGCTGGACCGCTATACCTTATATTGGACCTACTGGATGTATGTATAATTTTAATGAACTAATTCGACTCTGGAAAAAAATATTCCCATGTCTGTTTTTATTGTAAATAAATTCTGATCTAAAGACTAATAATTGGATTGGAGGCTGTGATTATAAGATTATGCTATTAGTTTTGACATTTTATATTCACTTCAGGCTTCCTGTATTATGTTTTATTATCCATGTTGCAGAATATAAATAAATGTGTTTCATTATTTGCTTGGGATGTTTCATTAAAGTTGAATGGGTTTTATTTTGGCATACTTTAATGTCCCTCTAATTTCTCTATCTGAAAAGAATCTGCTTTAAAATGGGTGTATTTAAAAACTAAAATAAAAACCCAGCCAGTTGGTGTTAACTTTTGTATTGCTAGTATTATTTCTATCAAGTTTTCCTTGGAAAATTCATTTACCCATTGTATTTGAAATCTCAAACTTTTCTTCTGTTGTTACTGTCATCCCTTGGATTTTTATTTTTTTTAAAGATTTTATTTATTTATTCAACAGAGATAGAGACAGCCAGCGAGAGAGGGAACACAAGCAGGGGGAGTGGGAGAGGAAGAAGCAGGCTCATAGCAGAGGAGTCTGATGTGGGGCTCGATCCCGTAATGCCAGGATCACGCCCTGAGCCGAAGGCAGACGCTCAACCGCTGTGCCACCCAGGCGCCCCCATCCCTTAGATTTTTAAATGATCAAAATAATTCACAGTGAACTCTAGACTTGCAATGCCGAGTATGGGAGCTGCTAACCCCAGTGACTACTGAGAACTTTAAATGTGGCTACTCCAAATTGAAATGCGCTATAACCATAAAATGCACAGTGGATTTCAAAGATTGATTATGAAAAAAATAAGTGAAAATATTTATTAATACCTGTTGAAATTATATTCTGGCCCTATTTAAATAAAATGCATTATTAAAATAAATTTCACCTGGTTTTTTTTACCTCTTTAATGCAGCTATTAGGAAATTCAAAGTTACATTTGTGATGTACATTTGTAGATGACATTATACTTCTATTGGACAGTGCTGTTTTAGAGCCTGCTTCTTTACCGAGAAGACAGTTTCTACCAAAATCTACTGGTAAAATGAATGCTGTATGACTTGGCAAAATGGTATCCAAGTTCTCTGCCATTACATTAGTGTCCATTGGAGCTGTTTGAATTGCTTTTTGCTGTATGTTGCAGCACAGGAATTCTCCCTTTTCTGACTTTTGAGGCATGTTTTCAAGAAACTTTTCATATCAATCATTGGCATACGTGAGTCTCATTTTCCATTGGATGAGGCTGAGCCCCTGTACACCAGATAAAGGTTAACACAGAAAACTAGCTGACAAGAATATGAACTCAGCAGTCAAGAACTCAGTGGAATAGACCGTCACTTGCTCGGGCTAACAATGGTTGTTGGTATCTGCAATTAAGTGTGGATGTACCTGTATATTCATTCCAAGGGACTCAGCATACCATGACAGAACACATTCACAGCATACTTTTTTTCAGATTTTAAGAGCTTTTATGTTTTACAAAGAATCGTTGGAGCCTAAGACACTCTTGAGCATGCCCATGTTTTTACTTCGTTTACTTTTTTTGTCATGCAGAATGAAATGATACATACCTAAATTCAAAACATGGGTTTGGTATTCTTATTTCTAATATTAAAAAGTAGAGGTTTCCATAAGAGAAGTGTGTCTGTTAATTTTTTTCTGAAAATATAACAGAATACTAGTTATAAATTGAAGCTTCCTTTTTGTGGTAATTGTATTGATAGAAACTGCCATTTAGTTTTAAAATAGTAAATATAAAACGATAAAATTGTACTACTTTTCATTAGCGATATAGTCAATTGCTCTTGTGTATTTTAATTGACAGGTTGTCACTTGTGTATTTTAAAGATTTATTTTTTTAAAGATTATTTGTTTGAGAGACATGGGTGGGGGGAGGGGCAGATGGAGAGGAAGAAGCAAATTCCCTGATGAGCAGGGAGCCCAGTGTGGAGCTCTCAGGACCCCAGTATCATGACCTGAGCCAAAGGCAGGCACTTAACTGACTGAGCCATCCAGGCACCCCTATTTATTTATTTTAAAAAGAGCAAGTGAGGTAGAGAACGTGAGTGGTGGGAAGGGAGAGAATCTCCAGCAGACACCTCACTGAGCACGGAGCCTGACATAGGGCTGGATGCCAGGACCCTGATATCATGACCTGAGTTGGACACTTAACTGACTGAGGCACCCAGGTGCCCCACTTCTTGTATATTTTAAATAATCACTATGTTAATAATTATTTTAAGTCTGCTACAATTTATGTATAGCTAATTAGTTTACATGTACATTTTTATGACTATTAGGACAATGTGGTTAGCATGTGTTTGAAATTTGGAATTCTTTTGACATAGAGTCTGATGTATATATGTTAAAGGAACAGGTAGCCAGGATTTTCACATTTTTTTTGTAATAATATTTGAAGGTAGATTTATGCTGCTCTTTTCCAAGAGAAATGTTTTCTCTCTAAAGGGATTTCATTGAACTTCTAGTAGCATTTGACAACATAGGGAGGCTGGCATGAATTTAGTACGTTTTTAAATGCTCTAAAAAACACATTTCTGTATTTCTTTTGTTTCCCACGGGTATTTCCACTGTTTTCCCGAGCCACAGGCTGCCAGCTCAGGTGGTTTGGGGTATGGTATGAGTTTTACGAAGCAAAATACATAATTATCCTCAAATATGGTCCCTTAAAAAATCCACTAAATTAAGTGAGCCTCAAGGTACAAAGTGAGACCAAAAGATACTCTTTCTTCCTCTTTTTCAAAAATGTGACTGTAGAGTAGAAGTCACGGGGGGAGGCAGGTAGCATAAATGGATGACACATGATGCATGGGGATTATAGAAAGGTAGATAGCTCATGCCCTTTATGTATCAGTTAGGAATTCTATTTGGTAGCAAGAAAGACAGACTGAAAATAAAAGTGGTTTAATCAAGGTGGCTTTTTTCTCTTATAAAAGTACTGGGGCACCTGGCTGGTTCAGTCAGAAGAGCATATAGCTCTTGATCTTGGGGTCATGAGTTCAAGCCCCACATTGGGGGTAGAGTTTACTTAAAAAATGACCTTAGGCAAGAAGTCTCAGGTCACAGTGGTAACTTCATGGTTATCATAGATGTAGGTTCTATATCAGGCCACCACCACCACATAGCAGACTATCCTAAACTCAGTGTCATAAAACAAGAATGTACCCTTGCTTATAAGTCTAAAGATCAGCTGGGAGAACTTTCTAGTCTTGGTTTCACCTGTATCTGCAGATAACACTGGGTTCAGTAAGTAGCTCTGTTCATCTTGACTTGGTTCTCTCCTATATTTGGGGGCCTGGATTTAGAATGTCCTCAACTAGGGCAAATGGGTCCCACTCTACATGACCTCTCACCGTTCTCTGGCATGGGATAGTTCACATATCAGTGAAAGGTTTCCAAGAGAGAGTAGAACCATTCAGAGCCTGTTGAGGTCTAGGTTCAGAACTGATTCTCTGGCACTTCTGCCACATTCTCTTGATCAAATCAAGTCATAAGGCCAGCCCAGGTTAAATGGGTTGGGAAACAGGTTTACCTCTTGATGGGAGATATTGCAAAGGATTTGAATACCAGGATGCATGAAAAATTAGGCCATAATAAATCTACCACAAGGTTTTTCTATCTTTGAGCTCTACCTGAAGTGGGGATGGATCCATGACTGCTCTTTTCACCTCATGGTCTAATACAACTACTGGAACTTGAGCCATCACATTGACTTTCCAGGCAAGAGGCAGTAGAAAAGAAGAAGGAAATAGGGCTCAGGCCCTATTCTAAGGAGTGTTCCTTAAAGTTTCACTGAAACACTTGTGCTTATAAGTCATTGCCCAGCTCTGGCTATCATAGAGATTAGGAAATACGGTCTTTAACTGACACCTTTTGCCAAACAAAATTAGGGTTCTGATGTTATGGAAGCCAACAGTGAGTCAATAACCAGCAGTATCTGACACATTAACCATAGGTCCTAACTTTCATTTGACTTTGATTGTTGGACAATGTTATGAAATGTCCTGGCTTTAACAAAAAAACTCACATAGAGATTTTATGTGAAATTTCCTGAATTTTGTATATTAACACTTAATTTGAATATTTTTAAATTATTATTTTGAAATTTTAGATCTAGAGAGGGGTTGCAAAGGTAATACAAAGAGTTTCTGTACACTTTTCATCCCTAATGTTTTACATAACTGTAGTACAGTTACTGAAAATAGGAATTTAAAAATGGTGTAAAACTATCAGCCAGGAGTTAGAAAGCTTTTTCTGTAAAGGGCCAAAGAGTAATTATTTTAAGTATCTGCCACTACTACTTAACTCTGCCATCGCAGCACAAAAAAACAGACTACGTGAACATATGGGAGTATCTGTGTTCCAATAAAACTTTATTTACAAAAACAGGTGGCAGACCAGACTTGGCTCATGGCCCATAATTTGCCAACTTCTGCTATAAACTAAGCTTACAAACCTTATTTGATTTCATCAGTTTTCCCATTAATATCCTTTTTCTGTTTGATCCAAGATCCCAAATTACATTTAGTTGTGATGTCTTTGTCTCTCTAAGCTAAGACAGTTGTTCATTCCTTCCTTTGATGAACTTGACATTTGAAGTATACTAGTCAGTTATTTTATAGAATATCTCTCAGTTTGGATTTCTGTGATGGCTTCTCATGATTAGATTGAGGTATGCATGAATGCAGGTGTGTGTATATGCATGGGTTAGTATACATACATACATTTCCTAGCTCTGTACATGGAGAGAGCCTAAAGTCAGTGACCCCTTAGGAGCAAAGAACATACTTAGCACCCAGATCTTGATTTCTTAACACTATTTTCCAATAAAAGGAACCAGGGCTCTTTGCAAAAGTAATTGATTCCATGCCTGGGGCAGGAAAAATATGAGAACTGCCCAGAATATTTGTGTTGTCAAAAAGTAAGGTAACACTCTCAAAAGAACAAGAGCATGTCAACAGGATACATGGACCAATCTGATGGTCTTCCAAATGGACAAAACTGGGATAATTTGAGCAATCAAATATATAATGAGAGTTTTGGATTGTAACCTAGAAAAAAATAAATATCCCTAAGTACATGCAGATATAAATAAATAATTGAATATATACTTGTAGTGAAGGGACTGTTCTCCTTTAGGGAAGAATTCCAATTAAATAAATGGAGTTAAGTAAATTTCACTGCAAGAGAAGAAAGAACGTTACCATTAGGCAAATACCACAGTAATCATTGCTGCGGACACAATCCACTGACGGATGCTAGAGTTAACGCTGACGTTTGGGGAGAACAAGGTATTTGCCTAGTCAAAAAGTATCCCCCAAGGTATTTAGTAACTACAAAGGGGGACAAATAGTAACCTTTTACCACATGTCAGATACCACCTTTTGATCACCAAATGATCAAAAATCCTTATGCTTCTTTTCCTTTCAGCCATATAATCAAAGATACATTCGTATTTTTCTCTGCCTAAAAAAGATTCCTATACTCTACATTGTCATGCACTTGATGAATTTCATTTTCACTTAGAATCAGTTACCCTTATCAGGATTTCAATTTATTGACACACACCACCTAGCCGAAGATGAATTTCAGGAGTAAAATTGCTGTGTGTAGCCATCACATAGACAGACAAGGTTACCAAAGCTACTGTGTTTTGACTGTATATATGTTTTAGTTAACTTTTTAAATTTAAACTTTGAACAATCATATTAAGGAAAAGTAGCTGATGGCCCAGCAAACAAGATCCATAAATCTAAAGATCCATGAGTTTAGAAGGAGTGCCAGTGGACACTAAATTAAATAGGAATGTGAATACTTAGAATGAAATAATCCATTACAAATTACAAAGCCGAAAAGCTAACGATGGAAATATCACAAAATCAGAAAAGCAGTGTATTTTTATTAGTAGACTTCCACTCCACCTCTGTGATACCTTGATCCACGTACATTTGGGCTGAAAATGCTTTTATTATCTCTTTAACATTAAATATAAAAATTATTTTGAGGGGTGCCTGGGTGTCTCAGTCGGTTAAGCGTCTTCCTTTGGCTCAGGTCTTGATCCCAGGGTTCTGGGATGGAGCCCCACATTGGGCTCCCTACTCAGCAGAGAGTGTGCTTGTCCTCTCCCTCTCCACTCCGCCCCCATGCTTTCTCTCTCTCAAATAAAATCTTTAAAAAATAAATACATATAAAAATTATTTTGAAATCTTTTTATAGTGTAAATAGAAACATAATGCAGCCCTTAAGATATCTGATTATGATTTATTTTATGTAAATACACTTTAGAAAGGTTTATTTTGGCATTACAGCTTATCAGTAATGACATGTAAACTTTTTTAATTGTCAAATTTTGGAAAATCTTTATCACATTTTTTGAATATAGGAGGCCTAAGATTCCAGTACATTTGAAGTTTGCTGGTGCAATGACTAATCTTAAATACTCTGATGAATTGCATCACCACTTACTCATCAATGTCTTCCTTGTTATGACTGTGATGGGTTTTATGTCCTCTTCATAATCTTCATTTGTGTTAAATCAGGAAGAATTTCATATTTTCCAATATTCATATGATTTGCTCCTCTTTATTAGTTGAATTATCAAACAAGAATCAATCTGTTACATTTCTTCATTTCTCCTCCAAATGAATGCTTTGGATGTGGTCTGAAAATGTTGAGGTACCAGAGGTTTCTTCAATGTCAGAATGATTTTTGTTGACTTATCGTTTTTGTTTTTTTTTTTTAATTTTTTTTATTATGTTAGTCACCATACAGTACATCCCTGATTTCTGATGTAAAGCTCGATGCTTCATTAGTTGCGTATAACACCCAGTGCACCATGCAACACGTGCCCTCCTCACTACCCATCACCAGTCCATCCCATTCCCCCACCCCCCTCCCCTCTGAAGCCCTCAGTTTGTTTCTCAGAGTCCATAGTCTCTCATGCTTCATTCTCCCTTCTGATTACCCCCCTTCTTTATCCCTTTCTTCCCCTACTGATCATCCTAGTTCTTATGTTCCATAGATGAGAGATATCATATGCTAATTGTCTTTCTCTGCTTGACTTATTTCACTTAGCATTATCTCCTCCAGTGCCGTCCATGTTGCAGCAAATGTTGAGAACTCGTTCTCTCTGATAGCTGAGTAATATTCCATTGTATATATGGACCACAACTTCTTAATCCAGTCATCTGTTGAAGGGCATCTCGGTTCTTTCCACGATTTGGCTATTGTGGACAATGCTGCTATGAACATTGGGGTGCATATGGCCCTTCTCTTCACTACGTCTGTATCTTTGGGTAAATACCCAGTAGTGCAATGGCTGGGTCATAGGGTAGCTCAATTTTTAACTTTTTAAGGGACCTCCACACTGTTTTCCAGAGTGGCTGTACCAACTTGCATTCCTACCAACAATGTAGGAGGGATCCCCTTTCTCCACATCCTCTCCAGCAATTGTTGTCTCTTGCCTTGTCTATTTTTGCCATTCTAACTGGCGTAAGGTGGTATCTTAGTGTGGTTTTGATTTGAATTTCCCTGATGGCTAATGATTTTGAACATTTTTTCATGTGTCTGTTAGCCATTTGTATGTCATCATTAGAAAAGTGTCTGTTCATATCTTCTGCCCATTTTTTGATTTATTTGTTTCTCATGTATTGAGTTTGAGAAGTTCTTTGTAGATCTTGGATACCAGTCTTTTATCTGTAGCATCATTTGCAAATATATTCTCCCATTCTGTGGGCTGCCTCTTAGTTTTTTTGACTGTTTCCTTGGCTGTGCAGAAGCTTTTTATCTTGATGAAGTCCCATAAGTTCATTTTATCTTTTGTTTCTCTTGCCTTTGGAGATGTGTCATGAAAAAGGTTGCTTTAGCTGATGTCGTAGAGGTTGCTGCCTATGTTCTCCTCTAGGATTTTGATGGATTCCTGTCTCACATCGAGGTCTTTCGTCCATTTGGAGTTTATCTTTGTGTATGGTGTGAGAGAGTGGTCAAGTTTCATTCTTTTGCATGTAGCTGTCCAATTTTCCCAGCACCATTTATTGAAGAGACTGTCTTTTTTCCACTGGATGTTTTTTCCTGCTTTATCAAAGATTAGTTGCCCAAAGAGCCGAGGGTCCATTTCTGGGTTCTCTATTCTGTTCCATTGGTCTATGTGTCTGTTTTTGTGCCAGGACCATGCTGTCTTTGTGATCACAGCTTTGTAGTACAACTCGAAATCTGGCATTGTGATGCCCCCAGCTTTGTTTTTCCTTTTCAACAGTTCCTTGGTGATTCGGGGCCTTTTCTGGTTCCATACAAATTTAAGGACTATTTGTTCCAGTTCTTTGAAAAATGTCATCGGTATTTTGATCGGGATAGCATTGAAAGTGTAGATTGCTCTGGGTAGCATGGACATTTTAAGTATGTTAATTCTTCCGATCCATGAGCATGGAATACGACAAGGATGCCCACTCTCGCCACTATTATTCAACATAGTACTAGAAGTCCTTGCAACAGCAATCAGACAACAAAAAGGGATAAAAGGTATCCAAATCGGCAAAGAGGAAGTCAAAATGTCTCTCTTTGCAGATGACATGATACTCTATATGGAAAACCCAAAAGAATCCACTCCCAAGCTATTAGAAGTTATAGAGCAATTCAGTAATGTGGCGGGATACAAAATCAATGCTCAAAAATCAGTTGCATTTCTATACACGAATAATGAGACCGAGGAAAGAGAAATTAGGGAATCCATCCCATTTACAATAGCACCAAAAACCATACGTTACCTTGGAATTAACTTAACCAGAGACGTAAAGGTTCTATATTCTGGAAACTATAAATCACTCTTGAAAGACATTGAGGAAGACATAAAAAGATGGAAAAATATTCCATGCTCATGGATTGGAAGACTTATTGTTTTTAGTTTTTCCTCCATTCTTTAATAAATATGAAAACGTACCTTTCTTACATGATCGAAGCGAGGAGTTTTAATGTCTCACTTGTTTTCGTGAGACCTTGAAAACAACCTACCAGATTCCAGTTAGATGGTATGTTCAACCCTTATCAACTTTCTAAACAAAGATTTTGTGAATCTTCGAAAATACATCTTAGCCTAGGAAGGCTAATGTCGCAGAGCCTAAGAAGCTTTAGAAAAGGCAGACTTCCAGGGGCACCTGGGTGGCTCAGCTGTTAAGTGTCTGCCTTCGGCTCAGGTCATGATCCCAGGGTCCTGAGATAGAGCCCCGCATCGGGCTCCCTGCTCCGCAGGAAGCTTGCTTCTCCCTCTCTCACTCCCCTTTCCTGTGTTCCCTCTCTCACTGTTTCTCTCTGTCAAATAAATAAATAAAATCGTAAAAAAAGAAAAAAAAAGAAGAAAAAGAAAAGAAAAGGCAGACTTCCTCCGTGTACATATATCCACAGCTGCAGGGCACACTCACACTGCACTGTGCTCTCCAGGCCTGCGTCTCTGTGTTGTGATGCTGGGTCAGTCAGTACCTGGAGGTGTTGCAGAATTCCTGAAAGCCATTGCTGCATTGGGAGGACCAACAAAAACTGAACTGTAATGGAAATTTACTGCAAAACACATAAATATAGCCCAATAATTACAAACCAAACACAACCTCAGCTCAAGTCCCCCCTTAGCTAGAGCCCCAAAATAACCGTCACCACCCCAACTCCACGCAACACATAGAGAAGTGTGATGTAGGAAGTTGGAATGTAAAGAGACAGCTGTCTTAACTACCTACTGTTAAAATATCTTACTTTTGCATGTTTTGTGAAAATACAACCATGTGAACATATTGCTAGGGTCTCTTTCAGGGTCTTGATGTCCATAAACAAGTAAGTGGCCTTGAGCCTTTGGCTTCATGATACATCTGTCCCTATTCCTTATTGTGCAGGAAAGGTATTAGAAGCCAAGTCAATGAGGGTATTGATGACAAATCAGTAGTCGAGTGTTGGCAATCCGAAGAAATCCTGAAATGCACTAAACTCTTACACTTGAGAGAAATGTCTTGAATTTAACAATAATCCTTAAAATATACCCCAGTATTAAAAAAATTTAATAAAATTTCCAAAACTGTAGATTTTTAAAACTTAATTTCAGTCACCCAGGCAGGGCCTTTCTTGGAATGGGCCTCTACAAGTGAGGGAGCCTGGATTTTATGGTTCGTTCATTACTTATGACTCAGTTTTTGTTACTGATTTCCTACCACATTCTATTTGCAACCCACAAGCAGATTAGAATATAAGAATGGCCTCTTTGGATTGGCTGGAAAGAGGTGTATTTCTCGTATTTGGGTACATCCTGAGTCAGCCATATATTGTCATGAAAATGTTGTATAACAACCAGCCACACAATTATTTTTTCTTTTAAAGATTTTATTTATTTATTTGACAGAGAGAGATGGCCAGTGAGAGAGAGAACACAAGCAGAGGGAGGGGGAGAGGAAGAAGCAGGCTCCCAGTGGAGCAGGGTACCCGATGCGGGCCTTGATCCCAGGACCCTGGGATCACACCCTGAGCCAAAGGCAGACGCTTAACGACTGAGCCACCCAGGCACCCCAGCCACACAATTATTTACACATTTATTACGTTCACAGCTCTGCAGGGTTCCGTTGATCTAAGCTAGGCTTGCTTATATATCTTGGGTCAACTGTAGGTTGACCTGATGGCTCTACTAGTAGTTAGCTGGACTTGTATATGTTTATCGGGTGGCTGTTAACGCATCTAGGATGGCTTTGGCTGGGGTGATCAGGGCCATACTGTTTCTCTTCTTGTGTCTCTCTTTCTGCATCCAACTATCCTGGACACGTTTTCATGGTAATGGCAGACACACAAGAAAAGTCAGAAATGTACAAGTCATTGAAAATACAGGAAAACTGCTAATGTCCCAATGGCCAAATCAAGTCACATAGCCAAACCAGGGAGGAAGGGACCTAAAATGTTATTGGTGAAAAGCATGGATACAGTGAAAGACAAAGAATTTGGGCTATCTTTTGCAATGAAATCTCTTATGTTCTTTTTTTATTTTTTTAGATTTTATTTATTTATTTGACAGAGAGAGAGGCAGGGAGAGAGGGAACACAAGCAGGGGGAGTGGGAGAGGGAGAAGCAGGCTTTCCACCGAGCAGGGAGCCCGATGCGGGGCTCAGTACCAGAACACCAGGATCATGACCTGAGCCGAAGGTAGACGCTTAACGACTGACCCACCCAGGTGCCCCAAAATCTCTTATGTTCTAAACTAAATGCTTGATTTTCTTGACCAACACATAGCTACAGTCTGAATGCTTGTGTCCTCTACACAGAGTATGTGTTGAAATACGTAGGGCTTTGGGGAGGTGAATCGGTTGTGAGAGTGGAGGCCTCGTGAATGGCATTAGTGTGCTTGTACAAGAGATCCTGAGGAGCTCCCAGCCCCTTCTACTGTGTGACAATGCTACCCAGAAGAGAGTCATCACCCAGCCGTGCTGCCGTCCTAATCTGATTCCAGCCTCTGTAACTGTGAGAAATAAATTGCCGTTGTATATAAGCTACCCAGGCTGTGGCATTTTGTTACAGCAGGTCGAATGGACACCTGCACCATTTAAACCTGCTGCTCTCCAAATGCCTCCCAGCTCAGTAAGTGGCACTGCAGTCCACCTGGCTCAGGGTGAAATACCTTCTCTGGCACCATAGCCAGTCCATCAATGGATCATCTGTACTTTCAAAATATATCTAAAGTCAGACTACTTCTCAATGTCGCGACTACTCCCACACTAGTACAAGTTGCTATCACTTTTTTGCCCCCTCCTAAATAGCCTCTTAATTAATATTTCAACCTTGCCCACCTGCTGTGTCTCCACTACATCTATGAACAGTTTTATTTATTTTTTTAATAATAGTTTTTATTATATTATGTTAGTCACCATATAGTACATCCCTAGTTTTTGATGTAAAGTTCCACGATTCATTACTTGCGTATAACACCCAGTGCACCATGCAATATGTGCTCATGAACCATGAGAGACTATAAACAGTTTTAGAATGTAAATTAGATCATGCCACCTTCTGCTCAAAGCTCTCTAATTGCTTATGCATCAGATTTACAGTAAAATCCAAGATCTTAACCGTGGCCTGTAAGGCCATCCACAGTCTGGTTAGTGGCTACTTGCTCTTGCCTTATTTTTACACCATTCTTTTCTCACTGGCTCCACTGTAGTGGAGCCTTCAGTGTTGTCCCATGAACATTCCTGATCTCAGGACATTTGCACATGCTATATCCATAACCTAGAATACTGTTGATCTCACTGTATTACTCAAATGAATATTGATGAGTATCAAATACTCACTTCATTCAAGTTTCTGTTCAAATGTCACCTCTTGGGAATCTCTTTCTTGATCTCTTTTTCTAGTAACTTTCTGTCATTCTCATTCCTGCCCAATTTTTTTCTTCATAACATGTGTTACTAGTGGATGTTATAATGTGTATTTGTTGAATGAAAAATACATAAAGGAAGTGGAATAAAGTTCTAGGAGCATTGCACCTAGCATAAAGATATTTCTAAAATAGTACACAGAACTGGTAGCATGGGGAAACCTTACCATTGACAGAGGAATGTCTACCACTTCTGGCCATTTAAAATGTGTAGTTTGTTGTGATAGCTAATAACCACATTTACCTGGAAAGTTTTTGGCCATTCTTTTTTCTGGAATATATCTGTCAGTGTCTATGAGAAATATGGAGGCAAATATGAATTGTTCAACAGGAAGCTTAATGTTCATTGGCTGCATCCTTGCTTCCTGCTAATAACTCTAACTTTAGGCCTTGGGGTGCTCTGGTATGCTAGGGAAATTTGAATAGTCGTGGAATAAGGCCAGCATCTTCATTTGGGCCAAAGGAAGGGGGAGGCTGTGTCACTGTGGGAACCTTTACGTCAGGGACTTTATCCTTTTGCTGTGCTATGGGCTCCTGTGGCAGCCTCAGGAAGACGGGGAGCCAATTTTTAGTATCGTGTTTGGTTTTACTTGTTGAGATGAAATTCACATGACATAAAATTAACCATTTTAAAGTAAGCAGGGGCGCCTGGGTAGCGCAGTCGTTAAAGCGTCTGCCTTCGGCTCAGGGCGTGATCCCGACGTTCCGGGATCAAGTCCCATATCGGGCTCCTCTGCTGGGAGCCTGCTTCTTCCTCTCTCACTCGCCTGCTGTGTTCCCTCTCTCGCTGGCTGTCTCTCTGTCACATAAATAAATAAAATCTTTAAAAAATAAATAAATAAATAAAGTAAGCAAGTCGCTGGCATTTAACACCTGTAAAGTTATACAACCACCACATCCATCTAGTTCCAAAATGTTTCCATCATTCAGAAATAAAACTCCATACCCATGAAGCCATTCACTTCGTAATCCTGACCCCCAAGGCCCTGGTAACCATCATCTGTAACCATCAGTCTGCTTTCTCTTTCTGTGGATTTAGCTATTCTGGATGTTTCGTATGAGTAGGATCATACCACATGCGACTGTCTGTGTCTGTGTCTGACTTCTTTCCCTTAGCATGTTTAGGTTCATCCACATTGTAGCATGTATCATACTTCATTCCTTTTTATGCTCGAATCATAGTCTCTTGTCTAGAAATACCACACTCTATTTATCCATTCATTTGTTGATGGATATTTGGGTTGTTTCCACCTTTCAGCTATTGCAAATAATGTTGCTATAAACATTCCTGTACCAGAATTTGAGTATTGGTTTTCAGTTCTTTTGGGTAAACACCTAGGAGTAGAATCACTAGGTTACCACGGTGACAACATACAAATATAATGCCTAAAATATGCATATGACATTATGACAACATAAAGTGCATAAAATAAAATACCTAGGGTTATAAAGGAAACCAAGTATGTGGACATGAAGTTATCAAAACATCGAATAAGATAAATTTGTGTTATGGTGATGTGAGTTACTTGATTTGGAAATATCTAATGGCAGACCTAATAACTGCCATATATTTGGAGCAGTGTAGAGTGCAAATGATGTTTCAAGGTGTCTGCAGCAATTACAATGTGATATAAAAAGGCTTACGTTTCTCGATTACAGGTCCTTAGAATATTCCTGGGTTTTGTTACCTGTTAAAGGCTAATGAAAATAGGTAATTTCTTTCTTTTCCAAATTCATGGAACCCATAGATCCTATCTAAATGATTCCAGGGACTTGAAGTGAAGACCCCCCAGTTAAGAACCCCCTGCTTTAGAGAGGGGAGTGGTTATTAACATGGACTCCATGGTGGCCACTTCTCTCTCTGTCTCTCTCTCTCCACTATTTCCCCATGTAATCATCTTGCTTAGGAAATCTAAGCTCAGCAGGATCAACTTGGACAGGTGCAGATGCACTGAAGTGGAAACTAGAGAATTCTCATCATTCCAGAGACGTTATCACCAAGTTTTGAGCTGTTACCTTTTCTGTTTTCTGTACCAGATTAATGTGTGTATAATCAAACACCTCGGAATTAAAAGAACTCTTCTCGTGTTGTATAGTGCTTCAGAGTATCTAAAGGTCTTACACATACATCCTCTCATTTAACTCTCTGAAAGCTGTGTGATTGCACATGTCATTACCAGGGGTGTGAGATAAGGAAACCCAGATACAGACTCGTTTAGTCAATCAAGTTTGAAAAGCAAGTACTCATCAGTGGAGCTAGAACTTAGGGCATTCTGCAAATAAAAATTCAAAGTATCTTTTCTATTCAACTAGAAAACCAACATATCCAAACTTAATTGTTTACGTGGTCGTTAGCATAAAGAATAGTTACTTCCTAAAATGATAGCCAACACAGATTCCGCTCTTGCTGATGAAAGGAGCACTAACGTGAGAATACTACCTACAGTTTAGTCCTGAGAAGTTCAATCCTTCCATTGTCTCCGGGGAAATGTTTCATAGATAGAGGCCAGACATTCAAACAGGATATTTTCCTGTAGGAAAAGGTGAGATTGGTTTTCGAAAATCCGAGCTTCATGATTCCCTGAAAAGAAAAACAAAATAGCGCTCAATCCATATTAGAGGAAATCCAAAGAGAGCGAGTAGTTCTGTAGTCTCCCTAGAAGTTTCCCTAGAGAGAATTCGGTGCACTTGACAAGTGCATAAATAATTACTGAAAAAATGCCGTCCCATATGTCACAGTTCTCTTGCTTTGAATGAAAGAAAATCTGTTTTTCAGTGGACGAGGTTTTCTTCTCCCCTGAAGTTATGTATTCAGATTTTTAGTGTTTCTATTTGTTGTTCGCTCCCAGGAGCAGAACACACCTTATTCCAACAGTGAAGAAAGCGGAAAGGCTGCCGAGCTCCGGCTATAAATATTTTATGATCTAGAAAGACAGAGATCACAGAGGGGCAGATGAGTAGCAGAAAACAAATGTGATGTTGTTTGCAAGTCCTTAGAGGAGGTTCATATTAAACTGTCTCTGCCGGCTTCTTTTGTGCATGGCTTTTATACCGTCAAACCCGGTAATGAAACCCTTTTGTGTATCTAAGGGTTTTCCTATTAGATGAGGAGTGCTACATCTAGTTGAAAGTATGGAATTATCCACGTTACAAAGTATACACAAAGAAAAAGCTATTATAAAATGGCGCAGTGATGAAGATATATTTTAAAGAAGGATGATCCATATTGATTTGGTTTGGGAAAGATTCTTACTAAAAAAAAAATAGGTTAAAGAATAAATTATAGGTTTTCTCCATACAATCCATTTATTTCTCTCCTCTTACCGCAATGCCTCGGACTTCTTGGAAGTCTTTGACCTGATGGCATTTAGCATCTTTCATGATTTTATAATCCGTTGGACTTCATTTGCTCAGAACTCACTATTAATGAGGACAAGGTCATAGCCTATTCTCTTTAAGAGAGAGAGAAAAAAAAAAAGTTCTGTTTTTTTAACATAAGAGTACAGACCACATATCAAACCTGCCACTCACATATTTTAATTTCTGGGTACAAGGAGTAGTGGATAAAAGGGTGAATAATGCAACAAACATTCCAAGATTGCAAGGCTGATGGGGCTTATTCTGTCCTGGGTCTAAACCACCTGAAATGATCTGCATAAGTGCCCTTATTCTTGAATGAGAGGAGAAAACAAGTGTGCAGGGACTAGAAGTATTTCTACTAATATAGTTGATGGCAAATCTTTGTTCTGTTTTACATAAAATAGGATCTTAGAGTTTTTTAATAGTTGGCCAGTGAACCTAATACATCTGTTTCTGAGTCAGGTGCCATTTGGAGTGAAGTGTTTTTGTTTGATTTCATGGTTAAGGAGCCCAATGTGGAGAGGCCATATTGAATCTATGAAATGAATCTATGGATCTATGAAAATGAAATGTACAAAATGGCATAAACTTGTGGGTAAAAAAGTTGTGTTTCTGTGGGTACATCTCTATAACAGACATACATATAGAGATGTTTATTTTGCTGGTAGGAAACAGTGTGGGTAAACTAGAGCTTGGTTTTTGGTTTTTTGTTTTGTTTTACAAATTATGCACAGGTGACAGGTCACTGATTTTTGGTTTTAAAAGCTAAATTCAGTTGTCTGAAATGTTGCTTGGGCTGGTTTTGTACTTAAGAAAAACCAGAACTAACATTCATTATTATTCACTATTGGCCGGGTACTTTACATAGGACATTTTCACTTTATCTCGAGGACCCCTTGTATTATGGAAAATTGTGTCCATCTCCATTTTTCAGATGAACAAATAAACTTGAGGAATGATGAATTGGCCCAATCTGTGCAGCTACTCCAAGCTGAAGCTCCATCTGTTGGTTCCAAAGTCAACCCCTTCCTCTTGAAGGTTGGAAATATTAAATTTAATTGGCATCAGTACCTCATATAAAGATGTACATTATCAGCAGGTTCAGAGTAGTGTAGCTGTGATCTGAACATAATCTACTGAGCATTCAGATTGCTTTTTCTAGGTCAATAATGGTAATATGGCTTTACAGAGATATGTAGATACAGGTTTCTTAGTGTCATGTTTAAAGAAAAAATTTGAGAGGAGAGTTTTAGTGATGATCTAGGCATGTATTAAATTTATGGCATCTGATTTTTTTAATTTGGTTATTTGTAGTATAAATAGAAAATTAAAAATAATGCTAATTACAAAATAAACTCAAAGTTTAAAGTTTAAAACCAAAATATTGGTTAATTGTATATAAAATGTAATATGATGGTACTAAAAAAGTATACAAATAAGATGTATTTGTTTTGTTTTACTTTTCTGGATTAAGGTATTTCTGTTGTAAAATATATTGAATTATTGTTATGTGAGAGACCCATATGGCCATATCAGTCTTGAAATTGCATTTCCTGACACGGTGACTTATCTTCTGCTGCTCTGAAATCTATGAAGAGAATATCACAAGACTTTAAAAGGAAGTTATGTCTACTTATGTTTTAGCTGATTTTGAACTAAATTAAAAGCCTGTTAAAATGATAAAAGCATGCAAGAACTGAGGTTTCAGAACCATCTAGGATTTCTTGTTATCTATGCAAGACATTCATTTTTAGCAAGTTCTGATCTTAGCAATGGTAGTTTAAAACATAGGGCATGCTTTTAAGAAGATGATTTTACCAGCAAATTACTTTCCATGAAATACAAATAAATCAAGTTTAAATTTAACCAGTTTTTAATATTAAGAAGTAAACTCAATGGGAAAATTCTTGCAACAGCTTTAAAACATAAATCTCTGTCCCTAAGGAAGCCTTAAACATTTTTTGAATGCACAGGAAAGTAGATACGTAAAGTGTGATAGCTCCACTTTTTATGTCGTTTTTACAGGAAATACAAGTGTACTAACTATGTACACTGTGTACCTACAGTTAACTGATGCATATAATGAGATAAAAGCAGGTATTTCTTATTATTCAAGGAGAAAAATAGAGCCATCTTCTGGAAATGGTTTGAGTTGTCCCATAATGGTTAGGGTAGACAGACTGTCAACCTATAATTATTTTCAGGGACGTTTTCTTTGGACTTGTCTGGAAATTGGATGAGCAGTGATTAATATCAGGAAGAAGAAAAGAACTAGGACCTGGGATTTGTCCTTTTAATAGGATAGGAGAGAATAACTGCTTTCAATTTTTGGATCTTTCATGAAGCATAGGAAGTCTGTATTTAGTCCCTTTGTACTCAGTCAATAGAATTTATATATTTGCTCATTTAAATGGCAGTGCTATGCTGGACCAAAAGCAAGGCTAGGAACTTACAGATCTACATATAACTTTGAATCAGCCAATGTATATATATGGTCAATCTTCATTATCCTTGGGTTTTGTATTTGCAAATTCACCATCTCATGTGTTTTTGCATTTCTATGCTTCTGCTGGTGGTTTTGCTGTTTGAAACGGCCCCCCAGCAAAGTGCCAAGGTGCCGTCTAGTATCCCTCAGTGTGATGTGCCTTGTGGAAAAAATACATGTCTTTGGCAATCTTCATTCAAGCATGATTTCTGGCGCTGTTGGCTAAGTTGAATGTTAATGAATCAGCAATATATATATTAAATGTGTCTCTAAACAGAAACACATAAAACTCTAACCAGGGTTATGTGTTGGTTGATGGATGAGCATGTTTTGGGATCAGGCACTTGCAGAACCCTGGATTTCTTATAGGCGCAGGGGGTTCAGCATTCACTAATTTGGTGTTTGTGGCTACTGTATAGAACGTGACTACTGCAAATAATGAGAATCAACTGTACGAAACGTGCAATTACTAGAGAGTGGGCTCAGCCCCAGAGAGTCAAGGACCAAGGGCACAGTTCCTGCCTCTGTAGGGCTCACTTCCTGTTGAAGAGCTGGGCTCATAGTGGACCAGTGTGAGAAAGTGCTATGACAGATGCAGGCAAGGTGCTAAGGGGAGCTTAACATGGCCAGGGGGAGTCCAGGTAATCACAGGTCAGTAGCTGCGTGCCTGAGAGAATGAAACAGTAGAGAAAGGATGTGCAGCATGTACAGGAATGTGAAGTAAAGTGAGGTGGTTTATTTTTAAATGGAGCATAATGTTGGTGGGTTTCTGACGCATGTTGGTACCATGTTGTTACAGAAATATACTGTGACAAAATGCTTCCACCTCTTGCCAAAATGAACACTGAAGAAAAATGAAGAACACTGAAGAACTCCAACAAAAATTTGCAGGACAGAAATAGCCAAACTCCTCTGGAGTCTGATTCATTCACAGCCATCAAAAAAAGGTAGGGGAATGAATTTTGTTATGGTTTTGCTCTTTTAAATTTTATTTTAAATCATGTGCATACACACATATGCACAGTGGAATACTATTCAGCCATAAAAAGGGAAGTCCTGCCATCTGAGACAACACAGATGGACGTTGAGAGCGTTATGCTAAGTGAAATAAGTCACACGTGGAGAAAGACAAATAGTGTATGATCTCATTTATGTGTGGAATCAGTTAAAAAAATTTTTTTTTTAAAAATCTGAACTGAAAGTTACAGAGAATACATTGCAGATTGCTAGAGGTGGGTAGGGAGATGGGGAGTCAGTAGAATGGTGAAGGTGGTCAAAAGATACAAACTTCTAGTTATAAAATAAGTCATGGGGATGTAATATGCAGAGAGGTGACCATAGTTACCCATATTGTATTGTGTATTTGAAAGTTGCTAAGAGAGTAGATCTTGAAAGTTCTCATTACACACAAAGAATTTATAACCGTGAGGTGATGGACTTAATGTGGTGGTCATTTTGCAATAGACACAAATACCAAATTGTGTTGTACACCAGAAACTAATGATGTATGTCAAGTGTATCACAATAAAAAACATGGAGGGACGCCGGGGTGTCTTAGTCAGTTAAGCGTCTGCCTTCAGGGGCGCCTGGGTGGCGCAGTCGTTAAGCGTCTGTCTTCGGCTCAGGGCGTGATCCCAGCGTTCTGGGATCAAGCCCCACATCAGGCTCCTCCGCTGGGAGCCTGCTTCTTCCTCTCCCACTCCCCCTGCTTGTGTTCCCTCTCTCACTGGCTGTCTCTGTCAAATAAATAAATAAAATCTTAAAAAAAAAAAAAAAAGCATCTGCCTTCAGCTCAGGTCCTGGGATCAAGCCCCAAGTTGGGCTCCCTGCTCAACGGGGTGTCTGCTTCTCCCTCACCCTCTGCCCCCCCCAACCCCCACTCACTCTCACTCACTCCCACTCACTCTCAAATAAATAAATAAAATCTTAAAAAAAAATAAAAGCTTTGTAATAGTAAGAAAGCAGAGGGGGACATTTATTCAACATATATTTATTGGGTGGCTTCTTCATGTCTGCAAAAATGTTCTAGACCCTAGGGATGTAGTAGTAAACAGAAAAGGCAAGGGTATGGCCTTGAAGGAACCGACACCCCCAAACCCTTCCCAAAAGCCTTTGGTCCTCAGAAAACAGGCCCAGTGCAGCAATTACATGGTATCAGGTAATTGAAAAGATTGTTGAGATACCACAAAGTATACACATGTATGGCTGTAATAAAACAAAGGAAAGGGTGCAGCAGGAGAAAGCAAGCCCAGCAAGCATTGGAGGGGACCTAGACTTCTAGGTTCAGCTCTCAGGGTCCTTTCTCCATCACACACGATGCCCTTAGTCTTCAGATCATGAACCACCAAGATACACGTGTGCCACCTTGCTCTCAGGGAAGCCAAGAATCAGGCTTATTGAGGAGCATTTTAGACCCCACAGCTCAGGGAGCTAAAAGCAGGCTTTGTGAACAGGTAAACAGGTGTAAACCATCAATCCATTCAGTTTCCATAAACAGCGTAGACAGGCTGGTACAGTATGCCTTTGGGGGGGTTTCAGACTTCTAATAGCACATTATAAATCACTAGCTATTACATTTCACTTCTGTCTTGGCCAAGAATCAATACCATGGTTCCAGGTGCCCTTTAGCATAAGCACAGAACTACCCAAGATCAATTGTAAGTTAACCCTATCCTGATGTACTCAGAGAATTGAACCATGATGAAAATATCCAAGAAGACCTAAAGGTGGTATACCACATTCTGTGATGGGTTTTGTCATCCACTGGATTAGATATAACTCTTTGATCACCTTGAGAGATCTTTACAAGGCTAGGCTTCCAAATGGAGTCAAACTTCCTAAGAAAGTAGGAAAGGTGGTTTATTTTTAAATGGAGCATAATGTTGGTGGGTTTCCGACGCATGTTGGTACCATGTTGTTACAGAAATATGTTGTGAAGCAATAAGGATAAAATAAAACAGAAAGATTAGTAGTTGATTTATGTTGATTTCTCTGGAATCAAATAGACAAAAAAATTAGGATACTGGTGTTTATTTGGAAGGTGATGCCCGTGTACCTTTGTAGGGAAACGGAATGTGGGGTGGGGAAGAGAAGAAAAACAGAAGAAGCACCTTATCGTTACTGTGACCAAGAGGAACATGATCCCATTGGGCATTTCTGGGATGCAGCATAGGACATACCTTGGATTTATCCTAACCAAGGGCAAGGGAATCAGCCACCTTTTCCCATCTGCCGTGATGGAAAACCACTCCCCTGCGTAGAAGTGAAGGGTGTTAACTCCCTGGCATTTGTGGCCTGCCATAAATGTGGGCCAAGGGACTCCAGCAGCCAGAGGAATTCTCAGGCAAGGAACCCCAGGTGTTTGCCATTGGAAGCTGCTATCAGATCAGCACACACCGAAATGATGAATGCCAAGAGAATGTGGGTGGAGCACTGATCGTTTCTGCTATAAGAAGTGACAACAGCAGGGATGCTCGTGATCATATTAGTAGAGCTATCATTTATCAGGTATGAAGCGATGTACTATCATAAATGCATTACATTTTATCATTTAATTCTTATATGTTGAACAGTCAGTCAATACCAGGTGCAGGGGAGGGGAAATATGTATTTTATCACCACTGTCCTGTAGCGTATGTGTTTATTCTGGTCTTCCATGTATAGATGAACAGATAAGGTTGAGCAAGGTTAACCAAATTCTCGGGAGTAACACATATAGGAAATAGAGCTGGGATTCAGATTCTGGTTTGCCTCCAAAACCATCCCTTGGGCATCATTGTAATCCTTAATTAACTAATTATTTTTCTGACACCCGTTTATTTGAAAGTTGGCAGGAGCCATTTAGATTTGGAGATACAAAAAAGTACTGCCCATGTTCTCAAGGAGAGCAGGAAGAGAAAGACCGGAAAACATGGAGTGTAGTAAGAGCCATATGGAAGGGTGTTACTGCTATTAAGTAGGATCAAGAAAGAGTGTGTCAGTTGTTGCTGCATAGCGAATAACCCCACGACTTAGTGGCTGGACATAGCAAGTATGTATGATTGCTGCTGAGTCTGTGGGTGAGTTAAAAGGTTCTGCTGATGTGGGCCAGGTTTAGCTAGTCTGAAGTAGGTTCACTCATTCATCTGCAATCAGCTAACATTGGCTGGGGACTGGCCAGTCTAAGATGCTTTCCCTCACACTCCTGGTAACATTGAATGTAGCTGGATCGACTCAGTTCTTCAGTGGCTCGTCTGGGCTTGTTCCCACGGTGGCTGCGGAAGGCGTGAGAGTGAGTGAAAGTGTGCAAGGCTTCCTGAGGCCGAGGCTCAGAACAGTCACTTCTGCTGCTTTATATAGGCCAAAGCAAATCACAAGACCAGCCCCGATGTAGAAATAGACTCCACCTCTTGGTAAGAGGAGCTTCAAGGTCACATGGCAAAAGGGCACTGACACAGGAAGGGGGAGATCTACCAAGAAGAGAAATATCTGGATTAAAGCTTACAGGGTGAGGAGGTATTCTCCAACCAAATAGAGTAGGAAGTAAATTTGAGGCAAGGAGGGTAGTGTGTTTTCCGAGACACCCAGTTCCCCCTAATGAAGGCATATAGTGCTGAGGGCAAGAGGCAAGCACCAGGAGAGAGAGCAGCATTAAGGACTAGAGGTATGTAAATGTACCAGAATTCAAGCAAAGAAAAGTTAATTTGCAGAAAGAATAATCCTTAGAGAAAAATGTTAAGCAAATGGGAAGACGAGCAAAGTCAGGTCAATGAGTGGAGGGATGGTGGATGTCCAGGTTGCTGTAGCAATATGGTTAACAAAATTAGAAGACGTTCTCTTAGGAAATGATTTGTAGGATTGATATTTATTTCAAAAAGGGAGGGGGGAGGAAGGAAATGCCTTGATGGGTGCTTGGAGAGAGAGGTGAGGTTGTGGGAGCCTAGATGCAAGAACAGCTGTGTGCATGACTCAGCATATGTACCTTGTGGCTTCAGGGAGGCCAGGTGGTGATGTAGGTTACATGACAGAAACTCCTTCTGTGATGCATCTTCCATAACCCACAAACTAAAGGATCCCCAAAATAAAGGATTTTTGAATTGTGGTCCCACACTGAAATACCAAGGCTCCAGACTCTCACAACGACAGGTTTCTCGGGTAGGTCTCTGAGGCAGCTGACATCAGGGATGTATTTAGAAAGAGATGTGTTCATGTATGTTTCCCCTGGGATGCGTGTGTGAAATGGTAATTTTCAGTCCATGGGTTTTTCACTTTGAGACTGAATTGTGTAAATTAAATAGAAGCCTTATCCTACAGTTTTCTTAAGTGATTTTATAGTCCTCCTGGGCCTGTGTTGCAGTGTGGCGCTTCTCTAAGCCACCAGGTACAGCAAATTTTAGTGTGAGGCTTAACAGGCTGATATTAGATACCATCACCAGCTCCTAGGAGGCAGAATGGGAACTAGAGTAGGGAGTAAGTGCCTACCAGACCCATAAATGGAGAACCCGGCGCCCAAATACCCACCTATGTTGACTTGGGGAATGTATTCCATTCACTCTTGTCTTGCAAATATGTTGGTGATTCTCTGCTGCCTAATTTCTAACAAGTGAGATAAGGATTATTTTTTTAAGAAAAGGTAAACAGAAAATAACATCGCCAAAGGAAAAGAAGTATTATAGTTAAAGCTGACAGCAAAGATGCAAAATCCAATGAAGACTCTTGGGGACCTAATTATTATTAATTTTTCTTTGGGGAGCAGAGTGTTTCTGCATTCCATCTCTCCACCTACCCTCCAGAGTTTACCACTGTCCTAAATTTGCATCTACCATTTACCATTATTTTGGTTAAAAAAAAAACTGGCCCAAACACGAATATATTCCTATGTAATATTATTAAATTTTGCTTACTCTTGAGCTTTATAATGATTTTATATTCAGTCTAAAGATTTGCTCATTTCCTAGAACATTTGTTTCTAAGATTCGTCCACGTTGTTACATGTAACTATGTGTATATTTTCACAGCTAAACAATATCATGTCATGTGCACATATCACAATTCTTCTGTAGATTGACGTTTCTGTTTCCATTTTCTGCATTTCCTACTATGAGCAAAGATTTTACGATCATTTTTCATATGTCTTCTAGTCTGTGTGTGAGTTTTTCAGGGATATCTACATAGAAACGAATTGCTAGAATACACGATGTATAGGAAACCACCCATCCCAGGTTGCCTGGAACTGTGTGGTTTCTCAGGATGCAGGATTTTTAGGGCTAAAACCAGGAACAATCCCAGGCAAATTGGCCTACGTGGTCACCTTAAATGTGTACATGTTCAACTTTACAACATAATACTGAACTCTTTCCTAAAGAGTTGGTAGCAATTTATCTTCCCAACTAGCAGTAAATGAGAACCATCCTGAGACCCCTTCTCCCCATGCTTGGTATTCTTGATGCCTTAATTTTTGCCCGTCAGTTGAGTGTGAAATGGTATCTTACCAGGATTTGAGTTCTCTCATTACTAATGAGATTCAGTATCTTTTCATGTTTTGTCCTCCATTTGTGTTTTCTCTTCTGTGAAATGTCTTCCATATCTTTTGTCTTTTTCTTCTGGGTGACTTTGTCAAATACATCTTATGCACTTCTTTGGATCCTCTTGGTGTTACCATCACCTAGAATAGGGTTTATCAACAGAAGCACCAATGGCATCTTGGACTGAATGATTATTGTTGTGGGGAACCTCCTGTGTGTTATAATATGTTTAGCATTATGCTTGACCTCTACCTACTGGATACCAGTAGCCCCTCCCAGCTGTGACAACAACAACAAAAATCTCTAGACACACACAGAGAAATATCTTGTCAGATGTCACCCTGGGGGACAAAATCATACCTAGCGGACAACAACTGACCTAGATCTTAGCAGCTTGCTCCTATGAGAGAGAAGAGGAAGCAAGGCAGAGAAATTCCCTCTCCATGTCTCTCTCTGATGGTCTTCTCCAGGACATGTGTCCCTGTGCTGCATGTTTAAAGGTGTTCTATGTCACTTCGCAGATGCCTTTGCTGGGTTACTGGCTGTACTTCTTAATAGCTCGTGGTAATGTAGTGGTCAGAACAGGAACATATTACCTTCCCTTCTTCCGATCCTTCCCTGCCCCATTTCCTTTCTCTTCTTTCTCCTACCTGGGACTGCATGTTGCAATGAAAGCGTTAGCACTTAATGCTTGTCTCAGGCCCGTTTCCCGGGGAAACTAAGCTAAAATAAGTGGTTGTAGAAAGGGATACCCTGTGGATAGGATTTTGGAATTGGATTACTGACCTGTCTGAAAGCAATAGGGACCACATATTTTTGTGACAAACTGGGATGAAAATGAACTGTGGTGTGCCACAGCATCGCAATTTTTTAAGCTTTCCCATGTAGTCAATTGAGATAAGACTTACATGGAAGGTCAAGTGTTGGGAGATTTAGCAGCGGCAGCACGCAGTAACTAGTGGAGCAGTGATGGGTGTATGGCTTGTACAGCAGGGTGACTACTTTGACCTGCGAAAAGAGAATGTTAGGCTGAAGGTGGTTGATTGCCAACTTAATGCATGCTCTGAGAGCCAGAGGGCATCTGTGGCAGCTTTACAGGAGACTTCTCTCTGGCTGTTGCAGGGCAGACTCTGATGAAATTTGGGCCCAGGGGTCTGACTATAAGTTTGGCAGGTTTGTAGGCTCTCCTGTTTCAAACTCAGGACCCCAGCAAGGATGCTGAGACAGGACGGGTCATCGGGTTAATGAGCTTGACAACCTTGAACTCCTAAATGCCCCTAAACCATCTTAGAAGACAGGAGAAAGCCCTTTTCCCTTGACAAAGGACAGCCTCACTCACCTGATGGCTGTGCCAGGATTTTACCTGAAGGAGGTGCCTCATAAGACACTCCCTGGAGAAGAGGGCTGGCATCTTTGAGAAGCTCCGTGAAAGCTGCCGTCTGTGTGGATCGGTGTTCGAAGACACTGTCCAGGAGTTGAGCTTCCTAATATTACCGAGAGGATGGGATCCAGAATGGAGTTGAGTAGTTGCCCTTACTGTTAGGGGCATGTGGACCCAACTGCCACAGGGGAGCACAATTAAAATGCCAGCACAGGGATCTGACAGTGGCCACGAGAGCATGGGAATCTTTGGGACAAAATAATTGGACAGCTGATGGGGATGTTGTGCAATTGAGATAATCAGAAAAAAAAGTCAAGAGCTTATAAATCATGAAATATCACGGACCTTTACCAAGTTTCCACATCTGAGTTCTTAGATGGCAAAAGTATTCTGTCAGCTCATGCTCATCTTCTATTTAAAAAAAAATTTTTTTTTTTACATTTTAGACATAGTTATTTTGTATTTAGCTGCTCATTCTACACATGAAGTACAAGGGATGCAGAAAACCAGTTGTTTTGTCACCTGTTATGCTTGGTGGTGGTTTTCTTCATGTGTTAGGGAATGTCTGATTATTGATGTTAGTATGTGGGAATCCTTAGGGCCTGAATGGGGATGTTTTCCTGCAGAGAGTACAGCTGTGCTTCCTCTAAAGGTCAGGGACAACTTTGCTCCTTTTCCAAATTTCCATTCTAGGTTCTGCCCTGCCTTGCTTTGCAAAGGGACTGAGAGTTGGTCTCCAGATTGGTGTTCTTGCCATGTTCCCTAAGGACTATGCTGCTTTTTTCATTACTCTTTCATAAAGAGTTCTCGTGCTTCTTTTCTCTGTCCTTCATTTTGGCAGGGCAGCAGGTGGTCATCTGTTTCCTTGACTGTCTAGTGAGCCTAGCAAAACTTACCATTTTTTAAAATGTAATCAGGATATATTTGTAGTTTAGCGTAAGGAATCTTCCGATTATCTAGAATGCATACTGCCAAAATGAAATAACATTGGCTCCCTACTAATATCTTTGGCACCATGAAAATAAATGAATGTAGTTAGCAACTGCCCAGTGCACTCATCATAATGGAATTGAGTCTGGTCCAGGAAGTATTTAATTGAATGGATCAGAGGGGCTGTTTTTCTCATCTGTTGTCAAATATCCTGTTCACATGCTTAACAGATGTTGATCAGAAGCCTGGGCCTGTGGGCGTATATGCTGAGTGAAGTTTCTCCCACCAGAAGAACAGCCTGAGCTGGCTCTCCTCTCCACATTCCCTCTGATGCATTTAGCACACAGATTGAACATATTCGGAGCTGTCCCTCTTATTTCAGCCATTTCTTGGAAGCAGGTTAGTATAGTACTTTCTAGGAAGGTTTCCACACATTTCAAAGTTTGACATGTAAAAAGACAAAATTTTAACTCTTTAGAACACTCTCATCTTTGGAATTGCCAAATCCCTGTCCTCTAAATGAAAGAAATGTGAATGAACTTGACTGTCTGGTCATAGGGTAGAGGTTCTCATGCCTACAGAGACCAGGCAATGTAAGAAACAATAGGTGGTGGAAGGCACTGTGCAAATAGGGGCCTGTGTGCCTAAATGCAGTGGCACCTACTTTACTTTACTCTGTTATTGCTTTATGGCAATGGGGCCTCAGGTCTACCAGATATTCCACTTTTTTAGGAGAAGCTTGAAAGCTGGAGTCTCCTGATATGAAATCTCCCAATTTTGACCACTGGTTTATTAAAAACAAAAACATGCTAACAACAAAGAATTTGATTATGGAGGGGAAGAAACACATTTGTAGGCAACCTACAAATGCAATCTAGCCTGCAGACAACTTCAAATAAACAACATGTAGCTCGAGATTGCCCAGTTTCATAAAGTAAATCCTATCTGCATTGCAATTTGATTATTTTGTGTCAAAGAAAATAACTTTTCTGTCTTACTTGTTTCTGCTTTTGCTTGCTTGTTATTTTGCTTGGGATCCTTTCCCCTTTGGTAAAACTTAAAAGCCTAGTGGATACCGTATCAATTAATGCTACACATACCCTACACACATGGCAAAGATTCTGTGTGTGTGTAACATGGAAACACAGAAACAACTCAGTATCTTGACAAAGCTACACTATGACTCAGCAATAGCCCCCTAGATTTATAACCAAGGAAAATTTAGTGCATAACCAATGTATCCTAATAGTCTAGAACTGGAACTAAGCCACATGTTCAACAATAGAAGAATGATAAATAAATCTTGATTTAGTCATTCAGTGGGAGAGCATGCAACAATAAAAAGAACACACAACTGGTAGACGCAATAACATGGATGAACCTTACAGATACTACATTGAGCAGAAGAAGTCAAACACACAAAAAGAATGTTATGTGTGATTCTATTTACACAGAGTTCAAGAACAGGTGAAACAAATCTATGAGGATAGAACTCAAAAAACTACTTCTGGGGACAGAACACTGGAGGGGACACATAGGAGCCTTGTAGGGTGCTAGTGATGTCCGTCCCATCCAGGGAGTGGTTTTATGACTGCAAACAACTGAAATGTCTGCTTTCTATGTGCAATAAAAGTAAATAACCAGATGGGCAGCAGTGGTTGATCCATTGAGTTCACTTTCTGATCTTGAGACCCAGGGATGACCACTGAGTAATACGAAGGTTTTCAGGTATTCTTGTTTGCCCAGATGTTTGAGGACTGGGTGCTTCCAGGTTAATTCTCCCCATTGCCCTCCAACCTGAGATGTCTCCATGGCAAATACAAGTGTACAGGGGTGCACTCATGGGGAAGGCCATCTGCTTCCCCACGCAGTGTGGTAGTTGTTCCAGGTTTCCCATCTGTGAAGTGTGAGTTCCTTTAGTCATCGTAGAAGTTTAGAGTTTTCTATAAAACTTACTAAACTGGCAGAAGTGGTGCTTTGGGAGGCATTACTTGTATATCTTCACCTGCAGCAACCTAGTGTCTGCACACTTAAAAAAAAAATACATAGAATAACCCTGCTCCCTTCACTCACAAGCTTAATGTTTCCTTAAAATCCCCTAAGAAATAGACTTAGGAGGAGAAAATATGCACCCCAGTCTTTCTCTACTACTAGCAATTCATTGCCACACAGATTGTTCGTCAGGCCCCGGAAGGAAGCAATGGGCAGTGACCTAAAAGAGCTCCCAGTCAATTTTGTCCAGCATCTCCCCCTTTGGTTGGAAGGTGGGCCAAGGAGAGTCTGTAGAAACCCAAGGAGTAACTGAAGAAGTGGAACCACACTCTGAGCCCTTAAGCCAGGAGAGGCTTCTGGGGATGTGGTCAAGTCTGTATTCCAAGTTGCTTGTTGCAGCTTATTGCTTCTGTGGCATGAAGTGTGAGAGCCTGCGAGCTGGCTGGGGCTCACGGGATGCAGAGGAGGGTGCTGTGCAGCCACAGCCTGAGGCTGATGCGCCTGCTTGTGTTCCTGAAGGTGTCCAGTTATATCAACACGTGAGGCTCAAAACATGAAGCGACTCAGCATCTCTGTAAAGCCCTTCCCCTGCTTATCTGTAACATAAAGACAGGAAAAATTTAAAAATGATCTTTGTGTCAACTTCCTAATTTTTTTATTAAAAAGGCAAATTAAACCTCATTACAGTAGGCTTCATGGGAAATTTAGCATTTTATTCCATGACACTTTCATGGGGCAAAGCCAAAGGTACCTGGACACTGGAGTTGGGTGACCTGAGTCATTTTTAGCTGCACCCCTTACCGGCCACAACACAGTCTTGAGCTCACTTCTTCACCTCTCTTGAGTGCTGAGTGAAGCAAAGTAAAAACACCTAGTCTGCCTATTCCTTGAGTTCGGTATGAAAGAAAATTAAAGGGACCCTAGAAAGCATAAAGATGAGGCGAATGGAAGGTATGATCCTTATCACCCCTGTGGCTTAGAAAGCATCCCAAATGGCATGTTTGTAAGCATTCCTTGAATGAAGTGCTCTTTGATTCTTGCAACTAATGTTTTCATTTTTATTGGAAAAGGATATGAGTGTCCTCAGGTGTGAAAAGATAACTAAAGAGCATGTATTTTAATGGGGGGTGGCGGTGAGGAGCTGCTCAGTTTTAATATAAAATCCTGACTTTATTCTAAATTTCTATCTCTAGCTGGCTGGCCAAGTGGTATGGACTCCATGAAGTTGTTTTATTTCTAAAATAGGAAAACCAGTATCTACCACCTTGATGTACTTAAGAGGAGTGTTGTAAATATCAAAGCAAATCACATGTGTGCAAAGGCTTTAAAAGTTCAAAGTAAGAGAGCATGTAGTTGAGGGTTTATACCACTTTTTCCTCTTTTTCTCAGAAACGTTTCTAAGCAGTATGTTGAGGGATAAGAGAAGATTTATCAAGCCAGCTATCCCACCTGCCATACTACCTGGATTTTTTTTCTTCTTTTCAAAAACCAAATAAATATAGTAACTAGTAAAGGCATTGCATGGGTCAGATTCATTACAGTGGTCATACAGCTCTAAAATCATGGCCTATTGTCAAGTACTCAAAGACACTTTATGGCCAATGTTTTATTGTATCAATTATTATTATTTCTTGTGCAAACCCAGACTGGTTTGAGAGTAAAGAGGAGAGCTATTCAATAGTTATACCAGGGTAACAGTAGTAAACTAGGACTGTTCTCAGCCCCCCCAAAAAATGGTTGGAAAGATTCCCTTTTAAGTCAAATCATAATTATGTCTAGTATGTTCAAAGTACTCAGCTGTGGGGAAGATTAAAAAAAAAACAACAACAAACAACCATCCAAGCAAGTGTATAGCATGGTTCTGGCTTTCAAGAAGCCAGAGTCTACATGAGAAAGCTTTTAGAATGTAATGATGCAGAAGGAATGAATGAAAGACATCATGTTAGCAAGCATTAGATTGAAAAGGGTATAAGTTTAGAGCTTAGACAGGAGTGTGGAGGCCCAACCAATCTTGAGGTTCTGCGGAGCCTGTCTTGGAGGGGAAGACTTGAACAGCATTGAGAGGACTGGTGGGATCTCAGTAGTTGTGGAGAAAGCAGAGCGGGTGGCTTTCCAAGTGAGTAGAACAGCCCGGACAAACATCAGAATGGATGGGTTTCCTGGAGGGGAGAGAAAAGAGGGCTATAAAGAAATTTTAAAGGGGTAAAATTTATTCTTCTGACAAATATTTATTGACCATCTGTATTTGGGCAGTGTTCTGAACGTTAGGGTTTCAGCAGTGAACCACACAAAATCCTTACCCTTAGGGAGTTTACAGTCTAATATATTTTAAGAACTTTCCTTAAAATTCTCTATTATGAGGATTTCTCATAATCTTCCTATATGAACTTTTAGATAGAAGTCTTTTGGAAAGAAGGGGAATGCTGTTTGAAAGGATTAAAGCAGTATGATTCAGCTCACTTTGTGTTAAAATAATGAGGGAAGCCCACTAACTGAGCTACTGGTCTTCCTAAACCAGAATCTGAGACTTGGAGAGGGGCTTATCAAGCATCCATCCATTCATTTAACACACACTTATTTGAGAACCTATTGGGTGCCTGGCACTGTTCTATGTGCTGGGTATACCACAATCAGAAACATGGGAAAATCTCCTTGCCCTTAAGGAAACATCAGTCTAATAAAATTGGGGCTTTCTAACCAAGCCAAAGAAATAAATATTAAAAAATCATAAAGGTTCTTCAGGCATCTCTTTACATATTCACTTTATTCATACAGAGCTAATAAAGGGAAAGTAGTTATTTGCTTTTCTCTATGATACAATTTTCTTGCTCTGATTATTACTATGTGGGCCCAAGTCTTCTGAAAATTTAATAGGTGCCTGTGGCAATTGAGAATCATCAGCAAACAAATTTTCTCCCACATTTCTGTCGTAGAGGGTAGCAGACCATATGTCATGCCATGAGAGGTCTCATTTGGAATATGTGAGATGATAGCCTGAGAGGTTATACATCCCCCAGAAATGCTTCTGCTTCAGATGAGACAGTATATTTATAATGTTGTAATACGAAGTTAATATCATTGTATAAAACAGAGATAACCCTGTTATTCTCAGAGTTCTGGTGCACACATCAAAATCACAGCGACACAGATTGATAGGCCTACCCTTAGAGATTTTTTGATTCTGAAGGTCTGGGATGGGGCTGAGAATTTGCATTCTTAACAATCCCAGGTGATGGCTATGCTGACTGTCCAGAGGCTATGTGTTGAGAACCATTGTGTTATTCTCTAAATATGTAGCTAGGGGCTCCTGGGTGGCTCAGTCAGTTGAGCATCCAACTCTTGGTTTTGGCTCAGGTCATGATCTCAGGGTCATGAGATCGAGCCCCACCTTGGGGTCCATGCTCAGCCAGGAGTCTGCCTGACATTCTCTGCCCCTCCCCTGCTTATGTGTATGCACTCCTTCTCTCTCTAAAATAAATAAGTAAATCTTAAAAAAAAAATACATAACTATAATATGAATATAAAGTTGGTTGACTTGTGGATATGTACATTGTAATATTTATGGAGAAGGCCATTGTATTCATATAACTGTCTATGGCTGGGTTGACCAATATGATAGACAGTAGCCACATGTGGCTTTTGAAATGTGGTTCGTGCCACAGGTTGAAATGAAAATATTTTGGATCTTTTATGTTACATAAAATATATTATTAAAATTATTTTCACCTGATCTTTTTTATTTTTAATGTGACTACTAGGATATTTAAAGTTAACATATGTGGCTTGCATTATATTTCTACTAGACAACACTAGTCTGTGAAACTTTTCTAAATGTGCATGCTGAGGATTTGGGGGTTTTTGTTTTGTTTTAGAATTTGGATGGGGTGCATGGGTGGCTCAGTCTGTTAAGCGTCTGACTCTTGATTTCAGCTCAGGTTGTGAGATTGAGCCCCCACCCCACCCCCGAGTCAGGCTTCATGCTCAGCCCAGAGTTTGCTTAGGATTCTCTCTCTCCCTCTCCCCCTCTCCCTGCTCGAGTGCTCCATAAATAAATACATAAATATATCTATATCTATATAGATATATATAGATATAGATATAACCTTAAAAGAATTTGGAAGTTTTTTTTTCAGAATTTAAGGGTTACTAGCAGAGGAAAAGAAGGTACTGGGTTTTTTGTAAATAAGTGATGTACTTTTCAAAAATACCCTTTTTGGTTTTTTCTGAATAACAATTAACAAGATAATATTCAACAGAAGATTCCTTCAGTAGATGCTTGGCCATCTCCCTACCTTAATGTAGCTATTGAATCAGTTTCTCCTGAGTTTTCTTTAGTTCCTTGGAGTTGCTAAGAACTGCTATCCTTCAGAAGCAAAGGTTAAAAGGTGTCTGAACTTCTCTCCTTTGAATCCATTTGGACCACCTTTGTAATACACATAAATCAATTACAGATGGATTGTAAATCTAAGTTTAGGAGAATATATTCACGACTTTGGTGGAAGCAAAGACTTTTAAAACAGGGCACAGAAAGTAATAACTACAATGAAAAGATATCTAAATTGGGCTACTTAAAATTAAGTACATGTTTGTCAAAAGCATTATTAAGAGAATGAAAAAATCATAGTGTGAAGAAATATCTCAACACATGTATACAACAGAAGACTTTTATCCAGAATTTATAGAGAATTCCATCAAATGAGTAAGAAAAAGGGAGAGAATCCAATGGGATAATGAGCAAGGGACTTGAACAGATATTTCACAAAAGAGAAACTCCAAATAGCCAATGTATATGAAAGATGCTGAGACTCATTGATCATCATGGAAATGCAAAATGCAACCACAGTAAGATGGCACTACACACTATAATGAAAAACGAATTGTTGTAATGAGAAAGATTGACAACAGCAAGTGTGGATAAGGATATGAGCAGTTGATAAGCTGTTGGTGGGAGTGTAAATTGGGAAGCTGATAGAAACTATCTAGTAAAGACAAATAGACATATAACCTTGACCCAGCAATACTCTCACGTACGTATATACCCAATGACAACAGTATGTGTGTTCACCAGAAGACAAGTACTAGAACATTCAAGGCAGCATTATTTCTGATGGTCCCAAACTGGAAACCACCCAAATATCCATCAACATGAGAGCAAACTTATACATTGTGGTATAATCATGCAGTGAAATACTATATGGCAATGAGAAAGAATGTGGCATACAACAACATGAATTAATCTCACAGACAGACTGTTGAATCAAAGACACTTGACCTAAGAATACATGCTGTGTGATTGTATGTATATAAAGTTCAAAATCAAGCAGAACCAATTTCTGGTGGGAGAAGTTAGGATAATGGTCTGTCCTTGGTAGAGCTGATGACTCAGGCATCGCTTGAAGGAGGCTTCTGGCACTTTTTTCCTTGATCTGCACTGTGATTGCAGGAATGTGTTCTCTTTGTGAAAATTCATGAATTTGTGCCCATGATATGTGCACTTTTTTGTTATGTATGCTATACTTCAATAAAATGCTTAACAGAGAAGTCAAAGTCCATGACTGCCCTCCAAAAGTAACTTATCTCTTTAAAATATACGGAGTTATAGTTTGTATCTGACATCTTAAAACTGTAAGTTGTAATTGACTTATTGACTTTGTTTAATATAATAAGAATTTTGGAACTATCCGTTTTATGTATCCTAAATTCCTTATTAAATACCGATCATTGGAAATCAGAAATATAATCAATGAATTATAGAAGCTTAAACTTTAAGTAGTGCATTCTATATTCAATTAGATATCATGTAACTGATAGAGATCTTACATGATTCAACATGTCCAAAAAAATAAAGGACCTTAATAGCAAGCATGTTCTATAGATCATAGGATTTGAAAAATCCTGTATAATTCCAAAGATTCATGACAATCATACATTTATACAGCTGTCATCCAGTAATCTGCATTAGATTGAAATGATAAATAGAGGCATTACTTTAGAAAATATGATTTGTTCAACACCACCTTCGTAAGTGTGCTAATGTATTCTTCACCAGCAGGAAGTTAGTCTTAATTCATATTTTTATAAAGTACTAATGAAATAAAGTGATATGGCTCAATTCATTTGATCGAATGCATTTTTAGTTTTAGCATATGAGTTTATGATTGCAGTGCAATATACTATGTTAATAGTATCTATGCACAACTATTTTGAAATGCTACATTACTGGTAAGTTTCCAGTAATTTAATGTGTTATATGCCTCTTTGAGTTAGAAATGACTGTAATTACTGTTCTTTGGCTTTATTAAGGTTACACATTGGGGCATGTGTGGGAGCGAAAGGTAGAGCCACAGGCAGGAAGGGAAAGTTGGAAACAGAGGGGTAAGACAAAGGGAGGGAAAGAATGGAAGTAGAGATGAAGAGGGAGAGAAACTTACTCTAATTAATCAAACTCATTTCTTCATTGACTTCCTCATTTGGTAGAATTAAAAAGTCAAATCAATTTCTCCTTGGCATACTGTGTTTCAGAGCATCACTCTAAATGAAGGGCTCCTCCTGCTCTTAGTTTATCAAGAATAATGTCAGATTTATAAAAAATGAGGCTTTTATCTCCTTTCTGAAAAAAGGAATACCAATTTGCTTCACAAATGGTCAATTACATCCTCTCATCATAAATGACTTATTATTCGTGGGACTAGATGTTAATTCGCTCAAATTGCGTGGTACATAGAATAAAGTAGGAATAAGTTATAATACTGATCTATGATTTGCTAGTTGGGAGTAACTAGCATTGTTACTGTAGTCGTCACTTTATATACTTGATTTTATTTAGTTCTGCTAGGAAACCTATGAGACAGACGTTTTGTTTTGTGGGTTTTTTTGTGTTGGAGGGGAGAGGTGGGAGGTATTTCCTTGTTTTGTTGGAATGAAGAATTAGTCTAAGACCTGCCTGTGAGGTTTATATGGCTGGCAAGCTGGTATCGACCCATATAAAACTTGCACTCTTTCCAGGATCGCATCTAGCCTTCCAGGTTTACAGCTTTGTCATTACCACTCCTAAATCTTTTAAAATGGCATAGTTGTGCATTTCCAAAGTTTGTTAAGTATCTATTTTCTAGCTAGGTAAAAAGGCATCATGTGTGTGTGAAAGTGAATAATGATCAATTCTCAGTGTGCGTCCCCCTCCAAAATAGCTAATTGAAGGAAGTTGAATCAACTACTTCAAAAAATCGCTGAGTTGGAATTCTTAGTGTCAGATAACTTCATTTAAAATCATATGGAAGTTTATCCATGGAATAAAACCTAGCCTAATTCCCAGTTGAAATAAAATCGTGGTTGACCCTTAGATAAATTCCTATACATATAAGTAGCAACGATGGATACTTAACGCTTCTAGATTCTATTCCAGGAGTGTATGTGCATTTTAGTAAAGAAGGTGTAATACGGATAAGCAACTTAAGATGAATGCAACAATGATCTTTAACTTCCTTGTTGCTTTCACACAATGAATGTGGCTTTGGTATTTCTTGACATTAATGTCAAGTTAGAAGCAATACTGGCAAAGTGGGTCCAGTTGTGACCTTTTATTTTACATGAAATTTTTATTAATTTTTTCATTTTTGTCAAGTTTTTATTTAAATTCCAGTTAACATACAGTGTAATATTAGTTTCAGGCATATAATTTAGTGCCTCAACACTTACATACAGCACCGGGTGCTCATCACAAGTGCCTTCCTTAATCCTCATCCCCTGTTTAACCCATCCTCCCTGCCCCATCCTGCCCTCTGGTGCTCCTCAGCTTGTTCTGTATAGTTAAGGGTCTGTTTCTTGGTTTGCCTTTCTCTTTTCTCCCCCATGATCATTTGCTTTAATTCTGCCTATGAGTGAAATTTATGTGAAAATTTTAAACTATGCCCAAGAACCATATTAGAAGGAGTAATTACTAAATGTTAATTCTCTGAGAGGTTGTATAATCAGAGTTTGAACAATGAGTGATGTCCGTACCCGAGCACGTTCAGTGATCTCTTTGCATAAGGATTTAAATTTGGTCCTGCTGTTAAGGTAGGTTTAAGCATTTTAAGAGATTATGGAGGAGGGACTAGCAGCCTATTTCAAGGAAAGGCACAATTGAGGCTTGTGACCACCTGTCCGATCTTTTGGAAACAAATTATTGTTTTCAAATCAAAGGTCAAAATGAATGACCCCAAATAAGTGTTTATAATAAATAAAATATCTTAAGTTGCAGAGTGATTATGAGATGCTCTTGAGAGGAAATAGCTGTTGTTCCATAATGAAATAATGGACAATATTCTTTGAATATAAAGAATATTAGAGGGCCATGTACTTATGATTTTGTTTTTCTTTTCCCTATATGAAGTCATAGAATAAGATTTGTGACTTAATTTGTATGAATCTAAATTACTAAAATTAGATGATCCTTATATCTGAGAGTGACCAGAAATCTATGCTGTCTTCTTAGACTTTTTTTTTAAAGGGAGGGGTGGAGAGAAAGAGAGGGCGTGCGTGCACACTGGCAAAGGTGCAAGCAGTGGGGGAGGGGCAGAGGAAGAGGGAGAATCTCAAGCAGGCTCCCCGCTCAGCATGGAGTCCCACGCGGGGCCAAATCTCACCACCCTGAGATCATGACCTGAGCCCAAATCAAGAGTCAGACACTTAACTGAGCCACCAAGATGTCCCGTTTTCTTTTCTTTCTTTTTTTTTTCTTTTTCTTTTTTTGGTCTAGAGCAAGGACAGAAAGGACAAGGACCATGAACCTACTTAGACTGGTTGTAGAAAAATAAGGTGATTTTTTCCATTTAAACTCTACCAGTTCAGGCCATTCTGTCACCACGCTACTGATTAGATGGGAGGTTGAGAACGTGACCATAGGTTCTTTTCTTTCCAGTCTATGATTTGGGTGCCAGAGTTGCCTGAAGTCTTTGGGATGACTCTTCACTCCCCCAAACATCATTTCTTCTGTACTCTCTTCCTTTCCTCACTTTTCCCATCCCATCTGAGTATTCTCAGTAACCAAGTGCAGCCATTCTTTGGTACAAATGTTATCGGGTTTATTGTAACGCTGTGGGTCTTTCCTTGGTAACCCATGGGCCCCATGCATTCGAAACCCCTACAAGTGCATCTCTTGGGCATGTCTGAGCATATGTTTCTTTGAGGCAACTGTAAGACGCATAGATGTTGTTGTTGCCTTGGCTTTCTCTGGCTGCCCAACCTGTATGTGGGCTGCAGACAGAAGTGGGGAAGAACGAATCCCCCCCCCCCCGGGGGGGCATCTCTCAGCCATCTTGTCCAGCCAATGGTGGACAGGAGTTAATGTATAAAAATTGCAGCTTCCTAGCTCCTGCCTGGGATGTAGGGGCAGGGGTGGTAGACAACTCTGAGGCTGTTTAGACTGTCTTCCAGAAGTGCCCAGCAGGATTGATACTCAGTTGCCCACAGCAGTAACTTGCTTATTAACTTGTGTTGGTGCCCTCCTTTCCCTGAAATATGTCCCTACTTCTCTGCCATTGCTTCTTGGGACTACCTCACAGCTCAACTACTTGCACTCAAATCCCTGCCCTAGAGTCTGCCTCCTGGGGGAACCCAACCAAGGACAACATATTCTTCCTTTAAAAAATGACATGGTATGCCATACCAGTGTTGTGGTCAGAAGGTAATTCTTTTTGGGAAATAGCAATCCACAGTATTGAGCAGCAACCACAAATCCCCAGTGTTAGGCCGGGTGAGGAGAGTGTTGAGATTTGCCATTGTCAGCCCACCCTCTGTAGGACTCTGGCTGCCATTTTGATTCCTCCTCCCATGACCACAGCTGTCCTTTGTCTTTCTGACCAAGGGTAGACTACTGACAATTTTTCAATCAACTGACCTAAGTGAGTCATTTATAAATAGCCACTTATATGGTATTTTGACTGACTTATGGGACAAAAGGGGAAGTTTTATGAGGGTGGCATCGGGTGTGCTGTTTCAAAGACCTCGAATAGAGCATCTTGTCCTCAGAGAAGAATTTCACCTGGGAGCATCTGTATGTGAAGGTTCCTGAAAGCTCTTGCTGCCCGCTGGTCAGTTTAGCAATCATGTAGCCATAGAAATGGCCTAGAAGCTCAGATGTGTTCTCGTTAACAATACCCAGGACTGTAAGGACATGTATGTGTCTACCCATGAATTCACGGTGGTTACATAAGAGGGATTGGGCTCTTAAATTATTCTCACCCTAAATTCCAGTACTTCAAACCCCATAGTAACAATTATGAGATACAAGGGATCACAAAGTCATTTTGGATGAAGACTTAGAATCTCAGTAGTCCATTTATCTTGTTCGAGTTACCAGAGATCACTTTCTCCAAGCCAGTTCACAAGATGTCTCTTGCTTATCGGAAGTTTCATTGCTACGTTCCAAGTCATTAAACACTTGAAGCGTGAAGGCTGGGGAAAGGACTAATTGTTGGTTTGGTGAAGTTGCAAGGGAGATTAGGGAACCCAAGAGAGTTCGACGGCCAGATATAGACACAAAGGAAGAAGAGGGGTAAAGAAGGAGAAACAATGAAGAGTCTGTAATTGAGTGCCCATCTGCCATTGAACTTCACGGTAACACTGATTACAGGTAATTGGTATTTGGCTGAGTAGATAATTAGGCTGGCCACAGAATGAAAGGAAGCAACCGACTGCTGCATTCATCCTGCATCCTGGTTCCCTCCTCTTTCTGCAGCAGGGTTTGGGGAGCGCGATGTGGCAGACAACCTCCCACACCTTCTGCAGAGGGGAGGGTGTTTACAGAGCAGTGACACCTCCTGACTCAGGAGACAGATGAAGCAGTACCTGAGAGCAGAAATATTCAGCTACAGACCTTAATTATAAGAAACAAAGGCAATAAAGGCTCATGGTTCTTTGGGAACAGTTCGAAATATCCCTTTGCTGTGAATGCAATTGTTAGTGTGAGGGGACTGTTTTCTAATGATTCAGAAGGCACATCTGCAATCATGGGACTGAATCCACGTTGTCACTGCACCTCCAAGTGCTGGGGCTGTATCCTCACTGACACTGCTGGACTTTATAGCTCACCGAGGACTCTCATCACTTGGCAATCCTCACTTTCGTAGGATGGGCTTAAAAAGATGATGAGTTGAAATTCACGTAATGCTCATTTTTGCCGGGCAGAATTGTTTTTATACGATAACACATGGAACACCAGTGCTGGGTAGTGTTTTGCAAGGACGCTTGGGTTGAAATATTTAAATGCCCCTAACTCACTGCTCATTCCTACCTTGTATGCAAGCTCTGTGAGCTTCTACCTCCCTGTGCGTTAGAAGGACTCATCAGTGTTTCCCAGACTCTGTCTGCACCTGGGAGACTAAGAGGAAGGGGCCATCAGCACCAGGGAAGAAGCTCCAAGCAGGAGAGCCCGGTGCTCTCCCAGGACAGATGAGCAGCCCGCAAAAGTGGAGACGACCTTGGTCAGGGTTGATTACCAGGTGCGTGAACACAGAGGCATCTTCCCTCTGTTCCTTAGAGCCTTGGGTAGTCTCAACTCCACTTTGAAGAAGCCGCTCAAGTGCACATAGAACTCTGCGTCTCCTACACGACACACAGTGCACATGGAAGAAGAGGAGAATCCGAGCAAGATCTTTCACTTGCTCTCAGAAGAAATCTAATTTGGAAATAGAAAGGCAGCAGAGTCTGCCACCTGCTAACTCTGTGTTTTCGCCCATTGCTTCCCCTTGGTTTTCAACGTGGCTGTGTTCCAGCCAGTTTTAGACTACTCTGAACCCCCTTAAAGGCACCAGCCTCTCTCTCACCTTGGTGTCTGTTTCAGTGTCCAGGGCATCCTTATCCCAGTTCCTGCCCCACCCAGGCACCCGCAGCAACCTCAGTCCACTTATCCCCCATCTCAGCCCAGAGACTTCTTTGATCCAACCCTCAATTCCAGAACAGATAACCTCTCTCTCTCTCTCTCTCTCTCTCACACACACACACACACACACACACACACACGTCTTCTCTTCATGCAAGCACTTGTCACACTCCAATTATCTATTTGTCTGGACTACTCATGAGGACAAAGACCCTATAATGTGTTTCAATATATTCTCAGTACTGGGTACATAGTAGACACAGCATTAAGTGATAAATGGGTTAGTGAACCCACCTTAGTGACCCAGAAATGCACGTGTCTGTATCTGGAGCCAGAGCTGGTGACATTTGAAATTAATCACCCTGTATTTATACGTCTAGCCCCATGCTTTGAAAAAAACATGAAACCTGGGGAAACCCTGACCCAATCAATATCCAGAGTAGCCCTTCAACAGTGGGAATCAAGTAAAGTAATATTTTTAGTATGCATTGGAGGAAATCAGAGCTCGCCATGGTAAAATTGGTAGTGTCAGAATAAAACCCATTTCAGAAAAGCACAAGGAACCACGGTGGGGGAGGAGGAGGAGTTTACGAGTGAGATGGAAAATGATAAAGTGTCATTTGATAATATCCAAGAGGGATGATGTGACTGAAGCTTCCCTAAAATGAGAATCTTGGCGGCACGCAGACTTGATGTATGTAGTTGCTGGCCCCTGAGCACCACCCATCTCCTCCGAGCCTTCCCGTTGGCTCCCAGCTGCCAATTTGTGCCCCTCTATGGCTGAAGGCTCTTTTCCATCCTGAGTGAAGCTGTCCAGCCTGGGGACAAGATAGGCTGGCAGTTCCAGTGAATTAACACCCCCTGGGGTAGCTCCCCTCTCGCTGACCCAGGTGAGATAATGCTGAGGCCTGTTTTTTTACCCTTTCTCAGAGTTCCCCGGGCAGGAGTGAGCCTGTCATACACTGTTATAACTGGCTACCTCACTCGCTCAGCCTTGATTAGCTGTCTTCCTCTTCCCATATAACCTCCCTACTTCCCTAAAAGTGGTCCCCTGTATTTCCCCAATTAACCTGCACTCAATCCAGGCCTCAGCTTCTGCCTCTGGATCTCACTTCACAAATGCATCAGTCAGGGTGCAGGTAAGAACACATCCACTCCAGCTGGTTCAAAGGAAGGGACTTCAATGCCAGAGATGCCCATAGAGGTGTGGACAGGTTTGAGGAAGCAAACAAAAGACCTTAAGGCCCCCAGGGACTAAGAACAGCAGGAAGCCTTTTCTGTCCCCAGGCCTAAAGAGATAGGGAGTGCAGGTGTTTCTTCAGGCACTGTCGTTCTGGAAGGATGCAGCTGCTTCCAGCGACAAAGTGCCAAAGGAGGATGGGGGAAGGAAAGAAATACCCCAACCTGAATTTCCTCCCGCCCTCATGTCATCTGCCAGTGCCGCCCCGGTGGCCAAACCCATCTGGACATCAGTCACCAGGGGAATCTGGGCCACACAGTCCACATGGGTCAGCCTCCAAGGGCACAGAGAAGGGCAAATAATTGGATTTGGCAGAGCACACAAAGCTAAGTTGCACATATGGTATACCCCCTTATCACATCAGAGTTTTGGCTCCTGCTGATACCACATCAGATTATAGATTCTTTTACTAAAGACCTTGGAGAGCCTTTCTTAGCTACTATAGACATGATTAAAAAGTTAAAGCATTAAGACCTATTAAGAAAAAAATCAAGGCTCATTTAGCTCAAAGAAAAGAAGTCTGAAGGATCAATTAATATTGTTCATTGCATGTAGCAACGCTTTGCTAATCAAGATGGGTTCCAACATAATAGATTTTTTAATCAGAGACTTCGAGGGCAGGGATGAAAATAATGCAGGCAGAGTGGGGCTCCACTTCAGAACATAGATGATGCAATTGACAGATGAAAGGATCAGAAAATAAGTGGTAGCAGAAGTAGCTTCAACAGCTGACATTTACTGGGTACTTGCTATGGGCTAGACACTGTGCTGTGAGCACCCTACGGGTTACCTCTTGAAATCTGTCAAACTGCCCAATTACATAGATGCCGTCTCTTTGGGATCAGTTTGCTAGGACTGCTGTAAACAAGTATCACAGATTAGCTGGCGTAAACAGAAGTTTGTTGGCTCTCAGCTCTGGAGGCTAGAAGCATCCAAGATCAAGGTGTTGGCAGGCTTGGCTCCCTTCTGAGAACTTTGAGGGGGAAAAACTGTCCCATGCCTTCCCTCTAGCTTCTGGTGGTTTGCTGGCAATCTGTGGTGTTCCTTGGCTTGTGGGTCTCTTCCTTCATTTCACTGGTGTTTCTGTGTGTGTGTGTGTGTGTGTGTGTGTGTGTGTGTGTGTGTGTGTGTGTGTGTATGTGTGTGACCACTTTCTAGAAAGATGCCAGTTGTATTGGATTTGGCTCATGCCTATGTGACCCCATTTTAACTAAATATATCTGTGACAACCTTATTCAAAGAAGGTTCATGCTCTGAGGCATGGGGGGTTAGGACTTAAACATAAGAATTGAGGGGGTCACAATTGAGCCCTTAGCGTTGTCAGATGAGTCCGTGAGAATTGAGGCAACATAAAGTTTACCCAACTAGAAAATTCCTTAAGGGTATCCAGTATGCTTAAAAAAAGAAAAAAAAAAGTAGCAGGGGACCAGCATTACGGGAAGGTAAGGACAGAGTTGGATTGAGATTAAAGATATTAGGACCAAGCCATGCTTAAGAAGGAGAGGTTAAATGTGGGGCTGAAGACCCTGAGAGGTTGGGGCTGGCAGGGGGTCCTAAAAGAAGAAAGAGAATCAGGGTAGAGCCTCTGTACGGCAGCTCTTCCAAGAGTGAGGGGCATCTGCCATGGTGGGCATGCTCCACCCCCTCCACCCTAAAGGCCCCACACTGCAGTCAGATCTGCCTTCCAGCCAGCTACTCGTCTTAAGAAAATCTTCCACCTATTTATTGGAACGGGGGAGCTCTATACTTCAAGCTAAGAGGCTTAAAAATACAAATGCCTGATTGAAGAAACACTTTGCATGAATGGGTTTAATTAGTTTGGTCATTAGTTTTTTGATGGGGGTAGAGAACAGAGATTTATTTATAGAAAGCAACAGAGGCCATTCAGGATGCAGTAAGAACATCCCTGGGAAGAGGGAAAAGGGCAGGGAAAAGAGGATCAACATGTCACCGTAACAAACCAATATGCCCGAATTATTCATGAAAAGGAAAACTGGCACATTATCAGTAGCTTCCTCTCTGCACATTTTCAAACCTTAAACACTGCCCATTCTCACAGACTTCCATATCTTCATGACTTTTGTATCTTCGGTGCCTACTGATACAGTCTGATTTTAGGTAATCACTGTAATAAACAAGTTCAAAACTCAGTGGTTTAATGCAAGAAGTGTTTATTCTTCATTTCCCAGCTCAACCCAGGAGTTCTGGCTCAGCAGCCGTCCACAGATGCATTCAGGAACCAGAATCCTGGGGCACCTGGGTGGCTCAGTCGTTAAGCGTCTGCCTTCGGCTCAGGGCGTGATCCCAGTGTTCTGAGATCAAGCCCCACATCAGGCTTCTCCACTGGGAGCCTGCTTCTTCCTCTCCCACTCCCCCTGCTTGTGTTCCCTCTCTCGCTGGCTCTCTCTGTCAAATAAATAAATAAAATCTTTATAAAAAAAAAAAAAAGGAACCAGAATGCTTAGGGAGTTTCCCAGAGGCACATGAGTAGTATGAGTGGCAGACCCAGGATCTGAACCTAGGTTGCTTCCAGAGAGTACCTGCGCTCTTAACAAGCTCTGGATCCTGATTCTGCTTCCTCAAGAGTGATAACTGGCTAACTTCTCTAACAGTGTCCGATTTCCCAATGGCTTAGCACAATAAAAGTGTATTTCCCATTCACTTCATATTGGACTCTGAAGTCCTTCTTGGCAGCCTTCCACATGCTCCATCAGGGACTCAGGCTGTGTCTGTCTTAAGGTTCCATTCCTTTCTCTATTCAACTAGTGTATGAGGAAAATGAGCTGAAAATCCCTCCAGGGAATTTTGTGGGTCATGCCTGGAAGCGGGATAAATCATCAGAATTTCATTGATCTGAACTCAATCCCATGACCGCGTCAAACTGCAAGGGTGGCTGGGAAGTGTAATCTAATGGTGTGCCCAGGAGAAAAAGGAAACCGTTTCCATCACAGCTTTGTATCTCAGACCAAGGCATGTGTACAAAAAAAGGGGGGGCGGAGAGGTGGGTAGAAGATAGGGAGCCCCCTCCCGGTTTCACAATGTCTTGTAAAAATCTTATTTACCCTCATCGGTCCTGCATTTATAGAAACTGCATTGCAGCTAACATAGGCAGCTTTGCTTTCCGAGATTTCTGAGAAATAAAAATTATCTTCAACACGGATGATTTAGTTTATAGGAATTTCATTCCCAAGAGAATGGCTAATTGAGGTCTCACTCTATGTAAAAATACAGTTGTTCAGAGTGTGAGACATGTATTTTTCCATTCCTTCCGAGAACAGAACCAGAGGCAGGAGCCTAAATTGCAGCATGAGAAATATTTGGTTAAATGGAAGTTTGAGAGAGAGAGAGAATATATGAATGTTTGAGCAGAATTCCTCTGTAGGTTTGAGAAATCCCCTCTGCAGGTCTCTAGTGAGCAATGTAGGATCACATCACTCTCTCAAGAGTATCTGCCAGCCTATCAGTACCCAAGTGTTCCGAGGTTGCAGTTTCCTAAAGCATGAAGTTTTAAACCCTGGTACCCTGACGTCTGGAAGGGGTTGGAGTAAATGTTAACCCTGAAGCTGCTTTCACAGTATCCATAAAGCTCCTTTCTAGAGCCTGAACACAATTAGGATTTTTGATCCATGGATCCTTCCATGCATGGAATGTTACCATTCTAGTGGGTGAGGAGCTGTTCTCAAGATGGTAACCACCTCTTTGCCTTCTGCTCAGGCCATGTATGTAGCCATAGACTTCCCTTCTTAAATCTATGTGAGAACATAACCTCAAGGGCACAAGGCGGCACAGACTGTAGGTCTCACTTCATTGTTTCCCATTTCTTCAGGATCCTGGGTCCTCAAGTTTTTGTCACCCTAAGGTTGAAGTTTTCATTTCCCAGACTAATAAGACTACGGTACCCTCAGTTTGGCGTCTCAGCCTTTTGGCCAATGCTTTGTGCGTGGCTCTTGAGGCTTTGGTTCCGTCATTTTTCTGCATCAGTAAATGCCTTGAGAGGAAGTGAAACTCAGAATGTCACCTCGTACACTTCCCTTCCCTCCAGCAGCCTGGTCTCTCAAGTTCTGGCTGCCTTAGTAGCTTTCTGGAGGCTGTGAACATAATTTCAAAAATTGTCAAGCTTTGTTAGTTGTTTTAGGGGGAAGAGTTTGTACTCTACCCTTTCCAGAGATGAAAAAAAAATTTTTTTTAAAGATTTTATTTATTTATTTGACACAGAGAGAGACAGCCAGAGAGAGAGGGAACACAAGCAGGGGGAGAGGGAGAGGAAGAAGCAGGCTCCCAGCAGAGGAACCTGATGTGAGGCTCGATCCCAGCACGCTGGGATCACGCCCTGAGCCAAAGGCAGACGCTTAACGACTGAGCCACCCAGGTGCCCCAGAAAAAAAATTTTTTAAAGGTATATTTTAATAGTGGAATTCTAGCCACAGGAAAAGTTCGGTGGTAAAAATTCTTATGATAAGGGAAACTTGTTTGAGATTTTCCAATCACAACCTATCAGTGACCAGGAATTCTGATCTGCCCAGCCGCCTTGGCTCCAATTTACTTATGTACCATTGAAAGAAATGCACGTAATAAAACTCTATAAACAGAAAAAAAAAGCCATGAAACAGTCTTATGCTATGCTATATGACTTCTTTAATATCATTTACTAAGTGCCATTGGTATGCCAGGCAAAAGACTGTATGTGTATTGGTTATTAAAATTGAACACCACTCGGGGCACTGGGTGGCCCAGTCATTAAGCGTCTGCCTTCGGCTCAGGGCGTGATCCCAACGTTCTGGGATCAAGCCCCACATCAGGCTCTTCCGCTAGGAGCCTGCTTCTTCCTCTCCCACTCCCCCTGCTTGTGTTCCCTCTCTCGCTGGCTGTCTCTGTCAAATAAATAAATAAAATCTTTAAAAAAAAAAACAAAACACCATCAACTTTCTTTGATCCTGGAAAGTTTGTTAATTTTTCAGTTTGACATTTCTGAGCATAAGGTTTTGGTGACAAAGAGTGGGGTGGACTCTACTCTCCTAACTTACCAGCTGTGTGACTGTGTCCTGTTACTTCATTTTTCTGTGTTTCATTCACCCTTTTCATCTGGAACGTAGGGGTAATGCTATGCTATCATAGGATATGAATGAAGCTCAAATAATAAAATTATAAAATGTGCCTGGATTTCTACTCTCCATAGTTCTCTCTCAGAGCATTTAAAATAAGTGGCTCAGGGCTGAGAAACTGTGAAATCCAGCAGGAGCTGGATCTAGGAGCTTACAAAGCTAGGAGCTTCCGGCAGTCTCAGTTTCTTGCGGGCCTGACCAATGAAATTAGGGCTCTAGAGATACAGCAGGAAAAAGGGCCCAGTAAACAGGAGGACTCCAGCCCAGGATGGAGGCACACTCGTTACAGACTAGCCATCAAGCATACACTCTGAAAGCAGCTTAGAATAAGCTTGGTACCAGACAAAATGCACTTTTTCTTCCCTATTGTATCTGCCCGCTATAAAAAAGGAATACTTGAGTGTAAGAAGAAAATGTCTGCCCGAGCTTCAAATTATTACCATTTTCTTATCCGTTGTCATTAATAAAAATTTACCAGAAATGCCAAGAGTGGGATCAAATGACTAAAAAATACAAGAAACAAAGCAGGTAACAGAAACAACACCCAGTTGTTGGTGCTGTTTTATATGGACTTTAACACGGCGGTGATCAGTGTGACCAAGAACAGAGATGCTGGTGGAGAACATCTTCCAGAACCTGAAATCTGTTGGAAGACTCAACTGGAGAGTGTGTAACTGACTGAAATAATGACTGAAATTAACAATTCGATAAATGGGTTTGCATTTAACGTAATGGACAAAATAGAAGGTAGAACATAGGTCGGTAAAAAATACCCAGACTGAAGCATAGAAATGAAAAAGGTTGACACCGATAGAAAAGAACATAAATTCTAGACTGGAATAAACAGTGGGGATTGCTGCATGAATCTATGGTTTCCTGGAGCGCCTGAGTGGCTCAGTTGCTGAAGTGTCCAGCTTTTGATTTCAGCTCAGGTCATGGTCTCAGAGTCATGGGATTGAGGCCTCTGTCGGGCTCCACGCTGGGCGTGGAGGCTGCTTGAGATTCTCCCTCTCCCTCTCCCTTTGCTCCTCCCACCTCCCCACTCATGCATGCACTCTCTTTCTCAAAAAAAAAATTAAAAATAAGTGAATAAATGTATGACTTCTTTACCTCTCAAGTAGGACAACTCTGGGGTATACTCTCCACGCCTCTAGGGATCTTCATCAGGATGGAACCCCAATTGCTCCTGGCATAATAACTTGCTTGAGAACATACCCTCTATCGACTTTTTTTTCCTGTTTCATTCCCTCCCACACGCTCTCCGTGCTTCCTGAGATGACCTCCCAAATAAAATATTTGGACTCAAACTCTTTTTTTTTTTAAGATTTTATTTATTTATTTGATAGAGAGACAGCCAGCAAGAGAGGGAACACAAGCAGGGGGGGTGGGTGGGAGAGGAAGAAGCAGGCTCCCAGTGGAGCAGGGAGCTTGATGTGGGCTCGATCCCAGGACTCTGGGATCATGCCCTGAGCCAAAGGCAGATGCTTAACGACTGAGCCACGCAGGCGCCCCTGGACTCAAACTCTTGTCTAAGGGTCTGCTTCTGATAACCCAACTAAGACAGCACCCGTCTGTGCTTCCTAATGTAGTTGTAACCAACTTCAATACAATTGGTCATATCCTGTGGGAATTCTTTGACGGCAGGGACTCTGCCTCTGTGTCCTAGGTCATGGCATGGCAGCTGTTGCGTATGAAGTATTCAATAAGTGCTCAGTAGCAATCATCACGTTGATGAGTGAAACTTGATTTGAAACCCATCCTCTGTGCTCTTCGGGCAGGGCTCCCTGAACAGACCACATAGACAGGATTTTAAAGAGAGAGTAGAGAGAATTCTGAACTCTTAAAGGACAGGCCTGGATTACATGCTGCCGGGAATATCCTCCAGCTGTCTACTGGGGTGACAGAAGAGCCCCAGGGGCTTGGGAGACGCACTTAGAAACTTCGTGGAAGAAGGGCAAGGGGGATGACAGGAATGTCAAGATTTCAGAGACAGGCTTTTGTCTATCACAATTTTGCTTGGAGCCAGCCTTGCTTATAACATGAAAAGATGCTTTGTTATATTGGGCTTTTATTTGCAATCAGTAATTTGATTTTAAGAGAGACGGTGACCAAAAAATAATAAAAAATGAATAAAAGGAACTGTGAAGTTGGGAAATGAAAGCAACTGTCCTATACTCAGAAACTGTCCCTGAGAGCAAGTGCATTCTGCCATGTCACCGTATCACTCTGCTGTTGTGCCCTATTTAGAATGCTTTCTTAATCCAGCATCCTTGGGAAAATAGCCCTTCCTTTATACCTTTAGCATCTTTGGGTTCTCAGAAGTAGACCCTTAGACAATAGTCTGAGTCCAAATCTAGGGAATAGGTGTAAATGGTAGAGACAGACACAGTCTCAGAAAATGCTGAAGACTGAAGATAAGGGAAGTTCAAGGGAGAGAGATTCAAACTCTGCCTGGTAACTTAAGAGAAGGCTTCATCAAGCTTGTTCTTCCCAAACCACTGTTTAGGGGCACATTTTCTAGCAGGGATGAAGATCTCAAGCAAGGAGCTAGGACATCAGGACATGAGGCCATGAGAAGACCAGGGAATGTTTGGGGAAGAATAAGAATCTTGTTATAGAAGAGGCATGAAGTAGGTAGAGAGAATCTGGACTGGAATGAGGTTTTAACTTTTATTTATGCCATAGGGTGGCAATCTGGTGAGGTCTGTGGGCCCTTCTCAGAGTAATTTCAATTATATTTGCACTTATCAAAAATTGAAAAAGCTCTTATAAGAAAATAGCTGTGATTCTCACGAGTGAGAGTCACAGGTACCATTATTACTATGATAGTCTGTTGCCACATGAATAACTTAAGGAAGTAATCCATTTCTATTAATGGTTAATAATGATAAATTATAACTTTTTGCATCCAAGCTCCAGCCCTTCAGGATGAGGTTAGAACCTATGGGTGAGAAACCGGCTGGTATTCAAAAGAGGTTGGACTTTTTAATCTATAAGCAAATGGGAGCCAGTGAATGTTTGCAAGGGTGGGATTGTGGTGATCAACATTGTTTTAGAAACGTAAGTGTGGTCATACTGGCCTCTCCTGGTACACTCATGTGTAGGGCTGTCTGCTGTAGCATGGGTGCAGGCCCAAACTCTCAGTCATTCAAACTGGAACTAGGAAGACGCAGCAAATGTTGTCGAGGGCCTACTCAGCCCTGGCACTCTTCTGTTCCTTCCAGAAAGTACGGAGTGCTGGGGCTGGAGTGCAAAAACCAGGTATGAATGTGATGCATCTCATTAGAATGCCGAAGGAGGTGAAAATTGTCAGAGGAACGAGTTCAAGTGTGGAGGAGAAACCAAGCTTCCTATTAATGCAGAATATACTACCAAGTGAAAGTAGGTATTCTTATTCTGTAAAATGAAAGAGAAGGTGCCCCTCTTCCCCTCATGTAGAAAAAAAAAATCACCCTTTTGATGTGCCCCTAGGGATGTGGTTTAGTTGTTTTAGGAAGATATATTTGCTTTCCTCTGACTGCAGATATTCTTCCGTGGTAGAACGTGAGAGCCCCTGAAACCCTAACCAACAGCCATTTGGACCCACTCTTCTTTCATTTTATTGTCAGAATATCAGTTATACATTTCATACCTAAGATTCACCACCTGAAAGTAAATATGCAGCATATAAAGTATAAAAACATATAAACATTTTGAATATCACCCAATATGCAAAACTGTGAACAAAATTATGAGAGTTGATTGACACAATTTCTTTTGCCCTCTGGGGAATGATTCATCACCAAGCAGATGATTTTACATCAGATAAAAGGCTGTTTCATATCTATGTACATATTTATATGTCTGTGTGTATACTGACCTACCCTTTCTGTATTTTCCTAAAGACTTTATTTGTTGCTTTTGAAAGAATTTTCGTTCTGAACAGAAATGTAAGAATTCACAACAATTTTTGTCTCCCTCTACCTCTCTTTCCCAACCATGTTTTCCAGCAAAGCTGAAATGGAAACCACCTGCTTTTCTTTCTTGTTGGTTAAAAAATGACATCAATAACGTGCATACCAATCCGAGGAATAAGGATGCTATTGGATACTCTTATTTGGGGGAGGAGGACAGTAATTATAGTTTATTAGGCCTTTCAAAAATAAATTATAAAATTAAAAAGTTATTGTGTATAGTATTTTATATATTGACAGGCGTGTATTGATCCAAACTCAATAATTCATATATTGCCTAAAGCAGTTGTTTCATTCACTTGCTGTACTGATTTAGAATTACAGCTATGCTGCAAGGAAATGTTATGGAATTGGAAAATAAACATTGCTCATAACAAGTTGTCACCAGATAGTCTTGTGACTGGCAAAATAAGCAGCAGGACACATGGTATTAGTTGACTAATTTATTATCCATAAACATTTTGGATGGCTGTATAGCTCCCTTTTCTTCTTTAAAAGCATTCCTTTCTCTGATACATTTTAATTTAAAAAATGTGAACTGAGTCATGTAAACAGAATGGGAAGGAAGTGATTGTTGGCAGTGATGATTATTAACCTGTTTAGAGTTTTAACATTCGCTTATTCATTGTTATGATCAAATGTTGAGTAAATCCTTCAAAGTACCTACTTTTAAAAACCTATGTGCTAAACACCATTGGTCCTATTTGCTCTTTCGATTCCAGATTGAGTCTTGGTCACTGCCAAGTGTGATGATCCCTCATTTTCTTTGTCTTGCATTAGAGAAAGGTGTCTCTCTGCTTCTATGGATGTTCCACTGGACTGTTTTAGTTGTTGTTTTGTTTTTCCAAGTTTTTACTTAAATTCCAATTAACGTACAGTGTAGTATTAGTTTTAGGAGTAGAATTTAGTGATTCATCACTTACATACAACACCTGGTGCTCATTACAAGTGCCCTCCTTAACCCCCATCACCTGTTTAACCCATCACCCCTCCGACCTTCCCTCCAGTAACCATCAGTTCTCTATAGTTAAGAGTCTGTTTTTGGTTTGTCTTTCTCTCTCTCTCTCTTTGTTCATTTGTTTTGTTTCTTAAATTTCACATATGAGTGAAATCATATGGTATTTGTCTTTCTCTGACTGACTTATTCCACTTAGTACAATACTCTCCAGCTCCATTCTGCTGGACTGTTATGAATATTGCCCTATCTGTATTTCATTTTTTTTTCACTTGTATTCAGTTCTGCCCACTTAAAAATCTCCCAGGATGTCTCCCTCAATCATTCTCAGTCTGAGGAAACTCCTTTGCTCAGTTCAATACTTAATATCTTTAGATGTACCATTTTCTCCTGGGGACTGGAGTTCCTGTTTAAGAAAACATGTGTGGTGGATGTGGTAAGCGCCCTACCTGGATCCCCACATCCTCTTACTGGTCCTGTGTACCATCCCTGAGCTGTGGTGAGGGCTGGCTGCCACAGTTCACAGCTGGCCCCCTCTATGCAGAATTGCCTTCAGACAATGGGAGCTTCTCCACCCAAGAGCCTACACTCACAAGCCGTGACTACTGACACAAGAGAACAATATGTTGATCCCCTTGCCTGTGAGGAAGCTGGTGCTGCAGAGCTCCCCCTGGGATTAGGCTGAGACCAGACTCCCAGAGACACATCCTTGCTCAGCTCCCTGCTTCCCTGAGATTGGCTCCTTAATAAGTAAATTACAAGCGTCCAAATCCCTGCTTCAGGCTCTGCTTCTAGGAACCCAGCTTACGAGGACAAGAATCATGCCAGGTTTTGCCAGACCAGAGTGTCCTAGCCTCTTCCACATGACCTTCCTCATATTCAAATAACAGATTCAATTAAGATTCCAATGGCAAATGGGTTTTTTGAAAGTGTAGATCCTCTGTGATTTTCCTAGTCTGTGTATTTAGTATTGTTTCTAGTCACTTAGCAGTTATACTGGCTCTAATTGTTTTGCATCTCTTAAAATGAATGGACTATCTCCCTGCAGATGGTACAGTCTAGGCGGTACTTTATAAGAATTAAGTCCTATGGAAACCTAAAAAAGTGAAAGCACTAACAAAAATGAGGAAGAGTCTTTCCAATGTTAATGCGCGATAAGATTCCAATGGCAGAGATTACTCAGCAACAATATCTAGTGGGGAATATCTTTTGAGGGAAGACCCTCAAAGAGAGACTTGTAAGGCAGCCCACTCTATAAGGTATATGTCGTCTTCCTCTAGGATTCATCCAGTTTCATCAGCTGTAGGACCCATGGAGTCTCAAGGTCTTGTTGTTTTGGTCGTGGGGGTGGGTTCAGTCCATGTAGGTGTGTGAAATCTATGTGTCTTCGTGAACAGAGACTTTCTCAGGTTCAGCTTAGCTCAGGGAAAAAAAGGGTGAGTAGTTTTTCTTAGAATTGTGGGTCTCAGGAATATGTAAAACAGTGACCCTGGTAAAAACAGATTTTGGAGCTAGTCTTGCCTGTCAGGAGATGAGGCAGTTCTGTCCTTCCTTCAGCGTGACTGTGCCACTCTTGCTCTATTTCTGCTTCCTTGGAGTTTTTCTTCACTCATAATTCCAGTGTACATGGTACCATTATGCTGCACGGATCCTTCGATAGCACAACAAATCCCATTGCATTACTTTGGTCCCATTTGCATGCTAACTAGCAGAATCTCCCAGAGTTCTGATTCCAAATCCATGTCTCTGATGAGCCCAGTTTAACACTTCTCACCGATTTTAAATTACTTATTGGCCAGCTTATGAATGGGTGGAGCTGGGGTCAGTAGCCCTCTCGGGAGTGCTGGGGGAAGTCCTGTAGTAGACAACAATTAGGTTCCTATTCTGAAGGAGTGGAGGCGAATTTCCCAGAAGGGGTCTGCGCCTGGATGGCTCAGTCGTTAAACATCTGCCTTCAGCTCAGGTCATGATCCCAGGGTCCTGGGATTGAACCCCGCATTGGGTTCCCTGCTCAGCGGGAAGCCTGCTTCTCCCTCTCCCACTCCCCCTGCTTGTGTTCCCTCCCTCGCTGTGTGTCTCTCTCTGTTAAATAAATAAAATCTTAAAAAAAAAAAAGAAATGTTCCATAAAATCGGTAATACAGTACACTGATGGACAAGTAGGAACCAGAAAGGAATTTTCAACTTGATTATTGTAACAACAGATACTTGGAGAAGTTAGGAGGCAGATAAACTGTAATTAAATCAGATAGGTAAATTATAAGGGAATTATTTGTGCTATTAACTTCCCCTAAAATAACCTATGAAGTCCTCATCTTTAGCGATATACTGTCCAGTATAGTAATTACTAACAGCCACATGCAGCTTTTGAAATTTGATAGAATTAATTAGAATTAAATACAATTAAGGGGCACCTGGATGGCTCAGTTGGTTCAGCACCTGACTCTTGGTTTCAGCTCAGGTCATGATATCAGGGTCCTGGGATGGAGCCCCCCTTTGGGCTCTGTTCTCAGCAGGGAGTCTGCTTGAGGAATCTTTCTTTCTCTCTCTGCCCCTCCCCCACTTTCTCTCCCTCTCTCAAATATATCTTTAAAAAAATTAAATATAATTAAAAGCTCCTTTTCTCAGTTGCACAAACATATTTCCAGTGCTCAAAAGCTGCAAGTGGCATATGTATCATTTTAGAAGGTTTTGAGCAGCCCTTTTAAAAAAGTTATTTCCTTTATTTAAGGGAAGAGATTTGAGAGGTTCATTTCTTTTGAGTTCTTTTTCTCTTTTCCAATAAATATGATAATAAACACATTTTGAGTCCCTTTCGTGGAAACTTAAGGACAAGGTGTCAGTTTCCTTCCATCTGTTATAACAGGAAGGACAACTGACATTTCGTAGTCATTTAAAATGCAATAGGATGTCAAACACAGTAAAAAACACTCTGTGTCTGTCCCTCCATGTTAAGATTTCTTCCTTGCCCATGTAATTCTTCCTTCTGTGTGGGGGGAATGGTTTTCCACAGAGATGAATAGATAGAAGAAGAGGTGGACATTATTCTTTGAGTCTCTGTACCTTAGCGGAAGGGACCTCATGGGTGTTTTTATAACCATCCTTATCGAATGCAGCAACTGTGTTTGCTGCACCCTCTAATACAGAGTGAGCTTTTCCACTAAAGAGTTACCAAAGGTAGACCATGGTTCAAGAGCCATCTGTTTGTATTTATGCTCCTACTATATCTATGTGGTTAGAGTAAAAAAAAAAAAGAAAAGAAAAGAAAAACCCTCACTATTATAATTTTGAGATTGGGAAGATACAAATTTCTAACTTTTGCTTTTTAGAATTTACTGAGTGTCTATTATGTGCCAGGATTTTGCATATATTAGATAAAGTAACCATAAGCACTGACCTATATCAGGCATTCAGTAAATGTTAAGTGTATAAATGGGTTGCGTTTCCAGTGACTTTGGGTAAGTATGATTTGGAGTAAAAAATGTCCACATTTTGAGAATTGATACATTAGTTTCAAGGCAGCCTTGAAAAACTTGAAAACTGAATTAATCCATAATGTATGACCATTTCTGGCATTACTTCTATAAGAACATATAGTTCTTTCTTCTTTGCTCTCTGATTCTTTTCCTTTCTTCTTTTGTTTGTTTTCCTTCCTTCAACAAATTCTACATTCAAAGACTAAGAACAAAGCTCTCGCAAATCTCACTTTCTGCAGGGTATAAGAGCAGGGTCCATTTTAAACTCGGAGGTACATTTACAAGAGCTTATTCTTGTGTGGGTTTTTTCCTCTTAGGGTAAAATTTTAAAAATTGAAAATAGCTGTGTGTCCAATTCTGGCACCAAACCAAAATGGCTGATTCTCCTCTCAAACCAGGTAGAGATGCCCCAGCTTGGATGTTGCTGGGTGACACTTAAAGTTCTTCCTTTCCTTGAAAAAAATGAAATCCTTTCTTTGACATATCTTCTTACAAACCCACAAGATGGGATTTATTCAGGTTATAACCAAGAGGAGAATAGAGAAAGGAAGACATTTAATATGATTGCACCTAAATATAGAAGAAATGGCATACGTGAACCACTTAAAAATAAGACAACCACCTAAAAATGGGAGTAAAGAAAGAAAACTCAGTTTCTCTGAGATATTTCTAAAAGGACACTATATATTTAACAATGCCATGTGTATAGATAAATATATAAAAACTTAAATATAAGGTGTAAATATAATAATCTGAGTTCAGGAGAAACCATCCTAAATATATTTAAATAAATATGAAATAATAGCCAAATCACTTTTTACCTCTAAAACATGGATACGGTCTTCCATTTGAGTATTTTCTGTGTATGTCTTAAAAGGTATGTTATTCATGTATTCCAACATGTATAATTACAATTATAACCATATTTATACCAAATGCCTTTTGTTATAGAAATTTCCACTGACTTCCACAATTAGCACCAGGTTGGATTTTGTGTTCTGTGATATATTAAGAATGTCTCTTGGGCGCTTGGCTGGCTCAGTTGGAAGAGTGTGCAACTCTCCATCTCGGGGTAGTGAATTTGAGCCCCATGCTGGGGGTGGAGATTACATTAAAAATAAACAAATAAAATTTTAAAATTATCTCTTGTGTTGCTGCAATCCAAGGAAAGGACCTCTCTTGAGTATGCTGTGGCTCTTGGGCACTGACGGGCCCCTGGAGAAGTCTGTGCTGGTCTTCAGGGAGGCCCCACCTGGGGACCTACTCCAGTAGAGTACCCATTACATAAACGGACGTTCCTTTTCATTTCTGCATTTAGGTAACTATATCTTAGGTACAGCGACCCCACATGGAATTAACAAAATTGAAAGTATCTTAATAAATTTTCCCACCAGGATGGAGATCATTACATCATCAAGTAAACAGCACCCTCACGTGCAGAAACAGCTAATGTGGAGTACCTTCTAAAAGGTGCTTTCGGTATCGGTTGGAGCGAGGCACTAACGACAACATACAAAATGTGTTCTCGCTCTCTGTGTTATGTTCTAGTGAAGTTCATGGGTTCACTGTCCAAGTGGCCAATTACCTGTTTGTTGATCTATCCATTGACTCCGCACCTAATCCTGGCCATTTTGCCTGGTCATAAGCAAGGGCAAGAGAAAGAGTAAATGGCTCAGCCCCCATGATATGCCATCTTGCTGAAGGCATATATGTAAATGCAACAGTATATTATTCTTCCAGCCACTGGGGATTTACATTCAGCCAGAAATTGAGGTTACTTGGGGAGGTGGTCGTGCCCACAGTCAACTGTGGGCCACATTTGCTGTCCTCTAAAATAATTCGCTTTGGAATAGCAGATACCCAATGATGATTACCCAATTGTTCCTCCACACCCCACAAGTTATACTGCTAAGCTGTGCCTCCCTGCGCCCATTTTTTTGAGACCATTTTTTAGTAAAATAATTTGGCATTTATGGGTCAGGGTTTTGTCTCGGTGAATATTTTTCTGATTTTAAATATCCCTTAGCCTTTATGAGGCTGTGATACATACTTGAAGCTATAGGCTATGAACCATATTTTAAAACAATAAACATGCATGACTATTGCCTTTCATACTGCCAAGGATGCAGGATTACGGGAACTATAGAAGAGTGTGAGAGAAATAATTAACAACAACAAGAAATGCTCCCTTGGTTCTTTTGAAAACGTGAAATGATTTTCTATGATATTTAAAGCAATCTGGTGAAGTTCCATTGTCTGGCCAAGGTGGTGGTTTCTGGATAGACATTATACCATAATATTGCCATTTTCTAACCATTTTTTATATACGCCTTGTTAATTCTCAAAGTCCAAATTCCCAAAGCATCGAAGAATCACAGAATTTTAAAGCTGGATGAGATCTTTGGAGGTCTGATTTACTGTAGGAAACCATTGGAGGTTGAAGAATCTGTGATCACTTTGTTCACGTAGAAAAGAGGGTGTCAGTGCACCGAACTGTTTGGAGAGATCAAGGGAAATGCTGAGCTGCTTTCCATTTGGATTAAAGCATTGTACTCTGCTTAGGATCCACAGGCTCTGTCTTCCAAGCCTTGCTCAGGTGAGATCACTGAGTCTCAGAGTCCTGACATGTTTTCTGGGGCTCTTTCCATCATATAGTGTAACCTTGATGGCAGGGAACTTACCTGCCCGTGTCTGACCTAATATTTGTAAAGCCTCTTATGACAGGATAAAGTACACATTCGTTCATATCTGGCTTTTTTCAGTCAGCATTTCGTTTGTGAAATTCACTAAGTATTTCTCTATAGTTCCTTCTTGTGCTCTATAGCATTCCACTGTAGGAACTCGGCACAATTTATGCACGCTACTGCTGATAGCTGCATGAGTACTTTCCAGCTTGGGACTCTTGAGCAAGTAGTCCATGAAAGCCAGTTGCATGTGGAAAAGCACCAATGTAAAGCAGTAACGTTACATGCTCTTTTCATTCAAAGAGCTCCTCTCTTACATGGAGGAAACTTACTTTAAAACAGCCCCTGTCGGGCCGCCTGGGTGGCTCAGTCGGTTAGGCACCTGCCTTCAGCTCAGGTCATGATCCCAGAGTCCTGGGATCAAGCCCCATGGCTCCTTCTCTTTTGCCCCCCCCCCCCCAGTTCATATGCACAAAGGGCACGCACGCTCTCTCTCTCTCTTTGCCTCTCTCTCTCTCAAATAAATCTTAGAAAGAACAAAAACAAAAAAAAACTGCCCCTCTCGGTGGTAATCTGAATTCCCTATCTCTACTCCAGAGCTCCTAAAGCCTAGACGTGCGCTCCAAAGTACAGCCCTGCCTTCCATTTTCTTTTCTTTCTTTCCCTTTTTGTTGTTGTTGTTGAAGTTGGGTTTATATAGCATCTTTAAAAAAAATTATTTTCAAAGGGTAGTTGACACACAGTGTTCTATTAGTTCAAGTCTGTGCATTACTCAGAGCTCGCCATGGTCAGTGTGGTCACCATCTGTCACCACATGACATTATTACAATATTACTCTGTTCTCTTTGCTGTACTTTTCATTCCCGTGACTTATTTGTTTTATAACTGGAAGTTTATGCCTCTTAATCCCCTTCACTTATTTTGCCTTAGCTTTTCAAAGGGAAGGGCAATCTTTGCTGAGTTTACGTATTTCCAAATTCTGACAGTATAGAAAGTGGGACCAATAAACCCGTTTTCCATTTGAAAAGAGCCAGAAATCCCACCATTCTGCGCCACAAACCTCCCCAAATTAAACAGTAGCTTTCAGTTTGAGAGGAAAATGCATTTTGGCATTTTTTCAAAGATTTGAATTTCAAAAGGTTATTATTATGCATAACAGAGAGAGGGAAATGACAATGCTATTTAAATAACCCTCTCTAGAAATTTCACAGTAAGTACATTTTAGACACAGTTTCAAGATGCGGAAATTAGGAGTACTGTTCTGCCAGCATTTCCTTCCTCGAGGTTATTTTACAGGGCCGACTAGCCACTGCCTCGTGGGATTGCTTCCTAGGAACACAAAATGGCTAGATTAAAATCCAGGTTTGGTGAAAAGAGAACATTGCTCCAGACCACCGCAGATTTTACCACTGCAATGGGTTTGCCTTTATTAATTAATATGTGTAAAGGAGCAAAACTTCCACCCACTGTCGTACATCACAGAAGAGGCCGTCTTCTAAAGCGGGCCGGAATTGCAGTAACAGCCGCATTGGTCATTTCCTGTAGGTTATGCTGCTGAAGCTTTGCAGAGGGCTCATCATCACCACTGCTGCTAGTTCGTAATTTTTTAAAGATTGTATTTATTCATTTATTTGTCTCAGAGGCAGACTGACCTGAGCCAAAATTAAGAGTCAGATGCCCCACCGCCTGAGCCATCCAAGCGCCCTGCTACTCTGTATTTGTGTGTCACTCTGACTCACTATATATAACGTAAAAAACCACACGTTAGAAGCCAGAAGAGTTTAACATGGAGCCTATATGTGCCACCAGCTAGCCCCATGCTTCGTTCTAATTCTCAGCTCTTCCCTGTTTGACACGAGGCTAATGTTATTTGCTGACAGCATAGTGTTGATATCAGGGGGAAAAAATGACGTGTATGTTAAAGTAATGCTCGCTGTTAGAACAGCTAAGCTTAGCTCACCTGTGAGAATTTTCTCTCTTGCTTGAAGTGAAGTGCAGGCGCTCCTGGTCAACAGGTGAGTCTCTTCCATGCAACCGTCCAGGGGCCAAGTCTCCTCCTATCTTGAAATGTTACCACCTCCTTGCACTTCATCTTTGTCTGCATCCAGCCAACGTGAAAGCCTTGAGCTGGAACTGACGGACTTGACTTCTGCACATGTCCTGTTGGCTGGGCCGAGTCACGTGACAATACTTGACTACAAAGGGAGTTGGGCCTGTAGTCCCAAGCTGGGCACACACTTTCTAGGGTGAGCTCCACGTTCCAGAAGGGGGACCATGCGACATCCATGTGCATTATGAAGCATTTGGTTGTTGTTGCTGTTAGCGTTTTAGGGACTCTTCTCTATAGTACCGTCATTCCATCCCAGCATCCCAAAACCACATGGATTATCACCACCATGTTATCTTAGGAAAGAATGACCAAGGAGTGATCATAGCAAGAAATATGGTTGCTGTTAATACCCAGTGCAGAGTCCAATCCACTGCCAGTATTTTGCTGTGAGTCAGCAAGTGGTTCCCCATCAGGTAGAAACCAAACTATGCTAAATCTTAAACTACCACGCATAGAAAAATTTCTCTGGTACAGTGATTCAGGGGTCACAGGGGAGGAAATCCGCAGATACACCCAGCCTTTCATCGCAGTGGATTGGTATCAGATGGGCATCCTCTTTTCCAGGTCCAGCCACTGTCTGCAGAGGCAAAAGGGAGGCCCAAGAGACCATGCTATGGAGGCAGGTCCTACATGACCATCTCCCCGTCACACTGTCATTTGTGTTCTAGGAAAATGAATATGCCTGGAAAACTTACAGTCAGATAATCACGTTGTAACCCAAATAAAATACTGCTTCAAATCAAATCAACTAACATTCCCACTCAGAGGAAAATAGGTGCGCACGCGCGCGCACACACACACACACACACACACACACACAAAGTCAAGTCCTGCCACTGCCTTAAGTCACTGCTTCTCAAACTTGAGTGTGCCTCAGAAATCATCTGGAGAGCTTGATAAACCACAGACCAGTGGATCCCACCCCTCCAGAGTTGCTGGCTCAGTAGGTCTGGCATGGGGTGCCAAAATTTGCATTTTTGACAAACTACCCATTGATGCTGAGGCTGCAGGCCTGGGGACCATACCTGAAGACCTGCCCTCTGCTCTCAGACTTCTCCTTCGTCTCTGTCCTCAAGTCTGTCTGTCCCCTTGCTCACCGTTCTCCAACTCACTAGCCACCTCGCTGTTTCAGGAACCCAGCAGGCACATCCACACATACCCAGGCCTGCGTGTTTGGCGTTGCTTCATATTAGAGCTCTTTGCCCAGATGTCCCTGTCGTTTACAACTTTTACTGCCTTCAGATATTTGCCCAAATAGCACCTTCTTAGGGACCCCTTCTCTTCCCTGACCATACAGTTGAAAATTTCTACTCCCCTGTTCCACCACTCACCATCTCCCCTTCCCTGCCTTTCTTTCCCCTCCCCTGGTCTTATCACCTTCTAGTACACTAAGTAATTTACCGATTTATTTGTTGTTTTTCTCTCCTGATGGGAGAAAGATGAGCCCCTTAGGGTGGCAAGGATCTTCATCTCCCCCATTGAGTCTTCAGCACCTGGAGTAGGCACGCAATAAAATATTTGTCCAAAAATGGAGTGAGGACCGTAGAAAGAAAGAATGGAAAGGCAAGATAATCTTGCTCTACAACCAGTTTAGTCAGCCTGGAATGCAAATCACATCTCAGGTACACACAGCCAGTTTGCTGTAGTTTGCTTGTGGCATCTTTGCCTCATTGTATAATTCTGAAAGTCTTTTTAGCACACCGGTTACCTTTATCCCCATTACCAGCATTGTACTTGGGCTCTTTTGGGGTTTGAGAGCCACAGGTGACAGGCATTACACGAGCTACTCTGAAATGATCTTACAGTAGGAGTGAGCATCTTTAGATTTGGAAGGGAGTTACGATCTCACAAGCTCATTCTTGTTTTTGCTGCTATTATTGGACCTCTCAGCTGGTCTGACTTGGGCTGCCTGCACCAGGCGTATTCCGGCCCTTCCCCTTGGGCATGCTTGCTTTCACGGAGAAGCAAATGTGAGGAAGAGAGCCAGAAGCTACAGATTACACCTTAAGGCAGGGGTTTCTGTGCATGGAAACTCTAGTTTAAAGCTGACACACCGTCAGGGGTACAGTTCATGTTCAGAATGTTGGATTGTTTGAAGACAGAGCAATATCCAATAATTCCAATTGCTTAAATTTTATTTTATTTTTTATTATGTTCAGTTAGCCAACATACCGCACATCATTAGTTTTTGATGTAGTGTTCAACGATTCATTAGTTGCGTATAACACCCAATTGCTTAAATTCTTTAAAAACTGTCTGAAATCATATAGGTTTGTAGTATTTACTAGGGAGGTTCTATTCTTTACTCATAGCGAAATCTTCTCCTGATGTTTTGACCCAAATTCTCTAACAGGAAAGAGTTTCTTACATCCAATACTCTATTTGTAAAACTATATGATCAGAGGCTTTAGAAGTGGGCAACTTGCTCCCCCCATAGCCTCAAGCAGGTGCTCTGTGAGGTTTTCAAATACTTGAATATTATTATTAGAATAATAATAACTAACTTTTGGGAATAAGACCGAGCCCATTGCTTTGCCCAGGTGAAGCCCATATTCTCACCAGGAGATGGTGTCAGCATATGACCCTCAGATGTGAAAAAGCAAAATTAGGGAAGTGTTGATGTGACCCATATGACCAATCTAAATAAAGCATAATTAAGGTTACTTAAGGTTATTAGGGTTCTTTTGCTCAGTGTGAAATTCCAATGCATCAAATTTTATCATCTTGGAGACTGAAGGAAAGAAAGCAGTCTTTAATGTTCTTGAACTTGACAGTGTTTCCAATTATGATTTATGGGAGATCTGATTTGGATTGCCAGCATATGTATATGTGCAAATACAATCCTATTTTCAGTCACCTGGGAAGTTTGAGAATTAGATGGTGAACCAGCTACTGTACATCTCCTCATTTTTGTGGCAGAGACTTCTAAAATCTTTATACCCAATGTGGGAATTGGGAGGCCTTGGTACCTGTTGCCAGGGCATGTTTCTTGCTGCAGTAGCGTGTGTAAGAGAGGGTAGGCATCTTAGTGTGCTATCCTGACTAGGCGAGTGCCAGAAATTGGAGCGTTCCACTGCCAGCTCTCAGATTTATGCTGGAGCTTGTTTACATGGGCTTATTTTCATAAAAGATGCCAATTGTGTGCCTCTTTTAAAAATCCCTTGTTCAGCAATGTCACATTGGTAGCTTGACATCAACCATGATTGGGAATATTTGCACCACAGAAATTGACAAAACACTGCAATCAGGGCTTGTTTGCCCCCTTTCCAGAGTCCATTGTTAAACATTTTCCAGCACCCAGTTACTAATTGTGGTAGATTATAGGCCTGGTCCTAATTCACGGCCTCTCCCTTTGACCACACCCTTTGCAGTATGACTTTGCAACTCCCTTCTTGAAGACGTGCTCTGTTTCCCCTGGACTTAGGACTTGCATCGGTTATAGAATATAGTGGAACCAGCCATGTGCCTGTTTCTTGCCTAGGTCTCAAAAGGCTTCATTTCTGTCTCTTCTAACTCTGACACCACCATAACTTGCCCATGCTATCGTGCTGACAGATTCGAGTCCATGTGGCCATCCTAGGCGAGTGGTTCTCCAGCCAACCCACAGCTGACTACAGAACACTTGAGCCAGCACAGGCAAGACCCAAAGAACCACCTACCTGAGCTCAGCACCATTTGCCAACCCCATACCGTGAGCTAAACAAATGCTTAAGTCACTAACCATTGGGTGGTTTGTTATTACAGCAAAAGCTAACTGGTAAACTAATCTACTCACAATTTCCAGTAAGTTTTAAGCAAACTGACATCAGTGGTATTGCTAGGATTAATATATGGGCCAGTGTCTATTTGGGAAACTCTGCCCACTTAACAAGTCACTTTGGAAATACTTTTTACCTGTTACCCTTAGTTTTCTACCTGTTACCCTCAGAAAGTTGGTGAGGATATTTGGGCCTTAGCATCAATGAAGTAGCATAGAGAGGGAAATTAGAGAATCTGGAACTATCTAGCCAATGGCTCTCTGAAGACAGTGAGCCGCTCCATTCCCCCTTAGATCCATACTGCTTAGGCCATATAGTCTGCATCCGTTTCTTGAAAACGCAAGTCCTTTTCTCTCTTGGGGCCATTATCCTCGGTGTTCCTTCTGCTGGAATGCTGTATCTCAACTTTGCAAGACCTACACCTTCTTATCCATCCATATTCTTATCTTAAGCACTCTTCACCAATATCTATATCACAAGTAGCCACATAATTTCTCTCCTCAAAGTTACTCTATCACAGTGCTGTTCAGTAGAAATATGCAAGGGCACCTGGATGGCTCAGTCAGTTAAGCATCTGACTCTTGATCTCAGCCCAGGTCTTGATCTCAGGGATGTGAGTTTAAGTCCCACTTTGGGCTCCATGCTGGGCATGGAACCTACTTCAAAGAAAATATGCAAGGTCCATATTTAATTTTAAATACCCTAGTAACCATATTTTAAATTTAAAACAAAAGTGATCTTGATATGTTTTACTTAATCCAAAATACTCAAAATACTGTCATTTCAATACATGATGAATACATAAAATTAGTAAGTCTTATGACCACAAAAAACCTGTGCACTGTTGTTTACACCAGCCTTATTTATAATAGCCCCAAACTGGAAACAACTAAATTATGCCTCAACAGGTAAATGGTTAAACAAACTGGGGTGTGCCATATCATGGAATACTACTCAGCAATAAAGAGGAACTATTGATACTCAAAACAATTTGGATGGATCTCATTATGCTGATAGCAAAAAAACAAAACAAAACAAAACACAAAAAAACAAAAACCCAAACCCATCTCAAATGGCTATACACTGTGTGATGCCATTTATAGAACAGTCTCGACATACAAATCAATGGATATAGAAAACATTAGTGGTTGCCAAGAGTGAGAGGGCGGAGGTGACTATAAAAAGGATAGCAGGGAGGAGATCTTTGTGGTGATGGAACAGGTCTGTATCTTGACTGTGCTGGTGGTTTCATGAATCTACACGTGATACAACATTGTTCTGCTATTTGTGCACATTGCACCAACGTCAAATTGCTGGTTTGGATATCATACCGTAATTATGTGACTATGGGTAGAAACTGGATGAAGGGTACAGGGAACCTCTCTGTGTTATCTCTGCAACTTCCTGAAAATGTAATATTTCAGAGTAATGTCCGGGGACTAATTCCTGAAACCCATGAATATGTTAGGTTACATAGCAAAGGGAAATTGGGGATACAGGTGGAATTATGGATGCTAATAGGATGACCTTAAGATAGGGAGATTATCCAGATGGGCTCAATGGAGTCACGAGGGTTCTTAAAAGTGGAAGAACAGGGCAGAAGAGGAGAGTCAGGTGGAGGAAAGAACAGTCAGAGAGAGATGCGATATTGCTGCTTCGAATATGGAGGAAGGGTTCAAGAGCCAAGGAATGCAGGTGGCCTCTGGAAGCTGGAAAAGGCAAGGAGATGGAGTCTTCCTTAGAGCCTCCAGAAGGGGATACAGCTCTGCTGATGCCTTGACTTTCACCCACTGGGACTCATTTTAGACTTTCTGACATCGAGAACTGTAAGAGAATGGATTTGTGTTGTCTAAGCTGCTAGGCTTGTGGTACTTTGTAACAGCAGCAATAGGAAACCAACACAGTGAGAATTTAGAGAGATGTACAGATGTAGTGGACATTTGGGGAGCAGAATATGCAGGAATTGGTGATGATTGGGTGTAGAGGATGATAGAGAAGGGGACACTCCCAGAATTCGCCTCAACAATTTGATACAGCATGGTACTGTATACTAGGATTGAGTTACTGAGAAAAGGAACCGGTTCAACAAATAGGAAGTTTGTGACTTAAGTTTTGGAGATGTCAGGAGTGGCAAGAATCCAGGAGGGGATTTGGATGCATAAATCAGGAACTTAGGAGAGGAGCATGGGGTGTGTCTCCATGTTTAGGGTCATCAGCATAAAGAAGAAGTAAACTTGTGGTATGAGATAAGACCATGGTGAAAAGTAGCTTTTGAGCATAACATTTACATATTTTTCTGCAATTTTTGAGTGCCTACTCTGTTGATGCTATTCTATGAACTATTATAGTCTTCTTGCTACTGTTTTAACATTATCTTATCACTCTGGACAGTGTGAAAGTGATTAGAATTTAAAGATGTTTTCCTCAAAGTACTCCTTTTGTCAATCCTGTGCATGGGTGGCAGAAAAATGAGATGGATGAATTGAAGCCAGGATGGAGAGCCAGGTTGGACCAGAGTGGTCTTGCAATGTTGACGGTCCAGACAGTGTGGAGTTGGGTGCATGGATGCGATAAATCTAACTGCAGCCACAGATTCCAGAGTCAGGATGGAATCAGCAAGCTTAGATGATAAGGAGCCAGCAAACAGGTGAAATTCACACAACTCAAATCAGTAGGACGTGCCTAAGAGAGTCCTATAGTAGAGAAGGACAAATAAGAAGCAAAGAGTCCGGTATGGAGGATGAGTTCAAATGCAAAGGATAGGAATTGGAATCCAGAGTCAGATCCCCAAGAGAAGAAAGGGGCTCCAGCCGTTGAGAAGGCAGATGCCGTTGGATTAGGGCTCAGGTCAGAAATGCAGGCTTGAAGCACAGAGCCGCTGGATCACAGGTATCTGTGCAGTAGAAATAGGGACCAGATATAAGAATCATCTTTTTTTTTTTTTTTAACTGATCCAACATGTTCTGAAGTTTTTCTGGAGGGGTTGGAACACCGTGACTGTCTCGTGGGTGATGTCCAGGAGACACTACGGTAAAAGAATCTGAGGAAGGGGAGCATGTCATTTACATCTTTTTTGATGCAATAATTTTTCTGAGAGAATACCTTTATTTTTAGATTGACCCCATCCCAAGGTTTTTTTTTTTTTTTAATATTTTCCCCCGAATCACAAATGTGTGATCCATGTTCTATTTTACCTTAAGCAACATGGTTAAACGACAGATGTGTGTCTGAGCAATGGCACCTCAACAGGGGGATGGTAGGGTTGGTGCCATCCCCTCTGCAGTACAATTTCTCAAACAGCCATCTTTCTTCTACCAATGACAGGCCAGTCATTAAGGCTAAATTATCGGAACACGGCTAGGTATTTCTGAAGTCCTTAAGTACCCATTATTACATTTACCAAGTTCTTCAAAATAGCATTGAGGCTAAGAAAAGAAAAATCTCTTCATGAGAGAGCGAGGAAAGAATCACTTTTGAGATGTACATTAAAGGCACCATATTTAATTCTGTGGTCTTCAAGTACGCAGCTGTCTGTCTAGTTCAAAACCTTGATAGTCCAATAATTACATTAACTCTTCACTTTAGCTGTAGGGCTTGCAAGCGTACCTCCAAGTAGTTGCCATTGCCAGAGGTTAGATCAATACCATTTTGATGGTGAGGGGAGATGTGTACAAAAGATTACCCAATAGATTGGCTCCCACTCTGCTCATCTTATCCCTACGCCATTCCCTCTTCACCACGGTCCTTCTCTGCTAACCACTTCCCCCATGCAGGTCAAAGCTCCTGGAACATATTCATACTATTATCTGTTATTTTTTATATTTTTAACTTATTCTTGTTATAAAATATATGTAACATAAAACTCACCATTTTAGCCATTTTTAAGTATACAGTTGAGTGGCATTAAGTCCATGCACATTCCTGTGCAACCATCACCTCCATCCATCTTCAGAACCTTTTCATCTGTCCAAACTGAAACTGTATACCATTTTACAGTGAGTTTTCCCAGCCCCTGGCAACCACCATTCTACTTAAACTCACCCCATGAGTTTAACTACCTTAGGTATTTTATATAAGTGGAATCCTACAATATTTGTCCTTTTGTGACTGGCTTATTTCATTAATTATTTCATTATTAACGTCTTCAAGGTTCGTCCACATCGTATCATGTATCTCAAGTATCTTTAATAATTTTGAATACATAGAAAAGCAATAGCTTGTGAGCTTGTGTCCTGTGGCCCAAAGTCCATTCAAAACCTCTTATGAGCATGCCAATGTTTTGGAAACTACAGATGCTTCCCATCAGTATACCACTATTCTTACTGAGTATTCAGGCTGTACAAATTAATAAAGAATGGCAGAAGTTGTACAAAAAAAAATAAAATTACCAGGCGTGCATGTGTGTGTGTGTATATATGTATATATGTGTGTGTGAGTGTGTGTGTGTGTGTGTGTGTGTGTGTGTGTGAGACTAGTTAAACTTTGAGCAAGAAAGTTGAAAATGGAATTCATAGTCCTGAAACTGACTTTTCGCTCTAAAAAAATTCAGGAGAATCAAGTATTAGTGGCAATTTTCAGGGCCAGTAACCATGCTTGAGTCAGGTAGAGTTTTCAAACCAACCTGCAAGGTCACTTCATTTCCTCATTTCCTACCTAAACAAGAATGTTCTTATCAATTCCTGCCTATATGCTTGTGATATATAATATTCTGTGACAACTTGACTATAGGAAGGGAAACTCAGATTGCTGGTAAACTGTTTCTGGGTGTGTGTCTGTGTGTAAGGCTGTTTCTGGAAGAGATTAGCATTTGAATTGGCAAACTGAATATAGCAGATGACTCTCCCCAAGGTGGGTGAGCACCATCCAGTTCCTTGAGGTCCCAAACAGAACAAAAAGGCAAACAAAGGAAGAGTGTGAATTCACTCCCTTCCTGCTTGAGCTGAGACATCCAGTCTTCTGCCCTTGGACGTTGGCGATATTGTTTTTATGTTTTCATATTCAGACTGGGACTTACATCATATGAGCCCCTGGTTCTGAGACCTGTGGACTCAGACTGGATGACACCACTAGCTTTCTCCAGCTTGTAGAGAGCAGACCATGGGAGATTTTGGCCAACATAACCACATTAACCAATTTCTATACTACATTTCCTCTTCTGTACGTCTGTGTAAATCCTGTTCTGTTTCTTGGAAGAACCCTGACCAATACAATGCATGTACCATGAGCTGCAGGCAGTATGAGCTAAGAGACCTCCTAGAGAGGCAAGAAATGAGGGATGCCAGTATGTCAGATGTGGTTTCTTTACATGTCTCCATCTGCTTATTATGCAAGTGTGCAGTTCAACAATCAGAGGAGGTACTTCTTTCCCCAGCTGCACACCACTTTCGGTGAATATGGCCACCGTAAAATTAAGTAGGCTTTTCCGGTGCTCAGAAACCTTAACAAGTAATGTAGAACAATAGAAACAAGGGTAAAAGGGCCCAGGATTAGAAATCAACTGTGACTCAAACACCTTAATGAATACTCCTGTATGAACTGCCACTTCCCAGGCAAGATGAGAGTCTGAGTACACCGATGCCATTTGGCAACCCACGCTGTCATCTGTGTTGTTTTTCAAGAGCCAGCAATGTCTTCGGTCATTCATGAGTGGCTACTCTCCAAATTTCAAAATGATGGTTGGGAGACCCCTGTGTACCCTGTTACCCATGTTGATCAATCTCTTTTTCTGAACATCAACTGAAGGATGGATTTTTAACATTTTACTTGAGTATATTTGGACACATGTAAATTTCGACAAGTGTGTGTTGTCTGTTGGTTCAAAGATATTTTAGGAAAGAAATATACCACATGTGGTTTACAAAAAAGCATGAGAACTCTAATGATTGCCTGCCGCGCCCCCCCATGATAACTCCAAGTTCTGCTTATCAGTGGCCTCCATGACATTTCTTCAGTTTGGGCCTTTTTTTTTTTCTTTCAGTTTTTCTTTTCTAAGGTTTTATTTTTAAGTAATCTCTGCCCCCAACGTGGGGTTTGAACTCACAGCCCTGAGATCCAGTTGCATGCTCTACCAACGGAGCCAGCCAGGCTCCCCTCAGTTTTTTATATATAGCCAAAGATATATGTATGCAGCTACAGCAATTTTAGGCATCTCCATCCTTTTCTGCTACGTAGATAGAATTCAGCCTTATTGCATAATCTGCCCCAATCTCCCGTATTTTCCCGATATGATTTTTTCAGCTATTTTTTGTTATATATCTAAATGGTCCTTAGATTTTGTGATTTTTGTCATTGCCTACTGATAAGCCAAGATTTATATTATGATTATCTTTTCTTTCCATTCCAGTTTTAGGTTTTCCCAAAGTTTCTTGTTGTCTTTCTCTTTTGATAATGGCTTCTTTATAAATCATCATTTATTTTGCTTATTACATCTTACAAGGTGACATGTATTTTTGTTGTTTATCTCCAAATTCCCTGCTACTTTGTGATGTCACACCGGTGTTTGGGAGAGTCCCCCAGCCTGCGTATGCACCCCAGCTATTTCCAGATACGCAGTTACTGGTTTTACCTAAAATTCATAAGTGACAGTAATTGCATATTGGTAATGGAATAGGACTTTGCAATCAGACAGTCAAACGTGGCCCTTAAGGACCAAGTCTTGAAATTAGGTAGACTTGGATTTCTTTCAACTTCTGCCACTTGCTAACCATGGTACCGTGGGTAACCCCGTGACTTAACCTCCCAAAGTTTCAATCCCTGCACTTGTAAAATAAAAGTAATACTTCACAGAGTTGTCAGAATGTAAGAGAATGACCTTTCCACTTAGCCTAGACCATGTCTGATCCCAGGAAATACTCACTTCGTGCTACCTACTATTGCTAGTACTGACGTTTTCAAAGGGCTTCTTGCATTGCCTTCTTATTTAGTAATTCCAACTATTCCAAAAGCTCAGCCAATCTGGATTATCTGCATTTAGAGAGGAGGACGCTATCTCAGGCAGGGCATGCCAAGTAGTGGAAGTGGGACCAGTCTGGTATTCAGGCAGCAAATGTAGACAGCATGGGTGAGCCTATTCTCAGGATGTGGACTGCTTGGGCTTGCGTCCCATTTCAGCGTCTTCCTACCGGGGTGAACTTGGGCACTCCTTAACCTCGCTGAGACTCCATTTCCTTATCTGTATGGCAGGAATAATAATAGTCCTTACGACGTAAATTACCGTGAAGAGAATACATGAGTTTATACAGACAGGACAGCTTCTGGCACACTTAGTACTATATTAAGTCTACTTTAAGTAGCATTTTCTGGTCCCCAGTGAGGTGCTGGGGCACCACACCAGGCAGCCTGACACTAATGATCCCAGGGGCCCTTCTCTTGCTTGCCGGTCCCTTGAATCTCTGCTCATGATCCCAGCTAATGAGGCCGAGTGTGGAGATGCCACATACGAGACCTTTTAGGCTAGGCATGTGCCTCAGGCAGCACTAAGGTGGGGCCGAGAGCTGTGACGTTGCTGAAAGCAGCTGGCGGGCTGAGAGGACAGGGAAGCTGTCAGAGCGTTGCTCTGGAGTCTGGGAGTTTGGATTTCCTTCAGTTTCTTCCATGACACAGCTTTTAGACAAGAACACATGGTGACCAAAACCATCCATCAGAGCAGTGTAAGGTTTGCTCTGAATTTTGCAAGAAACTTCCAGAAACAAGGATTCTGGGGTCTATTTATTCTCTTCCTCTAGGAATGTAACTCCACAGTAGCAGAGAAGTCGCACAAAGCAAATGTATATAACCCACTGTTTCCCAAATGTACTTGACTAAGGAACCATCCTCCATTCTCCACGTTCTTCACCTTTCAGAGAGCTGGTGCGCTCAGGAGCACACTTTGGTTAATGCATAGTCAGACTAGCAGGTGAACGCTCACATGTGTGTTTAATAGTGAAGCAAAATAATTAGGAAATGGCAGATATAAAGCCTTGAAATGCCTAATTAAGAAACCTGTAGCAGGGGTGCCTGGGTGGCACAGTTGGGTAAGCATCTGACTCCTGATTTCGGCTCAGGTCACGATCTCAGGGTTGTGAGACTGAGCCCTGGATCGGGTTCCATGCTCAGAGGGGAGTCTGCTTAATATTCTCTCTCTCCCTCTGCCCCCCCTCAAATAAATAAATCTTTTTAAAAAATAAAAACCTGTAGCAAAATTTTCTGTGCTGAATGATATCTACCAAAACGTCCTGGAAGTAAGTCGGCTGGAACTCTGGAGAAGGATGTGGTATTCTATGCCCTTACTTTACCTGGATGCTGAGAAGCAAGGGTCTTTTTTTCTATGCGAGGCGTTGTCCTGGCTCCCAGCAGCCCTTTGGCCTTTGCTCAGTGACAGAGTTCTGCTCAGTCAGGAAAAAGGTTCTTTCTGGAGAGACATGATAGGATCCCAAAATTTCCAAAATCTACAGTTCCCTTGTTCGAGCTCACCATCCCCACCCAGGCATATCTCTAGGGGACAAGATTCCTGAGAAGGGCAGAGGTGGGGATGTCTGGTAGAGCACAGCATTGCATTGTCTAGTGATTACAAGCATGTGTTTTGAGGTTCTGAGTCTCCAGCTTTGCCATTTTTTAACTTCTGAAATTCTGTTTCCTCCATGGAGATATGATAATAACAACTCCTGTGCAGGGAAGAGTTAATATAGCAGCACTGCGCCTATCTTGGAAAAGCCAGTTTGCAAGGTTGGCCCTTGGGTGACATCTGGGAGCTTCGATTTTAGGAGGGTTCCCACCTCTCCCTGAAAAGAATGGTTCACTGTGACTAAACTGTTTATGCAAACAATATTGTTTATGCTGAACCCCTGATTTTCTTCTGGAGTCTAAAATTTTGGCACGGGCCAAGCAAAGGGTGCCTACGTGACTAATACTGAATAAAATTCCCAGGCACTGGGTCTGTAACAAGTTTCCCTGGGAGACAGCATTTTTCATGTATTGTCACAATTCATTGCTAGGGGAATTAATCACGTCCTGTGTGAATCCACCGGGAGAGGACCCCTGGAAGCTTACTCCTGGTTTCCTCCAGACTTTGTCCATGCGCCTTTCCCCTTTGCTGATTATGCTTTGCATACATTCACTGTAATAAATGACAGCTGGAGTGCGACTGTATGCTAAGTGGCTGTGAGTTCTCCTAGCAAATCAAAGCTGGCAGTGGTCTTGAAACATCCCCTCCTGCCCCCACCGCCAACATAGGGTTATTGTGAGTTTTAAGTACAAGCAGACACAATGAACCTTGGGCACTATGCCAGGTACAGACTAAGCATGGACATATCAGAGAGAAGAAACCACTTACCAAGCAGATCTTGGATTTTAGGAGGGCCTCCTACCTTGTATCTCTCTGCTTCTTGGTGTAAAAAGCATCAGGATTCCTTCCCCTGAGTGTGAGATTCCTCATTGCTGTCAGAGTAACAGCCATCGCTAATGAAATATCACCATACACCACGGAGATTCTCTCTACATTTCGTCACCTGTGAGCTTCACAGGAATGTTGCCTGAAATTGTAGAACTTTTTAATTTTCCTTTCTAGTTTCTTCCTCTATAACTCTTCAGCTCAAACTTACTAGATATGTTGCACTGTATTTATAACCATTTAAATTACAGTTGTGTAGTATTGCAGGATACAGTGTAGGAAAATTAATTCAGCCACAGGGTTTCCTCACTACAGCTGCCTTATTTTAGAACAAGAACAGTATTCGTTCATTGATATGTTCTTTTTTTACATTCTCATTTGAATGGCATGGCCACCACTGGGACATTCACAGTCAGGAAGGGAATAGTAAAACATTTCTATTCTGGTTCTAAAAATATTTGACCTAGCATTTTCAGTGCTTGTTCATGTATGAATTCATGCAAAAAAAACCAAAACAAAACAAAACAAAAAAACAAAAAAAACCCTCTCATCTCATGTGATTTTTCTAAGATAATTGCTACCTTGTTTTTAAAAGAATGGTCATAAAGTTTATTAGAACATCAAGGGGATTCAGCCAACACATAACCAAATTTTATTTTCAAATCGAGAGGTAGTATGCGGACTCGCTTCCTTGGCGTAATATCCTGCCCACTGAAAACCTTCCAGGCCCTCATCCAACCAGAGAGTAGCGTCACAATCAAGAGTCTTCTGACTTAATGGAATCGTATAACAGCAAATGTAGTTACCCAGATTGGACATTATTACTTGAGACTTTGAAGCAGCTAAAGTAGAAAGAGAAAAATGACGGGCATCTGAAGTTACAAGGTATGGGATCATAAGCGAGTCTTTGCTATTAGCATTTTCTGTGCCAAAATTTACTCCACTATGTAATGGCTTAAAGCAACAGCCACTTAGTGTGTCCTGATTCTGTAGGTCAGGACTTTGGGTCTAGCTCAGCTGCACGGTTCCTCTGCTAGTTTTGACTGGGCTCACCTAGTGGATAGCTGCTGGTCAGCTGCGTGGCTTTGCTACCAGGGCTGATTGTTGGTTGGGCTGATGGGTGGCTGGACCAAAGCGTGTCTTCCTCCAGCAGGATGGCGTAGCCTTGTTCCAAGAGCAGCAAGCAGGCAAACCCCAATGTACAAGATCATTCCATGCTTGTGTCATGGTTTCTTTTGTCCCATTGGCCACAGCAAATTACATATCCAGGCCCAGAGTCATGTGGGAGAGACCCATCCAGGGGCATGGACACTGGGAGGCATGAAACATCGGGGGCCATTCCTGGGGCTGTCTACCAGAGCTGGATTCCTTTAGTTCTTTACAGTTTGGCTTGGGTGTTCTCAAATGTTTAAAATCAGCCGACTTATATTTATTAATCCACTTTGTAAGGTACTTAACTAGTTTTAAAAAATTATGTTATGCTCTCCACAATAGAAAACACATCAAGGTGTTTTGACCCTTTATTATCTTTCGTTGATTTTTCTTTTTTTTTTTTTTAAGATTTTATTTATTTATTTGACAGAGATAGAGACAGCCAGCGAGAGAGGGAACACAAGCAGGGGGAGTGGGAGAGGAAGAAGCAGGCTCATAGCGGAGGAGCCTGATATGGGGCTCGATCCCACAACGCTGGGATGACGCCCTGAGCCGAAGGCAGACGCTTAACCGCTGTGCCACCCAGGCGCCCCTTTCGTTGATTTGTCTTAATCACCTTATGTGTTTTCCAAATTAGTTTGAAGTAACAACCAAGATGGATAAGAAAATGGGTTTTGATAGTCTGGGAAGTTAAAGCTGTGAAGAATCTGATCACTGTCAAGAGAATACACATCCATCCAGTGCTGTGGGCTGAATGTGTCCCTCCAAAACCCATATGTTGAACTCCTAATCCTCAAGGTGATAGCATTAGGAAGTGGGGCCTTTGGGAGATGACTAGCTCACGAGGGCGGAATGTCATGAATGGAATTAGTGCCATTATTTGAGGGGGCCAGAGACAGCTCCCTTTTCCCTTCCAACATGGAAGTTTCCAGCAAAAAGATAGCCATCCAGGAAGTAGATTCTCACCAGACACCACATCTGCCAGAGCCTTGACCTTGGACTTCCACACTCCAGGACTGTGAGAAAGAAGCATCTGTTGTTTATAAACCACGCAGTCCCGGCTATTTTGTTATGGCAGCCCAACAGACTAGTAGACATCAATAGAGAATATAATAGGACCATGAGAAAACTTGAAGGCAGCAGGAAGACCCTGTTTGGCAAGCAGGGATTACTGGTTAAAAGAGGAAATGCATTTTAATGGAAGATGAAGGCAAGGGAGAGAGAGGGTCAGGAGGAGGGGGAGAGCAAGGGAAGATGTCAACATCTGTGGAGCTCTTACCCCAGGCGCTAGTCACTGAATAAATGTACTGTGTTTGTGATTTTAGCCCATCAGCAAATATTTCTTGAGCCCTCCTATATGCTAGGCACTGGCACCCTGTAGTGAACAAGCCAATAGTATCCCTTCTCTGGTAGATCTTCTATTCTAATTGGGAAAACAGACGCCCAGACACACCATTACACCTAATTAATTGACAGCAAGTGGAGACAAGCTGTAAAGAATATGTACCTGGAGCTGTACGAGTGTATAACCCACCTAAGGGCTGAGATAAGGCTTCCCCAGCAAAGCAGCACTGAAGCCAGACCATCATCTTTTATATAAAGTGCCTGCCCCAGTGTTTTCGGAATTCCCCAAATAATCATGATTGTCCTATTCACAATAAACTGAGAGACGGAAAAGCAATTACACCCAAGATCATAGTGAATAGGTGAATCAGCCTGGCCTTCAAACCCAGGACGTCTTATGTATTTTCAACACCATAAAGCACACAGTGACTATTTCGCAGGTATCCTGGAAGTATCCTGGTCACAGGATATGTTTCAATTAGGTCAGCTACATGGTTTCAAACAGGCAAAATACATCATGCAATGTTCTAAATATAATATACGGTGGGAAGTGGTCTTCCTCCCTGCCTTGTCCCCCAGGCTCCCTTCTCTCCTTCTCTGCAGGTAATGCCACTCAAGTTTCTTGTATGTTTGTTCAGAGATCTATTTAATATTTGTAGCACTTACTTTGTGCCAGGTGCTTTTCAGAGTGTTTTACAAATGCTTGCTTGTTTAAGCCTCAGAAGAATTGTATACGGTGAATGTGATTAGTAACCCCGTTTTTTCATATATACCCCCACTTGTCCAAAGGTTTAGATTTTAAGTGCACGCCAAACTTTGAGATGCTCCTCGCTGTGTGCTTGTCAGGTTTTGCTTTGCTAATACCACATAACAAGGTCGGAATCTTAGTGGCTTAATTATAAACATTGCTTTCTTACTCATGAGTCGCCCGTGGCTCAGCTGCACGTGGATCCAGACGGGAGGTTGGATTTGGGTCTGCTTCACGCATGTCTCCTTCCAGGATCCAGGCTGAGGGAGTATCTTCCACAAGACACATCTTCTTGCCAGGTAGCAGAAGAACATGGAAGAAAGCGGGAACACACAGTGCCTTCAAAACCCTCCACGTGGCCAAATCCCAAATCAGTGGGGCAGGGAACTATATTCCACACGGCAAGGGCAAGGAGAAAACAGATTAGGAATGAAATAACTAAGCTCCACACCCTGAAAATCCAACTTTCATCTTTTGCAGCTGAGACATAGAGGAATAATGGAGAAGCCAGAACTGCGGATGAGTAATTTTCCTATCGTCTTCTGCTGGCGAGATCTAAACAGCGATCTCTTTTCTGTTTGCATTTCCCAGGTTTGCATCATGTTTGGAAAGAAAAAGAAAAAGATTGAAATATCTGGCCCCTCCAACTTCGAGCACAGGGTGCACACTGGGTTTGATCCACAAGAACAGAAGTTTACGGGCCTCCCCCAGCAATGGTACAGCCTGTTAGCAGACACGGCCAACAGGCCGAAGCCCATGGTAGACCCTTCCTGCATCACACCCATCCAGCTGGCGCCCATGAAGGTATGGCGGGGATTCTGTCTTTAAGTTGGCTCAAGAGGCGTGTTCTCATTTGATGCAGTGCACCATCTTTACAGGCAAGCTAGAAAAATGCCTAAATCATGCACTTGTTTTTAAATATCTGCTGATGATCCACACATATTCTTCAATGATTATAATGTTCATCACTTATCGTAAATTGCGGCACGTGAAAAAGGAACCTCAGCTCTCAGATGTGAGATTTTTTTAAAAATCAAACACATAAAATGCAATCACAAAATAGAGAAGTCCTATTTCTACTTTAAAATGCTATTTGCTAGTCTTCATACTGAAGAATATCATTTACCCCCTCTGGTAAGTGTTGGCAGTAACCTCTGATTAAATAGGCAACCTTTAGGTGTTTTGCATTTGCCCTCAGAATGTTTAAACTTGTATATAAAACTTAGTACTAAGAGATTTTAACAATAATGATTCATATGTATTTATATTCACACACACATATGCATATATCTCCACACATATATGCATGTTTTATACATAATCATGTTTAAATACATATATATTCATATTTGTCTCCATGGTCTAGCTGTTTCAAATAAAATGAGTCACTTGAGTCCTAGACTAGGATATAATTTACCCCTAGACTAGGATATAATTTACCTTAAAGAAAGGGCTAGTAGATTTTTGGCAAGGGATGTTCATGAAAATAATTTCATCAAAGCAGAAATTAGTCTCAGTACATTTCAGATATGTCAAGTGACTACAGAGAAAATCCAGTCATTGCTGTTTCCTTATGTGTCTCAGAAGGATAAGAATTCTGTAGACCACCAAGCAATTGCCCGAAAGCTCCCTATGGGAGTTAAACATCATTGAGTTTATGGTCCTGTTAAATCTAATACATTAGATTCTATTCTATGTCTCTTGCTCATCATATTAGCAGACATCAGAGCTTTGAATACCTTCTTCTGGGTAAACATGAATATTGAATACATTGTATTTAAGTGTTTAGGCAAAACAGAAGTGGTTGCATTTTAGAGGCTGCAAAGAAGCAGCCTAGCTGCTGAGTTACCAGAAATTCTTATATCACCGGAGCTGAGTAAATTAGAATTGTGATTCCATCATTCCTGCATGGTCTTGGTCATTCTCTTCTGGTTTTGTTTTGTTTTCTGGTATTGAAACAGGTAGGTCTGTGTAACTCAAAGATAAATACAGAGTCTTCTAATTGTGCATTTTGTGAATTTGATTTTCTGATAAGATTTTGAAACTTTTCAGGCCAGCTAAAATGTAAAATACTCAAAAGATGGATATCTGAGAAGATACGTCTTTAGGGACAAAAAGGAACCTCCCATTTAAAGAAGGAGGTTTAATAGATATTTAATAGAAACTGACCAATTAACCAACTCTACTGGTTGATATTAGGTAGTATCTTTTTATCGATTAGGATTTTCTCCCTAAGAGAAGGCTAATGCTTCACTAATGACTAAATAACAGGGTGGGCCATCTCTAATAAGAAGTTGGGATTAGAAAGAATTTGCTTTTTATTTTATTTTTTCTCATATCCCAAGTTTTTATAAAACTCAGACAGTGGAATGTGCATCATGCCCAGAACAGTTCTCTGCCATCGATCCTCACGGTGAGGGAAAAATGCCCAGGTAAAACACAATTACTGAGTGTGGTTATCATTTGATGAGGAATATTCCAGAAAGGGGCAGAGTCTTAGTGTAACTTCAGAGCTGAAGGCCCAGGACATGTGCTGTCTTATTAGAAAGTGTGTTTCTTATTGAGAAAGGAGAGAGTATCATTTATTCGCCATGGTTTTTCATTCCTCTGAGTCCTAGCAGGTCCGGGCTGGCAATGAAGGAAGGTGCTCCTATCTCAGTGATAATCCACCATGCTTCGTGGATGTAGGACTTCACAGGATTTCTAGTTCATTTCTTCCATCTCTCAGATGGGCTGGCCCATTATCCTCTCTGACAGAATTTGTCAGCCCCACCGAGAGTCAGAGCAAGGTTTCCTAACTGCTGAGCTCCTGAGTCCCCAGGATTCTCTTACTCACTCTATGGGCATTCTTGCCCTGAAGCCCCATGAGTGAGCCTTCAATCTGTAGGAAATGAAAATATTTGTTGTAGACAATTACATGCAAACTGCAAGAGGACTGGAAAATACAACTCCAGCGAAGACCCAGGCCTGAATTTTGCAAATGGGACCTCAGGCTCAGTTTTTACTATGAGAAAGAAAATAAATACAGATGGGGAGTGACGAAACAGTAGTCAGCTAGGCTGAATTTTCCCCCAGGAAGAGTAATCAAACACTTTTAACTGAAAGACGCCCACTAAATCCATACCTGGTATCCTCGCCAGCTCCTTTAGATGGATCCTCTCCCCCAGATCCTCTGAGTGCAGTTGTCGCTGTTGGACCGTATTGGTGGTCCGAGAGAGTCCTGCTGACTCCACCAGCCGCTCTAGAATAAGGAAAATAAAAGGCTCAAGGGGCCAACATATGCCATGTGGTTTGGATGATCCCACTTTTTGGAAAAGCCTTCTCTGGAGAAATCTTTCCTATTTTTAACATATTATTAATCACGCAGAATCTATTTCAGAAGTCCGAACAATCCTTGAAAGAAGCTATGGAGGAATTGACAGAAAGGAGTGAAAGGAGTTATGCAGATTTAAAGCCATTTTGGCAAAGTTACTTAAGTAGAAGCAATTCTAATTTGTTCAAGCTGTCCCTTAAAGAGGACAAAGAAAAATAAGACATTGCGATGTGAAAGCAGTCAATGGAAGAAGTGCATAGCGCCTTGCGTTGTGACAAAGCGCCGGTTCCTGGGTATCCGTCAGTAAGCTCAGGCAGGCTGGTTCTGAATGGAAATTCACCATTGCAATGACCTCTTCTCTGATTAGAGTTTTCAGCTGTTCCAGTTCAGAACCTTCTTTAAATTGCTTGCCCCCCTTGCCAGGACACCCTTCTTCTACGTACATTTATTGAGGTCAGTGTTTCTCCAACTGTAGTGTGTCACAGTCACCGGGAGGGCTTGGGCCCATCCCCAGAGTTTCTGATTCAGCAGGCCTGAGATGGGGTCAGGATTTTGCATTTCTAATAAGTTTTCAGGTGATGCTGATGCTGCTGGTCTGGAAACCGCACTTGGAGATCTTTGATTTAGGTAATTATAAAGGAATGTATCTGCATAAGGTATAATCAATACAAGTTTATGCTGGCCACGATTTCCAAATGCTCAGAAATGTAACCAGAAGCCACAGGTTAGCTCAGATTTGTGTCAGAAGTTAAAGTGCATATACTCAAGCCAAAGGCACGTAGTCAAACTGAGAAAATCTGAACCCCCAGAGATGGTGGTTGGGGGAGGTTTTGGGGAAGATCTCTTCAAAGCATTAAGGAAGTACCTTCTAGAAAAACCTTTTTCTGTCCAACATCACTTTGTCCACAGAACATCGTAACCAATATTACCAAACTTACTTCTAAATTAGATGCATTTCTATAGATGGCAGGTTGAATGGTCACATTGTTCTTGCCCCTTGGTTCCCAAACTTGGGCTTTCATCAGAATCTCCTGAGGCATTTGTTAGAACCCAGATTCCCCAGCCCCAGCCTAGAGATTCAGTGTCAATAGATATGGGGTGGGCCTGGTGATTGACGTGTTTAAAAGCCCTCAGATGCTGCTGGGGAGTGGGGGACACGTTTTAAGAACCACTGTTTTAGGTGGACTGAAGTTAGAGCTTCTTTGTAGCAGCCTAGAAATCATTTGAAAGATGCTAAAAATAGAGGATAATATTAAAAAGCCTTTGTAGCTTCTTCCTAGAGTGAATAGACAGCATATCTTAATATTTGCTTCATATTTGTTTTTCAGTTTCAAATAGAGCTGTAGAAATAATAGTATTATTTGGCATATTGGAACTTTATTAAATGATGTCATCCTATATATAATATTCTCCAACTTGCTTTTTTGCTTAACATTGTTTTGAGATAAATCATATTGATATGTAGAAAATGAGTTTATTTAGAAATTAAAGGGTTGTTTTTGTTTTGTTTTACAATTTATCAGTTTCTCTGCTAAGGGATATTGGCAAGTATTTGCTATTTAGAAGTAGTATTGTCATGAACATCCATGTTCATGTCTCCTTGGGCACAAGGTGAGAAGTTTTCTTTTTCTTGTAGCAGTTCTCAAAGCGTGGTCTGAGCCCCTCTCTTTGAGGGAGTCTGCGTGATCAAACCTATTTTCACAATACCAAGGGGTTATTTGTATTTTCTGCTCTCACTCTCACCCAAGTGCACAGTGGGGTTTCGTAGAAGCTACATGACGTGTCTTGATGTCCTTGGCCTGATACCTAATGGAGCGTGTGCTTTGTATTCTTATGTTTTAAATGTTTCTCAGTTTTAATGTCAAATACAGTAAGTGTTGATAGATAAAACATAAACTGAAGTATTTCAGAGTCTGTCCTCAATAATTATAAGAAGTTCTTGAGACCAAAAAGTCGAGAACCACTGTGTTTGGGCTGACAGCAAATTTTATTATACATGGCTTCTACACCTTGTTCCTCACACTCTACCGATGGTTTTGGGGTGGGGTTTTGGGGGATTTTTTTTGAAAATAGAGATTTTTGTCTTCTCTAGCTGGCTGATAATCTTCTAGTCCCTCCAAATGTCTCAGAGATTATTGAATGTAATATTCCATCCCTTTCAGCGTCACAGAATATAATTTGCCTAAATCAAGAGTTTCGACATCATTGAAAATCCCTACATCCTTGCCCACCATCCCCTTCTCTAATTTATCTTTCAAACTCTTTCTGACAGTCTTTTTATCTTTTTAAGTTGAAGATGCACAGAGAATACCAGAGCAAAACCAGCTCTGCCTGGGTTTGCTGTGTCTTTGTCATCTTTGGTGTTCTATCATCGTCTAAAGCGAGGTTCTCCTTCCTCTCCCCCCCCACCCCACCCTTGGCCATCACGTCAAAAACCACCCTACTCTCAGAAACAGGGAAAATCAAGAGCGGGAAATGCTCAGGTCTGGCCACCCTGTCCTTGAGGGCTTATGCCGCCATTTCTTATTCTCCCCCAGCAGAGCTTATGTAGAAAGCTCATCACAGAATGCTTCCGTCCTAATTACTCTCTAATTCTCCACCCCCTCTCTCTTCTTATGATTCACAATTTCGCATTCAGGATTTATGTCTTCAGAGCCACGTCATTCTTTGTTTAGTTCTGTTTCCATGGGATTCACCATTTCCTTGAAAAGTTTTGCCATCAATTTCCTTGAAACACAAGGCAGCTCTCTGACATTTTCTGGCATTTATTTCCTTTTGACCCAAGGGAACAGTGTCTCCCAAGGATCCTTCTCATTTCCACCTCACTGAGGGGCTCTTCCTCGCTGGTCAGAATTAAGTCTGGAGGGTCATTTCTTTTAGTGCCGCCTCCGCCTCTGAGAGTTGTCACCATGGGGTTCGACCTGGGCATCAGATGGTTGTCATGCTCTTAGCGGAATGACACTCGCAGCAGCTGTGAGAGCTGAAGGCTGCCCCTTCATGACATCTGGGGCCCCCATGCCTGTTTTATGTCTTATAACCTGAAAGCCTCTGACATCATCAGCTGCACCAAACGGCTCCTACCCTTTTATTTTCATCCCGATGTTTTCCACCGAGTGCCCTGTTAAAGCTGATGGAGTCCCCCATAATCTTCTTCTTAAGGCTGTATGGCAGTATGTCTTCTTCCTTTTAGGTCTGTTCCTACTAAAATATACTACCGAACATAGAAGCACCTTCCTTACAGCCAGAAATCCAAAGCCCGGATGCCCACCTAGCTGGGCACTTAGGATTGGAAAGAGGAGGGAGGGTCCAGGGAGTCAGACACTGGAATGGAGGTCTAAGATCTGCCAGTTCTGGGTGTCTTTAGATAAGGGGCCTACCGACTTCTTTGAACAGATGTCTCCCTATCCATAAAATGAGGATAAATTTATACGGCCAGATCCGAATTGTCTAGGTGCTTTGGTGTTTGGAGAATACATTCTGCTGTTTGTACTTTAGTTTAATAATGTGATAAAATTACAGTTCTGGTAAGCAGTTTTTTAGAAAAATATCCCTTCCTATTGAATTAATCCTATCAATCAAATTATAGATTTAGATGTTCATCAAAATCTCCAAAGCATTTCAAGAAAATCAAGTTTTCTTGGCTGTTTCAACCATAAACACTTAAAAAAAAGAGTAAATACGCATAAACAAACAAAAACAGTAAATAAAGTAAGATAAAAACAAGGAGGCAAACCATAAGAGAGTCTTAACTACAGGAAACAAACTGAGGGTTGCTGGAGGGGAGGTAGGTGGGGGGTGGGTAAATGGGTGATGGGCATTAAGGAGGGCATTTGTGTTGAGCACTCGGTGTTATATGCAAGGGATGAATCACTAAATTTTACCCCTGAAACTAGTGCTACACTATATGTTAACTAACTTGAATTTAAATAGAATCTCAAAAAAGAAAAAAAGACATAAAATATCATAAGGTCATGAAATGTATTGTTACACCAACACTTAGCCTCCTATAAAAATATCAATAATGTCATTGTTAAGAATGTAGCTAGGGTTTCCAACCCTTGTTTATTAACTCAGAGCCCATTCTGAGATCTGTATCTTTAAAACCCACAGGATGCAGAACATTTTACATTAATTTCGCTCATTCATTTATTGAATGCTCACTCTGTACGGGGCATTGTTCTGGGTAAAGGATTGCCTCTGTGAATAAGAAGCGACAGGTGCCTGTTCCGGGGAGCTTGAGTTCTCATAGGAAGCAGATTATGATCATTTAAATAAGTAAACAGCACAGCTTCGGTAGCAGTAAATGTGATGAAGAATATCAAACATAATCATATAAAGGAACTCAGGGTGTGGGGAAGTTATTTGGAGTCCTTGAGTAGAGTCCCTCTGGGAAGGGGACAAGAGAACCAGGAGAAGCCCAGGGGGATAGAAATTCACAGATGGAAGGAAAAACCAGTGCAAAGGCCTTGTGGTGAGAACAAACATGGAGACTTTAAAGGACAAACAGATCCCTGTGGGGCTGGAGCACAGTGGTTCGGGCAGAGGCGTAGGAGATGTGGTCAGGTAGTTAAGAGGGTCTGGATGGTGTTGGGGCTTTTGGAAGCCACAATGAGGAGTTTGCCATTGGTTAAACCCCTGTGCATGAGGGACTCCAGTGTCAGATCAAGAAATTGTTCTATTATGAAATGAATTGATTCATTTAAAAGTCAGGCACCTGGGTGGCTCAGCTGGCTAAGCATCTACCTTCAGCTCGGGTCATGATCCCAGAGGCCTGGGATCCAGCACCACGTCGGGCTCTCTGCTCAGCGGGGAGCCTGCTTCCTCCCTCTCCCTCTGCCTGCCGCTTCCCCTGCTTGTGCGTGCACTCTCTCTCTGTCAAATGGATAAATAAAATCTTAAAAAAAAAATAAAAGATCCAATTTAAAGTGTGCCAACTATATTGATTTGATATGCCATCTGGCATCTTTTAGGAACATTTTTAGTTAAATGGGTAGGAAGAATTGAGATTCAAGAGTCCTTCTGACTGTATGATTTTGATAAATCTTCTTATGAAAGAAATAGTGTGTTTGTTCTAAAGACTGTTAATTTTTTTGAAAAGGAAAATGTAATCATGAAATGAAATCTCTTTGGCAGATTACCTGTATTTTAAAGCCTTTCCTCAAAACCACCACCTGCAAAATCTCACATCACTGTTTGTTGACTGAAACCAAGGTATTCACTAGGAGAATGGGTTGTTAATCCTTTGCTGAAGTTATCACTATTTCCACGCTTGCAAAACCAGCGAGGACAACAATTCTTTCGGTGCCTATTCCATCCTGGAATTCCTCCTTCCATTTCTGGTTTGGCTTCTCAACCATCCTACAGCCACAGAGACTGTGGGGAAACAAAATCACAGCGGCCTTAAATTCTCTCACTTGCCTAAAGTCAGGGTATTTGGGCACGATGTAGTCTTTGTTCCAAAGGAGTAAACAAAGCCAAGACCAAAGCCAGATGTATTGGATACCTTCATTTCTAGGATCCAGTCATATCTGGAAGCTTCTGAAAGCAGTTTTCCCTTGTATCGATGAAGGTAGTATTTGATGTGTCCCATGCTTGCCCCCCAACCACGTGCACATGCATGCACACACATCCCTCCGAAAGTTAAAGTAAAAATCGTCATCGACCACTTGTAAGTACCATCTTTCTTCTTTTACTGCAGTGTTTTACTTAAACTACCTTAATGTTTCCTTTCGAAGGTAGAGCAGCCTAAACTTAGATGGGCTCGCTGTTACCCCAAGAGCAGCAAAGGCTGATACGTTCAGGGGAGAGGCATCCATCATAGGAAAGTGATCAGTGCGGTTACTCACCCCTTCTTCCCTTTCGAGGAGGAAGGATATTAGCGTCAACCTCTTCCAGGCCTCTGGGTTGTTCATCTCAACACCCAGGCAGTTCTGTAACCACATGTGAGAGGATCCCACACCTGTGACTCACGGAAACAAGCCCCAAATAACTGGACTTTCCTAGTCCACGATTCTGGAACTTGGGAGAGGGATTCTAGGCTTCCAGTTAGGATTGAACCACTAAGACCTCATGAAAGAATGGTCACAGTCATTCCCTCTCAAGAGTTGAGTATCTGCAGTCACCCTCAAGACCAAGGTAGACATAAGTAGAATGTACCATGTATCAAGTAATTGTCAGTAATGGGTTGTATTGGAAAGTAATAGATGGTTTGGTCTATTTCTGAATGACTTCTGCCTTTGCCAGCATCCCTACAGTGACTGTGGTCTCCTCTGACTCCAGAGTGAAGGTTGAGCAGCTCCCACACAGTGACAGGATTCTGGGTCCAGTTCATTATGACTGTTTGATCCCAGGGCTAGTGGCAGAGCAGATGCTGGTGTGAGGCAAGGCAGGCATCAGAACTCTGGTAGTCTGTGGATTTTGCAGATATATCCTAGGAAACAGGCCTGACCTGGTACCAAACACTGGAGATGTTTGTACAGAGTACAAAGTCTTTAATATTTTGTGGTGGTCTCATAATAACCATTGAATAGTTTGAATCCAGTTGTGCAGATGAAGAAACCAGTTGTATAGATGAAGAAACTCATGCTCTACTCCACGTGGGTGCCAAGCCCCATCCTTGTTAACAGGCAGATTTATGGGTGGTTGATGGGTGAAGCCTCCTGGTTTGGGAGTCCTGAGTTGAAAAGGTTTAGGGGGAAAGAGAAAGAGAGGGCCAAGACTGTAGGCTGGGATGGGTGGGACATTGTCTTGCCTGGATGAAAGCAATTGGGTAGAGTCTGGATTCAGGGGCCGATTTGACAGGGCTAGAGATCATGGGAAGACAAGAAGGCCTGGGGGAGGCATCAAGGAGACCTGAGGGATGGGGGGCTCCAAACCCTTCAAGTCCCTTCTGAAGTGTTAGAGAGTCCCGCACACATGCAGTGTGAGAGGTGAGCATTTCTTTCTCCTTCATCTCAGAAGCCAGAATGGGGGGTGTTAATGTGAAGATGCTAGTTCATTCCTAAAACCAATACTCTAGAATTTAGGCCAAAGTTTTAGACTCCCCGAGAGTTGGGGGAGAATTACCTCTTCCTTGGAGAGGACCACAGTTGATCATTTGTTGAAATCCACCCAATTTCTAAGTTGAATGCAAATCTAATGTCAGAGATGTGCATTTGGTTGCCCCATACTCCCATACCCTCTCTTTCCTCCTCCTCTGCCCTTCTTTCCTAACAGGTTAATGATTACTTTGTATACCCCTCACCTCCAAAGTATTTGCTTTTGATAAGAGGACCATAGGAAAAAGACCATCATTCCAGGGAGAGAACCTTATATTGTAGTATCAGACAGGTGAGTAGAGTAGTGAGCCAGAGAAATTTTCTAGTTTGCTTCAAGTGGCACGTGAAAGGTTGATTGGCAAAACAAAACCAAAACCAAAAATAAAACACCATAATCAGAGATGTCAGTGATCAGTCATGGCTCTGATCAAGCACGGCCTGTGTTGCAGAAGAGCTTCACATAGACCATCTGTGGTGGGCTGAGTTATTAAACTCGGTTCTTCATTCCTCTCACCACAGCCTCGTGGAGGACTAAGGACTTCCCCACGCCTTGAGTTTGCGTTTGCCCATGTGACTTACTTTGGCCTATCGGGGAATGTGACAAGGCTCAAAAGTATAGCTGAGCTTTGCCTTTGTGCTTTTGCCATTGTGGTAAGCAGAACATGCCTTGGGGTAGCTGGGGGAATCTGGAAGAGTTAGCAGCGCAAGGAGCAGAATCACCCTGGCCCACTTGCATCTCTATAGCTTGAAGCAGCTGCTCCAGCCCCAGGCACACTGTGTGATGCTAAGTGTGGAGTGGTTTGTTACACAGCATTATTGGATGACTGGCTGATAACACTGTCTCCCATAGCCTTCATCTCAACTTTTCAAATGGGTGTTATTGACTCTCGTAGGGGAGGAAAGCAAGGCTCATCAAGGCTGAAGAACTTGCTGGAGGTCTCCCAGCTAGCAACTGAAAGAGGCCCAGCTTCAAACCCCAAACCTGTCTGACTCAAAACCCACGCTGTAACCACCACACCACCCTGCCTCCTAATGACCACAGTGTGTCCGGGCATGAACAGGTGTTGCATGCATAAATGACACTAAGTCAAAACTTCCTTCTTCCCTAGTCCTGCCTTTTCATCTAACAGGTGATGCCGCTGAGACCCATGGAGGTAAAGTGATTTTTCCCAAGGTCACAGGGCAGTTTAGTGCTAGATGTCAGATATTGTCTCTGAGTAAAAGGGGTGCTTCTGATTCAAGCATTTACAAAGCATAGCTGTAGCCCACAAACTAGCACTCCCTCGAGAATCTGAAAGGCTGTCCTTTAAATGCCTTCTCCTTGTGATTTCTCATTACTGCCACGAGATTTTACTTTCCAGTTGCGGAGCGCTCAGTGCCCTTTGCAGCGTCTTTTACTTTGCATGTAATCCACGGGTCTTCTCACGTGAATTAGGCAGGATGTTTAAACAGGAAATGTCCATGCAAGTGTGCACCAAGGAGCAAATGAGTACGCATCCAGACACGTGCCGTTCACTCTCTCTCCAGGGCAGCCTTGCTGCTCCGTGGGCTGATCATGTCTGAGGTCAAACCATGAACCCTCTGACCACAAGCCTCTCTCCAAACTTGTGTTGGTTTCCCACTGAGTGACCTACTCTCCACTCCTGACAGCTGAACTCATCAAATGAGGGTGGTTGTGCTTTGATAACTGGAAAATTCTATATAAAGGGAGATGATATTCTCAGGAATGCCTTATTTGCCCCAGCTCTTCTCTCCTGGCAGAGGTGACCTAACTGAAAATAGTCCTTCTAAATCAAAAGAAAAAAGCATGTGGCTCTCTGTGACTCCCACACATGCTTGGAACTTGAAAGATTTAATTTTATCTCTCATTTAGCATCTTATAGAAATTGGGGCACTAAAATGGCAGCTGCAGCCTTCTTTGGGGACACTGTCAAATCCTATAGTTGTTATCATTCTGTTAAGTCATTTTAAACAGAGCAATTACATTGCTGACTCTGTTTAAACCAGTGATGAAGCAGTTATCAACGCTTTGATTTTTTCTAAGTAGCACGCCACTATCCAACTGATTAGTTCTACTACTGTTAGCTATAAGGTTAAGATTTCAACAAAGACAGCCCTCTGCCCAAGATGGCTCTAGTCTAAGCATTTTCTGTGATGACACAATCCATCATCACCTGTGAAGAATCTTTGTATTAGCTTGCTATTGCTGCATAACAAATTACCACAAACGTAATGGTTTAAAAGAATAGACATTTATTATCTCTTTCTGTGTCTGGAGTCTAGGGCATGACTGACCTGGGTTCTCTGATCAAGCTCTTACAAGGCTGCCATCAGGAGGTCAGCAGGGCTTGGTTGCCATATGGAGGCTTAACAAGGGAAGAATCTACCTCCAAGTTCATTGAGGTGTTGGCAAAGTCATCTCCTTGTGTTTATAGAACTCATGGCAGCTTGCTTCTTCAAGACCAACAGGAGAGCAGAGCTAATGAGCTTGCAGTCTTATGTATATATCATAAATCACGAGGCTATATCCCATCACTGTTGCCATATCATGTACCATCACCATGGAAGTGACCTCCCATCGTCTTTGCCGTATAATATAGCACAGCTGTGAAAGTGACATCCCATCACCCGTGCCATGTTATTTTGTTCGAAGGAAGCTGCAGGTCCTGCCCACACTCATGGAGAAGGAATTACACAAAAGCATGAACACAGAGGGGCTGGAATCACTGCTGGGGGGGGGTCACCCTGGGACTCATCCACTTTGGTCCCCAGTATCCCTCCCACATGCATAATGCATTCACCTTGGCCCTTTCTCAAAGTCTCTTCCCATTAAGTGTTATCTTAAAGTTAGCATGGGATGAGGTGTGGGTAAGGCACTTGGGTGTAATCTATTAAGTACAGCTGCTGGGGCTGGAGTCCTCTCCAGGTGTGGATTTGTGAAACTAAACAGATCCCATCCTCCCTCCACCCTGCCTCTCAACTTATAGTGGTGGTATAGGGTAATAGCTGTAGACATTCCAGTTTAAAACAAGGGAAATGAAAGGTAAGAAGGAATCACTGGTCCAAAGCTGTTCTGAAATCCAGCTTTGGCAAATGTTGGGGGTTCCTTGATTAGGGTTTAAGGCTTTGGAATAGTCCTCTGTGGCTTGTACTCCACCCACTGGTTCTGCCCTTATTCATCATGAAAACCTGTGTTTCAGCAGAACAGTTTTATGCCTTCCCCTGCCTGGAGAACTTGGGGAGTCTGAAAGCCTCCCTTTCTTTTCTGTCATGTCTTTCCCCTTTGTCCAAGCTAGCAGTATTTCTATAGAAACAGTTTCTCAAGAACTTTGTAGACCTTATATGGATTTCACTGTGGTTTACTGCATTTGACAAAAATTATGTCTATAGATATTTTTAAGAGAAACCCTCCTGTACTTTGGCCTCCTGCTAATATTGCTGAGGGACAGTGCCCTTAAGCTCCCTAGAGGTTCTCTGGTTTGATTGAGAAGATCTGTGGGTCATACCCTTAATTTCTCTAAAAAGCCCTCTCTGTGATTGCAGATTCTGACCTGTGGTTTTTCTGCATTTCTGACAGAGTTGTACAGTCACATCTCAGCCTTTTCTCTGGAGCTTGCTTTTCCAAGAGTCCAACTGCATTTTTACATCTTTGCCATCTAGAGAGGCTCACAACTTTTTAAGTCCTGAGAGTCTGGTTCCTTTTTTTTTTTTTTTAAAGATTTTATTTATTTATTCGACAGAGAGAGACAGCCAGCGAGAGAGGGAACACAAGCAGGGGGAGTGGGAGAGGAAGAAGCAGGCTCATAGCGGAAGAGCCTGATGTGGGACTCGATCCCGTAATGCCGGGATCACGTCCTGAGCCGAAGGCAGACGCTTAACCGCTGTGCCACCCAGGCGCCCCACCTTTTTTTTTTTTTTTTTTTTAATTAAAAAAGTTCTTTCCTCTTGCATTTTACTGTAAGCAGGAAGAAGATATCAGGCAGCACCTTTCACACTTTCCTTGGAAATCTCCTTCGATCTGTCACCAAATTTATCACTTACAGCTTCTGCTTTTCCACATAACTCCAGAAGATGATTTTGCCAAACTTTCTGCCACTGCAGCGCAAGGATCCCCCCTTCTCCAGTTTCCAGTAACATGTTTCACTTGCCTCTGAGCCCTCATAGTCAGCATCCTCAAAGTCCAGATTTCTACTAAGAAATGGCAATCGACACTTTCCCTATCATGTTCCTCAAAGTTCCTCCAACCTCTACTCATTTTCTAGTTACAAACCCCGTGTTGTTATGGACTGGAATTGTGTCCTTCCAAAATCCGTATATCGAAACCCTAACCACCGCTGTGACTGCATTTGGAGATGGGGCCTTTATGGGTAAATGAGGTCATAAGGGTGTTCCCTAATCTAGTAGGACTGGTGTTCTTCTAAAGAGAGGAAGAGACCCCAGGGGCATGCAGACACAGAGGGAAAACCAGGTAAGGACACAGAAGGAGGCCATCTGTAAGGGGAAGACAGAGGCTTCAGAAGAAATAACCCTGCTGACACCTTGATTTCCAATTTCCAGCCTCCAGAACCATGAGAAATAAATTTCTGTTGTTTAAGCCACCTCATCTTGTCATGGCAGCCCAAACAAACTAACACACATGATTTTACGAATTTGTTACAGCAGCTCCCCACTTCCAGGCACCAACATCTGCATTAGTTTTGTGTTGCTGTATAACAAATGACCATTGACTCAACAGCTTAAAATAACACACATTTATCAATACCCTCCCAGTTTCCGTAGGTCAGGAGCTGAGCACAGCTTAGCTGGAGCCTCTGCTCAGGATCTCACAGGACTGAGATCAAGGTGTCAGCTGGGCTGCTGTCTCATCCAGGGGCCCAACTGGGGAAGTGTCTTCTTTAAAGCTCATGTAGGTTGTTGGCAGAATTCATTCCCTTGTGGCTCTGAGGGAATGGAGTACTCAGACCACTAAGGAAGAAAAGTAAAAAAAAAAAAAAAGGCGGGGGAGGGGGGTTAAGGAACAGGTAACTGCTGTGGGCACTGGGGACTCAGTCCTCTGGGAATGGCCTGAGAGACTTTGTAGAACACACCTTAGAGTCGCCCCAGCGAGGAAGCTGAAGCAACTATCTGACAACTTTAATCCTTCAGTGATTGTGGGTTCCTCCTGGGAGTTAATTCCCTGGCAAATTCCAGCCTTCCCCACATTTGGTCAGGCATTCCTCAGCAGCCAGAGAACGCTTTTAGGTAGAAAGACTCAGGAAACGTTCAGCATGGATGGGGAATGTCTGCAGGTGACCTTTGAGGCGGGCTGAGGGCATAAAGGCATGACACTGATGGTAACTGCTATCAAACATCAGCTTTCGTTTCTTAATCACATACTTATTGTGTACCGACTTTGTTCCAAGCACTGAGGCTCTAGAGAAAAGCAATATCTGGTCCCCCTTTCTACAGACTACATAATCTAGGGGGGAGTCACATCAGTAAAGACAATAGAGTGTCACCAAAGGATACAGAATACTTAATATATAACACAATAGAACATGAAAGCTTTTATGAAAGCTTTGAAAACAAAATGGCTATACTTCCCAGAAAATTTAGGGACGGTCTGAGCTTGGATTTTGAAAGCATACAGTCATATTCATGCCTAATGGAAGGATAGCCCTAGGTAAAGAAATTTACAAAGAGGAGGTGACAGTGTCTTCCTTAAGAGCCCTCTGGAACCAGGCTATCCAAAATAATTCCAAAAGCTTGGTTCTACCACTTCCGCCTATTTGATCCTGTGCAATTTCCCCAACTCTGTGAACTTCTGTTTCCTCATCTGTTACAACTGGATATAATAGCAGTACCTCGTAAGTCCAGTGTGAGGATTTAACAGTCTAATAGATTTAAAATCTTAGCAGTCCAGGGGCGCCTGGGTGGCACAGCGGTTAAGCGTCTGCCTTTGGCTCAGGGCGTGATCCCGGCGTTCTGGGATCGAGCCCCACATCAGGCTCCTCTGCTATGAGCCTGCTTCTTCCTCTCCCACTCCCCCTGCTTGTGTTCCCTCTCTTGCTGGTTGTCTCTATCTCTGTCGAATAAATAAATAAAATCTTTTAAAAAAATAAATAAATAAAATCTTAGCAGTCCATAAAGTGAAACCCAATTATCACAAGTACACAGTATAATGAAAATTGCCCTTTTTTCTGAGGACAATGATGTTTTCAGGTTTTTTTTCCCCTTGCAGTTAATAAAAGACCTATGTATGTCTCAGTTTTACAGATAACTCTCTAAGGTATAGAAAAGGCAAGTTCTCGGGTGTTGGTCAGTTTTTTTTCCCCCCAACATATATTTATTTATTTGGGGGGGGGGAGGGGCAGAGTGAGAAAGAGAGGGAGAGAATCCTCAGATGCTGAGTGCAGAGCCCAAGGTGGGGATTTATCCCATGACCCATGAGATCATGACTTGAGCTGAAACAGGTGTTGGTCAGTTTTAACAGCAAAATACCTCATCTCTCACTTACTCACGGGTGCTTTCAAGTGTGAATTTCCTCAAGGCATGTTTCTAGTGCTGCAGGCCATTCTTTTCCCCATGAAGCAGGAGCCAGAGAAATGGGTGTCCCAGCAGCAGCATCTGACATTGGGAAGCCTGCTTCCCCATCCAGTCAGTTCTGCCATCTTTGTTAGACCTGCCCGCCCTCAGGCCAAGAAGCCGGATCAACTGAAAACTCCAAGTCAAGTTCACTTCTTAAAGGCTGCAGGGGTGGGAAATGGGCATTTTCTAACAGCTCCAGGGAGAGATGCAGGCAGAAACAGGTTTCTTCAAAATCTCAGTGCCCTAAAGCCGGAACCCAATTGCGTGGAGCAGGAAGCTGGAGAAGTTTAGCAGAGTGCAGTAAAACCGTCTCCCAAAATGAAATTCTCTGGTATATTTAACAGATATTTTTATTCCTAGAAGCAAATGGTGCTCCTTTGGAGAGTCATTTTTAATAACCTTTAATTTTTTTTTCAGCGTATGAGAGTAATAACTGTTAACGTTAATAAATAGAGAAAACTATGGAGAAGGAAGACCTAGTATATCTCCACTGCTCACTGTTTAATTTTGATGTATTTTGTTCCATTTTAACACAGACGCACCCACTCTAGGAAGAGCAAGACTGATTACAATGCTTTTGCAGGTTTTATTTCACTTTTTCACCTACTGCAGCAGTTCGCAAACTTTGTTCACAGCACCCCTCAGGGGTCATCAGTTTTGTCACAGCGCCCCCTAGGTAATACTTCAAACAACTTAATAAGTAAAAATAACACGTTTAAATCAAGGTTTTTAAAATTCATGTAATTCTTGGGGCGCCTGAGTGACTCAGTTGGTTAAGCATCTGCCTTCAGCTCAGGTCATGATCTCAGGGTCCTGGGATCGAGCGAGCCCCTGCGTCAGGCTCAGTGGGGAGTGGGCTTCTCCCTCTGCCCCTCCCCCACCCCCTGCTGGCGTGTGCACCCTCTCTCACATACTTTTAAAAATAAAAATAAATTGATGTAATTCTCAAAACACTAATGAAATGTGCACATCTGTTGGGCACACATGACTTCTTCAACTTTGGAACCAGGTTGGATACGGCAGCCTCATTTCCTGTTCCACATCGATTTTCACCCGGAACTTGCTTTTTCGTGATGGCAACTGCCAAATACACAGCTTTGCATTCAATGATGTCATCAAAAGGCATAGAGGGGAATCCAGTGTAGAAACGGATTACCTGGAGCTGGTGACTGACAAGACTTCTGACAGGTTAGATATTGCTATTTCCTTCAAAAGTTTAAAATATCCTGTCACACTATGTGAGTTCATGACAGTCTTCTGGGGGCTCTTGGCATACAGTTTGGGAACCATGAAACATACTGTTTTATTGTCTGCAACATCATTTTTAGTGGCGATATTAGTATGGACATACTATGATTTGAAAACATCTCTGTTATTAGAAATTTATGTTGATTGCTAGTTTGTTTGCTATTGATAAGTTCATTGCCCTCAAAAGGCTAGGAAGTTCCATTCTTTTATGTAAAAGTGGAATTTCTGAACACTCATTACTACCCATAGCTATTCTGTTATATTCTCACCTTGCAGAATCAGAGCCCAATTAGCCCAATTAGCTGGTGGCACCTGCAGTCTTGAACGCTTTGATTTTCCACCAAATCCTATGATCTTCTTGGCCTTGCCAGTGGTTCAGCTTTAGGCACAATGAGCTTACAACAGGAAACATTTTTTTTAGCCCATCAGCTATGCTTCAAATTTTCAAGTTAATGAGTAAAAATAAACCCAAGGTATTGGCAAGACTATAAATTAGCAACAACCGGAGAGAACTTAGCCTAGAACCCAGGGGGACAAAATGCAGACAAATAAAAATAATTGTAAAGTTGCCCAAATTCTGACTTTTGATAACTTCACTCCCAAAACCTGAGCTCAGAACGGTCTCCTACCCCACTGGTGAGTTTGGCTCAGCAAGGAAAGACATCAGGGTGCCACTCAGCATTTTGCTTCTCTCCTTAGAGGAGTGTTTTTAGACAAGGATTCGGGTTTGGGATTAGCTCTTAAGAAGACATCCCTTCCCTGTGCTGGGTTAACATACCCTCAGCTCTAACCTACATCTTCCTGCCTTATAAGGTTATTATGTGGATCAAGTCAAACAAGAAAGAACTTCAAAATAAGAGTTCTCGGTAAACTGCGGGTGGTGGTGATGGAGGTGATAATTGAGGTGGTAGTAAAGGTGGGAGGAGGCAGCAGGAATAATCCTTTTTTTTTTAACCTTCAAGAAAGGCTACCTGTAGATGTGAAAGGCCCACAGTTATTTCATGCCCTGTTGGAAAGTTCCATTGTCCACAAACCAATGTGCCTCTGGGGTATGCGTGCTCCCCCCAGATTTGCAGATAATAGGTCCACAGTTCAGTTTTGTCTGTAGGATACGAATTCTGGGGTGCAGGGCTGGGGATAATAGTACTCATTTATTTGAAAAGACATGACCTTATCTGGGTCTCACTATGCAAAGTTAGGTATTGTTATCCTTGTAATACAGACCAGTTATCTGGGGCTCAGAGCACACAGGAGACTTGCTGAAGGTGCCGCAGCCGTCAAAGAGCAGAGCTGGAACACCTCCCCCCAGCTCCTGAGATACCAGGGCCTTTCCAGGCAGCCGAGCTGTGTTTCAGATGGATGGTAGTGGCTGAGGGTAGAGCAGCCTTAATAGCATTTTGCAAGCCAGGGATGTGTGGAGAAAACCAAGCTGAATTTCAAGAAAACGTAACTTGGAAGAAACTGTTTGCTTTACCTGTATGAAATATCCACCCCATCTTAGGCATGGCAGGAAAAACCTCCCTGTAAACACCTTCCAAGTGTTCAGAGCCCATTGTTTTCTAATTTATTCGCCCCAGCAATGCCTTTGTCAGCATTCAGCATTTACTTGTTCTGCAAGCTAGACCCTGCGCTGACGCTTGCTGAGATGTGAGCTGTGTGTGCCCGTGACTGAGCTATTGATAACCAGCAGAGACTAAAATTTTTATAGGATGGGACGAAATTTGAATTTCCTGATACGATTCTCCTATACCTTATTTATTTTTATAGCAAAAATCCTCTACTTCTGCCAAATTCCGAGAGAGGGTAAGTCCCTCTCTAGGATTGTGATTTTTTTTTTTAGTACGTTTTCTTTGTAATCTTTCATTCTCTAATGTTAGACCTCAGATGCAGCTCTGAATTAAAAATTTCCTTCACTTGGAGGGGAGGTGGGGGGGTGGGGATGGGCTAGATGGGTGATGGGTATTAAGGAGGGCACTTGTGATGAGCACTGGGTGTTATATGTAAGTGATGAATCACTAATTCTCCTGAAACTAATATTACACGCTATGTTAACTAACCGGAATTTAAATAAAAACTTGAAACTACAAAAATAAAAAATAAATAAAAATTTCCCTGTCTGTAGGGCATATTAACACCCTAGACTGGGGCTGCTGGGTTACAGGCATATATACCCTTAAATTGAGTGAGTACTGCCTAATGGCATTCCAGAATGGTGATACCAGTACACCCCACCAGTAAAGCATGGGAGTACACATCTCCCTACAGTATTTTTTTTTTAAAGATTTAGTTACTTATCTGAGCAAGGCGGGGGGGGGGGGGTGCTGGGGGAGGGGCAGAGGGAGAGGGAGCGAATCTCAAGCAGACTTCCCTCTGAGCAGGAAGCCAAACTGGAGCTTGATCCCATGACCCTGAGATCATGACCTGAGCCGAGATAAGAGTTGGTCACTAACTGACTGAGCCACCCAGATGCCCCGACATCTCCCTATAGTCTTACCAAGCCTTGGCATTGCAAGCCATTCTAGTATTTGCAGCTCTCAGGAGGTTATCATTGTGGTTTTTATTTCTCTTCTTTGATTGCTAATATGTTTGATCATCTATGTTGGACCACTCAGTCTGTTTGTTCAAATTCTTGGCCAACTTTTCCATTGGTTGTCTATCTTTCCTGTTGTGCTGTTGGAAAGACTTCTTTCTGCATTAGTAAGTTTATTTGGTGCATTTAACTTTCAGTGACCTCTTGCCTGATGTTCATATTTCCAAAACTGATTTCTTTCTGTTTATGTTTACCTGTTATATCTTTGTCTAATACTGTATTTTCCTTCGTGTGTGCATGTGTAAGCATTTTCTTGCAAACTGCAGAAAGTTATCTGGTTTATGTCATTTTGTCTTCGTGAAATCTGTCATTTATTGGAAGAATTCATTACATTTATATTTAGTATCACGATCGTATATTTGATGTTCTTTCTTCCATATTTGTGTTTTATTTAGTGTGCATAGAGGAGCAGAGGAAGAGGGAGAGGGACAAGCAGACTGTGCTGAGCGTGGAGCCCCACGCAAAGCTCAGTCCCAGGACCCTGAGATCATGACCTGAGCAGAAACTAAGAGTCTGCTCCTTAACCAGCTGAGCCACCCAGGTGCCCCTCCCCGTTTGTCAGTTTCATTAATGGATTTTCCCCTTTTCTCTGCTCTTGGGATCACATACCTTCTTCCTCACTACATATATTTTCTAAACAAGACCCTGACTAATTCCCCCAATGAGATGCACTGTGTGCCCCCAAAAGATGCCGTATTTCCTCCCTCACACTCCAATAAAAACTTCCATTCCCTTTGTTCTCCTTATCTGCTCCTTATGGAACCTTTATTTCTCTGATACCTCCCAAACTCTACAATTCTGATGGGATTATTTAACATTTCTAACACAAAACTGTTATTAGGATTTCATTTACGTTATTTCAAGAGTACTTATTTAGCAATTTTACTGTACACCATGCCTAGACAGTTGTCTTTATCCGTCGGATTTAATACCCAGAGAGACATACGGAGACAGAAATAGAGACAGACTGCACACTGGATGCTTTGCTCAAGTTCTTCCTCTCCTTGTGTTTATCTCGTCTTGAGGTCAATGTTCTGGATTAGTGCAATCCTATAGAACTTTCTGTGATGATGGAGATGTCCCATGTATGTACTTTCCAGTAGGGTAGCCAGTAACCACCTGGAGATAATGAGCTCTGGAAATGTGGCAAGTATAACTCAGGAATTAGATTTTTATTTTAGATTCAAGTTTATTTAATTTAAACTTAAATAGCCATAAATGGCTAGTGGCTACCAATTGGTTAAGACAGATGTAGATAATTTGTCTGGATAGAATCTTGACTTTAGAGTTATCTTTAAGATGATTATATGAATGTTTGCTTTCTTTATTTTTTAAGTTCATTTATTTATTTAAGTAATCTTTACACCCATCCTAGGGCTCAAACTCACAACTGCACGATTAAGAGCCGCACGCTCTTCTGACCGAGCCAGTCAGGTGCCCCTGTTTCTCTTTCTTAATTCTCACATCGGATCCTGTATAGATTTGTTTTTTGTTTTTTTAAAGATTTTATTTATTTATTCGACAGAGATAGAGACAGCCAGCGAGAGAGGGAACACAAGCAGGGGGAGTGGGAGAGGAAGAAGCAGGCTCATAGTGGAGGAGCCCGATGTGGGGCTCGATCCCATAACGCCGGGATCACGCCCTGAGCCAAAGGCAGACGCTTAACCGCTGTGCCACCCAGGCGCCCCTAGATTTGGTTTTGACTTTGCTGAGGTACCAGCTTCTCAGAACCCACTTCTCTGTCAGGATGGGTTCCCTAGAACCTGAGATGGGATTCTTGTGCAAGTGAGTTAATGAAGGGGAGCTCTCAGGAGAAACCTGTGACGATGAGGGAAGCTGGATAGGATGGAAGGAATAGCTGGGCAAAGGCATGGTGTCTGCTGGGCTCCAGCCTCAGCCCAGCCCCACAGAGAGCTCTGGAGCGTGAACGGCACAACAGGGTTGTCTCACGTCAGGGTAACATCTCTGACCTTCATTCCCGCTTATCAGTCAGTGTGGCTGTAGGTCACCCCAAAGAAGGGCATAACTCCCCAGGCCCTGCTGGGTGAGGCTACGAGTCCCTTTCGAGAACATGGAGGGCAGTTCCCAGAAAAAGTGGACAGCAATGAGCTATTAGCTACCGGCACTCAGTTCCTGGTAAAGGGGATATGGTCAGGCACCCAGTACCCACTCCATGCTCTTTAAACTTCAGCAAATAAGCCCACTGACATTCTCATTAGTTTTCCTTTCCTAGAAGGATGTAAGTTATTCTTAGAGTTAAGAAATTTCAAGGATATGCTGAGGTGTGTCTTTTCCCTTTATTCTTTTTTTTTTTTTTTTTCCAATCAGTCCTGCCTTGAACTCAGTGAACCCTTTTAACCTGCGCACTCAGGTCTTTCTTCAGCTCAGGGAAATGGCCATCCATTACTTGTCAAACCACGTCCTCCCTCAGTTCCCTTTTATTCTTTTCGCACTGCTATTACTTTGCACGTTAAGACTCTCTTTTCTCGTCATGATTTTCATCTCTTTGTGTTTCTGCACAGTTTCTTCCACTTGTCAGGCTGTGATTTATGTGATAGCAGCTGAGCATCCCCTCCTTTGGTCCACACGTTGGATTGTCTGCTTCCAGATGCATCCCAATGCCATGCTTGCGTCACCAGAGCTGCTCTGGCTCTGGCTCCTTGTATGTAGGCCATGCTCTGTCTCTCACAGTTGCTCTGTTTTGCTGGGTATGAGCTCAGTTTGCTGTGAGTGAACATCTTCTCTCTCTGGCTGTTGGGAATATATATATTTTACACACACACACACACACACACACACACACACACACATTCATATTCCAGTTCAGTGATGCCCAGGTCTGGCTGTTTCCTTTCCAAGTGGCAGTAGTCTCACCCTTAGAGGCAGGCGAGGTGGACTGTCCCTCGGGACTAATGGTCAGATGTAGGGGTGCTGAGACCCCCAGAGAAAGCCCTCTCTTCTCCCACAGTCTCTGTGCTCCCCCAGCCTCAAGGCAGAGCCCACATATCTCAGTTTTGTATCAACTCTTTAGAGCCGGGAGGACCATCCCGACAAAGTCCACCTTCCTCTAGGTCCACACATTGCTGTGGGCCATGTTCTTCCCGAGATCTGCCCCTGCTTTCCGCTCATACACAGCCAGACCTCTGGCTCTCTCCCAGCCCAGGGGAAACAAGCCCACCAACTTTCTCTCTTCACATGTCCTCATCACCGAAGCCTGGCTAATGTCCATTTGGCCATAGTCCCACAAAGAGAAGCAGACACACTGGAATTGAACTTGGAGAGGAAAGGAACGATGTTTGGATCATCATGGTTCCAGAATACTCTTTGTACCTTCTGGGATCCTTCTGAAGAGACCTGTACTCAAATTAACAGTATTCTATTTCAAGTCACTTTGTTTCAGCAAATGCCGCCAGGGACCAGACCCAGTGCTGCATGTTGGGGACACAGCAGTGAATAACTTAGGCATGAGTCCTTCCTTCCAGGAACATTTATTCCAGAGGGGAAATAATTGATAGATGTGACCCAGAGACATAACTGTAGAGTGTTGTGAAGGGATGTATAAAGGGTATGGTGGAACGGTGATGAGTCCTGGCTCACATTTCTGCTCTCAGTACCCACATGGTGTCACAACAAAACCTCCTGCCTTGTTAGTTGTACCGTGAAGGTGTCCATTTCCTTCTGTTTCATCCTTGGACCGTGTATAAGTGGATCTGAAGAAAGGTCTCCAGGATGTTGGAGAACCTAGAGTGGAGGCAGTTGAGAACACTGGTAACTCCCTGTCACAGATTCCAGAGAGGGAGGTACATAATGGCTTTCTTCAGTCACCCTTTGGGAGGGGAAGTCAGGACCCTCTAGGAGTCCCCTGGGAGGAGAAACCGGAAGAACTAAGTGAAAACCACACAGAGAGGCATCAGTACTGCACATACCCTCAGCTGAGCAGGACTCGAAAACAGTGTGTGTTCTCTAGCAATGCAAGGGGCCATCTGGGAAAGTACTGAGATCCTCATCATCAGGAGGGTTCCAGTACTGACCCAGCTGTGCCCATAAGAGGCACCTGGACACGGAAGATGGGGTAGGGGTAAAGCCAGGAGGCACTGGGGTGGAGAATTCCATCTGGGAATTTAGTGTCTGGGACGGAAGAGTATTGAGAGGAGGGGAAAGAGGGTGGGAGATGCGAGAAGTGAGGCCATGGTTTGGCTGCTGTGTCTCCTTCAAGGAGAAGTCAGGAAAGACTGGAGTTCGTTGTTCACTTCTCTCTTGTCAAGTCCTAGATGACATCTATGGTTCCTAAGATTGAATACAAGCCATGATTTTTTTTTCTTCCAGACTTCTCTTTCTTCTGTTTTCCTCTCTGGTCTGCCAGCCATAAAGCAACAATAAAAAAGAGAGCCTTCCTTCCTTATCTCTGCTCAAAACCTTCAGTGCTGAAACATATGCTGTGTTATAAATATATTCATTTATCTAAGCTTTATTTAATTTGCTTGTACATTCTACTTTTAGAAATGTGCCTGTCACCAAGCAGGTGCTCAATAAATATTTGATGATTGAATTGGTATGTTCCAGCCCATAATAGTTTGTCATATGTATTAACATATGCCTTAGCAGTAACACTGGGCAGGGGATCTCAACAAAGCAAACACTGCAGCCACATGGCATAGAACTGGGTTTCTTCAACGTGATTATAATGTAGTGGGCTGATACAATTCGGGAGGTACTTGATGTGCTTTGTATATGTACATAAAGTAACTTTAAACTTTATGCATTAGGCACTTACCTCCTCTGTTAAAGCTATATTTACTATCTTACCTAAGGCTTTGCTCCCCATGGTGGCAACTAGCATTGTATTTTCCTTAGGGTATGCTGCCACCTACTGGAATGAGGGCCACATTACAAGCCTTTCCATCTTTCACGTACTTATAAAAGGTTTATTTTTTGTGACATTAATATTAACCCAATTGCAGGTTGAAACAGTTGCATAAGTCCTTCGATAGCTTCAACATTTTATACCGTGGTGTGTCTTCAATTTCAGGACACAGTTTAGGATTTAATGATTTCGGATGATCAACAGTAAAACTCGTTTAAATTTTTTTACTTTTTGTTTTCCCTGTTTTGGTAGAACAGCCATTGAAACAAGAGTCCAGAGTCTTGGGTCCTAGTCTCATCCCTGCAAAATGAGTAAATCCCAGTCTCTGTTTCTTCATTTTTCAATGAAAGGTTTAACTATGTCTGCTATTTCTAAATGCAGCCCCCATGGCAGCCCATCAACCAACTGGATAGAAAAATCGTCTGGGAAGAAGTACTTAAAATACAGATTCCCAGGGTCCGATCCCAAGGGTTCTCAAAAAATCACTGAACTAACCGGGTTTTTTCCCCTGGACTCAGCTTTAAATTCTAGCTTTGTCAAGAAAAAGATGCAAAGGCTGCCACCTAGTGTCCCCGAAGAGTTTGTACAGTCTCATTCTCCGCAGTGGTAGTCCTTTGTGTGTTTTATGTTGCTACATCAGATATGGACAAATCGAAACTTTAACTTGTCAGTGTTTCCACTTGTAAAGGCAATTGAATTTGCATTTAATTAGGGAAGCCAATGCTGTAATGAGATAAGCAAACGTTATCCAATCAACCCACATGGGGTAATTGGTATGATCTCTCTTTTGATCTATGAGTTGGCCTTTTTCTGAACTCGGTTTTGCCTCTCAGCCTTCTTGTGCCTGAAATCATACACAGCTGCCCTGGTCTAGCTTTCTGCTGTTATCTGTATTTGTACACAACTCCGGGAAGACCAAAGCGAAGGGCTGAAAAGACAGGACTATTGCAGAGGAAAATGGCAGTTTCTAACTACCCATTTTTACTGAGACCAAGGAATTCCACAGTGTTTTACCTCCACCCGCTACCCACCCTGGATTTCGATCTTTAGGTTCTGACTGCCCACAGAAAGCTGATGGTACCAGGCTCCTAAGGAAGGAGACAGACTTTCACACCCCCCTGCCTATCACCCTATTGTGCCCCAGAGCCTTGCTTCCCAGAGTGTAGGTCATGGGCCGGCAGCTTCCCCATCCGTGGCAGCTTGTTAGAGGCAGACTCCCAGGTCCCCCCTAGACTGCCGAATCAGAGTCTGCATTTGAACAAGACGTCCAGGAGAGGCGTGTGCAGGTTAAAGCTTAAGTGCCATCTTGGAGGACACAAAGGTTTTAGCCAAAGAGAACTCGTATTCCCTTCCCAACATGCTGCTTCCCTTGCTGTGGCTGCGGTAACGTAAACTGGTCTGCAAGGACGAGCACTGGGCAGATCTGGCTTTGGCACCAGGATCTGCCGCTTCCTGTCCGTAAGAGTCGGGGAAGCCCCTTTATCTCCCTCGGTCTCTAGTTCCCACTGTAATGTGGGAGCCCTTGTACATACTGCAGGAGATGGGAAGGGCTGTCCTGTGCAAAGTGTCGGCCTGATGCTTGTCTCATCATCTGTCCTTGAGAAATACTCTTTTCTTTCTCTACCTACCCACCCCTGCTTCAGTTGAAGGTATCGCTGAGTATAGTTTCAGCCCTGCTTTGCGTGGCGAGTGAGCTAGCCCTGTGAGTGAGCTGTCTTGGATGTCGCCACCAGCCTTGCAACCTCTGAGTGCAGTTCCAGCCCACGGCCCAGCCCACATTCCTGACCCACACAACTGCGAGCAAAAGAAAACTGTTGTGTTTGTGCAACAACAGTAATTAGAACACACTTTCATCCCTTTATCAAAGGACCCACGTTAGGAGTCCACAAACTATGACTTACTGGCCAAATCTAGCCTGCCATCTGTTTTGGGGGTTATTGTTATTGTTGTTTAATAGACGTTATTATTATTATAATTATAATTATTGTTTTAGTATTTTTAGGTTCACAGCAAAACTGAGCTGAAGGAACAGAGAATTCTCACAACATCCCATTCCCCTCACATACACACAGCCTCCCCAGCTATCAGCCCACCAGAGTGGTTCCTTTGCTCCAGTCCGTGAACCTGCACTGACAGGCTGTTGCCACCCCAAATCCATAGTTTACATTAGGGTTCACACTTGGTGTTGCAGACTCTGTGGATTTTGACAAATGTAAAGTGACAGTATCCATCATTATTGTATCTTATAGAATAATTTCACTGCCCCCAAATTTTCTCCGTTCCATCTATCCATTCCCTCTACTTCCCCAACCTCTGCAACCACTGATCCTCCTACCGTCTCCATAGTCTGGCCTTTTCCAGAGTGTCGTATAGTTGGAATCCTGTGTAGCGTTTTCAGGCTCCCTTCTTTCATTAATCATGTGCATTTAAGGTTCTTCCGTGTTTCTCATGGTTTGATAGCTCACTTCTTTTTAGTACTAAGTAATACTCCATGGCAGGGATGCACCAGTCTATCCATTCGCCTATTAGAGGCCATCTTTGTTGATTCCAAGTTTTGGTAGTTACTAAAATCAAAGCTGCTATGAATATTCATGTGCAGGTTTTTGTGTAGACATAAGTTTTCAACTCATCTGGGTAAATATTAACGAGCACGATTGCTGGATCATGTAAAAGTATGTTTAGTTCTGTAGGAAACCACCAAATTGTCTTCCCCCGAGGCTGTACTATCTAGCATTTCCACCGGCAATGGTATTGCTTGTCTCTCCACATCCTCACCAGCATTTGGTGTTGTCAGTATTTTGGATTTTTTTTCCTTCTGGAGGATGTAGAGTGGTATCTCACTGTTTTAATTTGCAATTCCCTAATAACGTGTGATGCTGAGCATATTTTCATATGCTTCTTTGCCATCTGCACATATAGGTGTCTTCTGTGCTGAGATGTCTGTTAAGATCTGTGACCCATTTTTCAATAGGGTTGTTTTCTTGTTGAGTTTTAAGAGTTGTTTATTTTTTTGTTTTTTGTGTTTTGTTGTTGCTGTTCTGAATAACAATTCTTTATCAGAAGTGTCTTTCACACATGTTTTCTCCCATTCGGTGGCTTGTCTTGTCATTCTCTTGACAGTGCCTTTCACAGAGCAGAAGTTCTTACTTGTAATGATGTCCAGCTTATCGATTATTTCTTTCATAAATAGTGTCTTGGTGGTGTGTCTAAAAAGTCATCATCACACTCAAGGTCATCTAGGATTTCCCTATGTTATCTTTTAGGAATCTCATAGTTTTGCATTTTATGTTTCGGTCTGTGATACCTTTTGAGTCAATTTTTCTGAAGAGTGTAAGGTCTGTGTCTAGATTCTTTTTTTTTTTTTTTTTTTTTTTGGCACATGGATGTCCAATTGTCTCAGCACCATTTGTTGAAGTGATTGTCTTTGCTTCTTTGTATTGTCTTTTGTCAAAGATCAGTTGACTCTATTTATGGAGGCCTATTTCTGGGCTCTCTATTCTATTCCACTGATTTATTTATCAGTTATTTTGCCAATACCACACTGTCTTGATTACTGTAGCTTTATAGTAAGTCTTGAAGTCAGGCAGTGCTCATTCTCCATCTCTGTTCTTCTCCTGCAAATTGTGTTGACTGTTCTGTGTTTTTGGACTCTTCATATAAACTTTAGAAACTATTTGTCAATATCCGCAAAACAGCTTGCTGGGATAATTTTGATTGCTATGGCACAGAATCAATAGATCAAGTTGGGAAGAATAGACATCTTGACAATATTGAGTTTTCCCATCCATGAACATGGAATATTTCTGCATTTATTCTTTTTTTCCATCAAAGGTTTCCTAATATAGGTCTAGTCTGTATTTTGTTAGATTTATACCTAACCTATGCCTACTTAGATTTATACCTTTCATTTGAGGAAATGGCAGTGTAAATGGTATTGTATTTTTAATCTTAAATTCTGTTTTTTTACTGCGGTATATAGGAAAGTGATCAACTTTGGTTTAATAACCTTGCACCCTGCAACCTTACTGTAATCATTTATTCCAGGAAGGTTTTTCATTGTTGTTGATTCTTCTGGATTTTCTGCATAGATAATCATGTCATCTGTGAACAAAAACAATTTTACCTCTTCCTTCCCAAACATTTTAGCTTTTATTTCCTTTTCTTATCTTATTGCATTAGCTGGGACTTCCAGGAGGATATCTAACAGGAGTGGTAAGAAGGGGTGTCCTTGCCTTGTTTCTGATCCTAGCAGGAAAGCTTTTATTTTCTCACCATTAAGGAAGAAATTAGCTTTAGGTTTTCTGTAGACATTCTTTACCACGTTGAGGAAGTTCCTCCTATTCTTAGTTTGCTGAGTTTTTGTTATGAATGGGGATTGGATCTTACCAAATGCTTTTTCTGCATCTGTTGATGTGATCATGGGAGTTTTCTTCTTTAACCTGTTGATGTGATGGATTACAGTAATTGATTTTTGAATGTTGAATCAGCCTTGCATACCAGGGATAAACCTGTGGTCATGGCATTTAATTCCCTTTATACATTGTTGAATTCAATTTGCTAATTTTTTCTTAAGGATTTTTGCATCTGTGTTCATGGGAGATATCAATCTATTTTTTTTTTCTTCCTACGATATCATTGTCTGGTTTTGGTGTTAGAGCAATGCCAGCCTCATAGAATGGGTCAGGAAGCATTCCCTTTGCTTCTATCATCTAGAAAAGATTGGAAAGAATTGATATAATTCCTTCCTTAAATGTTAGGCTCTGGAAAGGAAAAAAAAAAAGAATCATTTGGGCTCTGCTAAAATCCTTTCTCTTGAAGGCAAACCTTGTTGAGAAGAGTGCTCTGGCATATTTTGAAGTGGTTCCTTTTCCTCCTTTCGCTGCTGGGAGCACGAGGACATACTCACTGTGAGAACCAGACTGAGCTCCTGGAGGTAAAACTCACAAAAGTGGGGAGCGACCCCCCCCCCCACGACTGGGTCCTTACAAAGCTTGTATCTCTGAGACGTATGTAGACTGAGCCTCCAGGAACTGGTCAATTACAGATCAGGTTTTCCCACCCTGGTACTCGTTCCAGAAGGAGTTTCTGCTGTAGTCTCTGGATCTGCCTGTCTCCAACATTGGGGCAGCAGCCCACCCTGTGACCTCACCTCTAACTGATGGAGCTCGGGAGACTCATTGATTTTTCAGTTTGTTCAGCTTGTTCACCTGTTGTTCAGACAGAGTGGCAGCTTCCAAGCTTCATACGTGCTGGACCAGAGCCTGCAAGTCTGGCTTTTGTAAACAAAGTTTTACTGGAACGTAACCACACCCATCTGGTTCCATACTCTCTATGGCTCCTTCAGTGCTACCACAGACAGTGGCTCACAGAGCCCCAAATACTATGCAGACATTTACAGAAAAACCTTGCTGACCCCTATTCTAGGTGACAGGGATCTAATAGCATGTAAAATAAAGGTCCTGGTTCTGTGGAGTTTATGTTTTAGTGAGGGGGAGATGGTAAGTGCCAGGAGGAAAAATAAAGAATGAGACAGCGAATGAGAGTAATCAGCAGGGTGATAGGGGAAGATAAGGTGACATTCCTGCAGAGAGGGGAATGGGGTGAGGGCACAAGTTGGGGGGTAGCGGGGCGATGTGCCTTCCAGACAGGGATGACAGGTGTTAAGGTGGGGTGTGCTCAGGGAGGCAGCTGGCCTGTGAGAGTCAGGAGCCCCAGGGAGGCGCGGAGGGCAGGCCTCAGTGAGGACTTTGGATCTGGGTGTCCGCTGTCCATTGTGCTTCAGAGTGTAATGAACGCAGACCAATGAGGCATTTTCCTGAAAGGACCAGACAGCTCTTGCCTGAGGGGTTGGTTGGGGTGGGGGGGTCATGGTGGCAGAATGACAGTGTTCATACTTGTTTAAAGAATTTAAAAAGAACAGGGCTGTCTCCGATGGTGTCGCCTGGAAGGAGACCTTAAGGTGAAGATTTCTTTCTTGCGCAAAGGATTTTCCAAGGAAGAAGTGCTCCCAGGAAAAGCTGGTAAGAGGGTGAGAGAAAGGCAGAGAAGGAAGGAAGAAAGGGACTAAGCAACGGGTGGCTTCTGGCAAGTGTCCTGCCTCAGCCCGCCCCCACAGGGAGCTCTGGAGCATAGATCGCTCCTCAGAGTTGATTCCCACTGGAGGCCAGGAGCTGGGCTTCACACTCCCACCAGGAGCGGATGGGCTGAGGTCGGCGCCAGGAGCAAGCGGGGTGGACCGTGAACTCCCAGGCACTACTGCTGTCTGTCTATGCAGCAGAGCGGCCCCAACAGTCCGGGGGCGGTCCTTCAGAGATCACTTACAGGAACCAGCCGTTAGCAGCAAGCAAAGCACACAGGAGCCAGGGAGGGGATCCATGGGAACAGTAAAAGAGATCCACGTGGATCCCAGTATATCCACAGTGTCTGCTACAAACACCAAAGGGAGATCCACAAAAAGAAAGAAGAAATACCATAGAGTCCTGTAAATATGCCAGCACCTTATATTTGCTTATTTGTAATTCGAACATCAGGCACATCTCCGGGATTTTATTCAGTTAAAGATACGAAATACGGGAATCCGCGTGCGGCAAACACCCTGCGCTATAGAACTGGCTGGCTCTCTGGCGCAACAACACCGTCCCCACCCCACGCCCAGTGACTTTGTTTGAGAGAGCCAGAAAATACAGCGGAGACAGCTGATAGCACAGGCCCTGTCGGCTAAGCCGTGTTCAAAGTCTACCTGCGGAAGCATTTAAGGGAGGGGCTTAATAGAGTTTGATTACCTGGAAGGCACTGGCTAATTTTCCATTCCTCTGATAATTTCCATAGTGCCTGGTCTGGTTCTGAATACATTCAGTGCAAAAACAGCTTTGTTGGCCCACCGTACACAATGCGTTTTGCCTAAAGCAATTTCAGCCTTATCACCAAGATACTTAAATAAGATGCCTTTTAAAAAGCATCTTCAGCAACTCCAGTTGCTTTTATCTATTTTCAACACCAGGGGGCAGACTTGAGTCTTTTTGAAATCGTTCCTGCTTGGTTCTTACAAAACAGTAAGTGGGTCTAATTTGAAAACAAAACAAAACAAAACAAAAACTACTACACTTAGCTACCTCAAGAGAAATAATCATTCTACATTTTATTGCTTCCACTGTCACTTGCTGATTACAAACCTTTTCTGGGCTGGCTTTAAAAGTGTTACTGTCCATTTGTCCTGACTGTTTCTATTTCATTTGGGACAGTGAGGACTCATTTAAATTTTGAACATGAAGATATTACTATCTGTGTTAAAGACCAACCAGTTAATATATGGGCCACAGTTTCCAAATTCCTAGAATAGAAAATCTGCCCAAATTGGTCATTTTTAATGTGTTCTTGCTTGGCTAGAATAAGATCTTTCAGTGAGGCAGTCACAGTGGCCAAATGCAGAAGAGCCCTGATGTCCTTACCTCTCATGGCTTTGACCGCTGGTGGCTGAGGGTTGGTCTCAGGGCTCAAGGATGATGGGCTCATTTGCCTAGTGCAGCCCCTCACCAGAAACACCCGCCTCGCAGGAGGAAAGGAATAGTTTGCCTTCTCAGTCCCTGTTGGTGTCTTTGCCTGGAAAACATCCATGTTTGTATGCCCAGGCTTTGCTCACAGCTTGGATTTGTGGGCACCTGTGCAGGATTAAACTGCCGTGTCTCTGATTCTTGTCAATCTGTTAGGTGACGCCTTCCTCGGTTGCTTAGGAGGCACAAGTGGGGGGCGCCTGGGTGGCTCCGTCGTTAAGCATCTGCCTTCGGCTCAGGGCATGATCCCGGCGTGCTGGGATCGAGCCCCACATCAGGCTCCTCTGCTGAGAGCCTGCTTCTTCCTCTTCCACTCCCCCTGCTTGTGTTCCCCCTCTCGCTGGCTGTCTCTCTCTGTTTCGCAATAAATAAATAAAAATCTTCAAAAAAAAAAAAAAAAAAAAAAGGAGGCACAGGTGGACTCCAGCTATGGGTAACCTCTTCATTTGACTCATTCTCATGGCTCAGCCTGAAGGCCAGCAAGGCAGCTGGCAAATGAGAGCCGCTGGTCTGGGCCAGGGGAAGTGAAGGCAGGTATCTTCCCATTCCTAGAGAGACTGCAGAGTGTAATCCACTGCCTCCCAGGCACCACTCCCCCACCCGCCCCTCACCCCCACCCCCATCATCATGAGGTCACCAGTACCCTGTCACACAAGCCTGGTGTTTGGCTGCAGAGAGAACCCTTTCTCCCATGCTGGAGGGGCGTTCAGTTCATACTTTCAGATGACGGGCATACCTTGGTGAAGAAGGATCCTTCATTTGCTAAATTTGCAGGTGTTTTGCTTTATCCTTCATCATACTGAATATCCTCTATTACTAGAGTTTGCCCTTTCTGCTCTTTCACTCTTGTGTCTGTTACCAGGGGCATCAGGTGAAGGAGCAGCAGCTGGACAGTTGAATTTATTAGAGTTGTCAGGACCAATCTACCACCGATAAGAGAACACGGTGGAAGTGGCCTTGTCCAGCAAAGCAGATTTAATCTAAATGATTCAAATAGTGTTTCAGCCGCTTCCTATAAATTAATTTATTTTAGACGTCCCCTGTTCATCGTGTTTTAATTTGAGAATACGTACCCATTACATACACGTTTCCCTTTCAAAAATATCCTGTCAAGTTTCGCAGAGAAGGTATTTGATATTTAAAATATTTTTCTTCTGATTTTTGAAAACGATATTGAAAATCAAACAGAAGGAAAGCTCTGAGGCTCAGTGATGGGTTCAGATCCATCCCAGGAAGGAGCCCTTCCACCTCGTGTTCTTGGACCCCGTGGCTGTCCTCTGAGCTTCACGCCTTGATTCCTCCACTGAAACTGGCTGTGTGGGTTTGACTGGGTCTCTTAGCCTTCTCCATACCTCTGTTTCCTTATGTCCTATGTGGATGACAATTCTGCCAATCTTATAGGGTTATGGAGTGGATTAGATCTGACAGTATATGTGAAGCCCTTAACAGAGCTCCTAGGAGATAAAGCATTTTTTTTTTAAATGCTAGCAACGGGACTGTGCTGGCTAAGATGTGGACTCTGTAGCCAGATGGCCTGGTTCAGCTAGCCAGCTTTTCTGTTTACTGGCCCAGGCCTCAGTGTCCACATCTGTAAAGTGGGGATTAATGCTAGGACAGACCTCATCGAGTTGTTTCGAAGATTAAATAGAAAAACAGAGACAACTTCAGACAGTGCACAGCACATCAAAAGCACTGCAATGTTACCCATAGATCTAGAAAACAACTTGAATTTAAAAGCTGTTTGGAAACGGGCAGCTGGATTCCAGACAGTTTGGGCTGACTAATCTGCAGGAGGCACATTAGCTGGTCAAGAAGGACAATGTAGAAAGACAGTCTTGAATTTTCCCCCGGGGGCAGAAGCACTGTGTGAGTTGGACACGAGCCAGGGAGAGGCTGAAACCCTTAGGTGCCAGGATGTGCTGATTCTATGGGGAAAGTAGGGCAGAGCTTGAAGCCGTTGGGGAACAAGGTGGCCTAAGAAGGGATTCTCAGAAGTAGGGGAGGAAGACAGAAGAGGTGGGGTTGACAGAGATTAAGAAGATGGGTCACTACCTCCTCACCACGCAAAGCTGCCTGCTGCTTACGTGTCCGCCCTCCCCACCATGAGGCACTTCCAGGAGAGGCCAAAGGTTGCGTTGTTCCCCGAGAGCTCCATTTACCCGGAAAGCCATGTGTCATTGGATAGGTAACATGTAGGGGATTTGTCTGCTTTTCAGTCTAGAGGCATCCATGATCTTGCCTCTCCAGGCCATCGTACCTACCAGCTTGTGACACTCTGTGATGCTTCTGTGTCGAAAGGGGTCCCACCCAGCTTCCTGGGGTTTGTGCCAAGACAAAATGGGGCCAAATAAATGAAGTTGGCTTTCCCATCAAAGCCACCTCTGTCTCCACCATCTGTGACTCAGAGGAATAGGAACCAAAATGCATGACTGATGATGTGTGTTATTTTGTTCTGTTTGTTGCTTGCTTTGTTTTGTGTTTTGTGTTGTTTTCTGGTTAGAGACTAGAGTAAGCAAGTGGATATTTTTGCCTGCTAACACCCTATGACATACGCATTCAGGCAAGACGAAGAATTGGAATCTGGGATTAAGTTCAAATTATTCCCTAAAAGGAAACCCAACTTTGCTTGATAGAGGGTCCTTCCTGCATTGTGCTCAGATGCTGTTGTCACGTTTGACTGATTTGAAGCAGCTCTGTCAAATGTTGCATGTAAACTAAGCTTTTTACCAGCTACCAATCTAGCATGGAAAGTCCTGCAATACAGAACAGTGAGAATAGGATGAACCGCTAAAGGAACCTTTAGGTTCTTAGGACCTGGGTGCCAAGTCAGCCTGCAGCTCTGTCCATAAAGATGACTAATGCATGGCAGGTAAGCATGGGTACTAGTCACATCCCAGACACCAGAAGGCTCTGCTTCCCCTGAGTACAAGTGGGCTAGCCACGGGTGGCCATGTGGCCATTGGGTTCTAGGGAAATTCCAAGCAAGGCTAATGAATTCAGACATTCCTGGATTCTAATCCTGACTTCACTACTTTACTAGTCAACTCTGGCTGTAAAAATGCTGTATAACAGCCCGCAACAGGTAATGGCTTAGAACAACAAATAATTTTCTTGCTCACGGGTCTGCAGGTTGGCAGGGCCACTCTACCTCAAGCTTCAGGGCAGCTGAAACTGGCTACAGGGTTTAAGTTCGGTTCAAGTTTGCTCTGGATGCCTCTTGGCATGATTCTTGGGTAACAACTACCCAGACTACGTTCTTCTCAGGGAAAATGGCAAGAACTCAAAGAATCAGGCCAAACCAGGAAGGCACATAGAAGCCTCTGCTTGTGTCCATTCACCAGCATTCCAGTGGCCAAAGCAAGACACGTGGCCCAGCTCAAAGTCCATGGGTCAGGGATATATACTTCACACACTCTACTGGGAGGAACTGAAAAGGCACATGCAAAGAGTGGAATACCTAATCATTATAGGGAGGGGGTGAAGAATGGCAGCAATATTTCGGTCTACTACACCTGTTAGCAAGCCATTGAACCTCGGATAATCTTGTAACTTTTTTTTCTCATTCGTAACATGAGGCTTAATAATACTTAATAATGCCTCCTAGGGCTGCTGGAAAGTTTAAAAGCAAGAGATATAGGGTAGCACATAGTGAGGGATCCGGAAAGGGTGACTTAATGTAACAAATTCACGTGTTCCATTTTGGACCCTTTTTTCTCTCCTGATGTTCTCCCTTTGCCATCCCTCCAGCAGCTCCTCCCTCCCCCAGTTCCTAAATGCTCCTGCTTGGCCTTCTCTCACTTCCAGGACTGATTCGAATTATTATACTTGTACATGAGGTTAGGGCAGTGTGCATATCTTTGCAGACTCTCCCTTGTATTTAGCCTGCAGGAAAGATAGATTGCAATGCAGATATTAGCTTTGTGATTATGAAGCCCCCCTTTACTAATGAGGCCTCTGATAGTACACACCTCCACCTCACCTTGTGGCTTATGTAGGAGAGAGAGCTCTGCAGAGCTGCTATTGACCCAGCCTGCTGCAGGGGGAATCACTTGCACAAACTCCTAATTGGCCAACACTGGGTCAATGAGACTGCTGACTTCTAGGAGAGATGTTTCTGGGTCCTTGCCCCATAGAAGTAGCAGAATACACAAGCCATGCAGAAGGGAAAACTGTCCAGAAATAGGAGAAGGGCCCTGGAGCCATGCATGTGCCCTAACCCTTCTCCATTCTACCCCATCAGAAAAGTAGCAGCCAGACAAGCGAGTGGGGGAGGCAAGAGAAAACAAAAGCATCACCCCAGTGAAGGACCCTCTATGAACACACAAAACATGAGGACAAGGAAGAAACTGTTGCCCTGATAACCTGTTTGTTTGTTTTTAAGAGAGTGAGCACACATGAGAGAGAGCACAAGTATGTGTGTGTGATAGAGAGTGCAAGCAGAGGGAGAGGGAGAGAGAAAATCTCAAGCAGGCTCCACACCCAGCGTGGAACCCATACAGGGCTTGGTCTCATGACCCTGAGATCAGGACCTGAGCCAAAATCAAGAGTTGGACGCCCAACCAACGGAGCCACCCAGGAGCCCCCCTGACAACCTGTTTTGCAAATGAGGAAGGTCACTTTCTTCCGGGAGCTTTCTAGCCAGTGGAGAAATCTGTAGGGTTAGAGTCACTGGCATGGCTTAATACAAACAAAGGATCAGCTGGCTATTATCACAAATAAGGTTGTATAACAAAGCACTCTGAAGCTAAAGAGCTTAAAACACACTCAAAATGACACAACAATTCCTGAAAGAAATTAAAGACATAAATAAATGGAAAGACATACTGTGTTGGGGCGCCTGGGTAGCGCAGTCCTTAAGCGTCTGCCTTCAGCTCAGGGCGTGATCCCGGCGTTTAGGGATCGAGTCCCACATCAGGCTCCTCTGCTGGGAGCCTGCTTCTTCCTCTCTCACTCCCCTGCTGTGTTCCTTCTCTTGCTGGCTGTCTCTATCTCTGTCGAATAAATAAATAAAATCTTAAAAAAAAAAAAAAAGACACACTGTGTTGATGGATTGGAAGACCGTTGAGATGGCAGTACTTCTCAAAGCCATCCTCAGACTCAGTGCACTCCCCATCAGAATCTCAACAGCACTTTTTTGTAGAAATAGAAAAAAAAAAAACACATCATAGGGGCGCCTGGGTGGTTCAGTTGGTTAAGCGTCTGACTCTTGATTTCAGCTCAGGTCCATGATCTCGGTTGTAAGACTGAGCTCCGTGCTGGGCTGTGCATCCCGCTTAAGATTCTCTTTCCCTCTGCCCCTCCCGGCCATCATGGGCTCTCTTTCTCTCTCTAAAAAACAACAAGCAAAAAGGAAATGCATCCTAATATTCACATGGAATCTCCAGGACCCCAAATAGCCAAAACATTCTTCAAAAGAACAAAATCGGAGGACTCACATGTTCTGATCTCAAAACTTCCTATAAAACAACATAAAAACCAAAGCAGTATGGTGCTGGCATGATGATAAGCATCTAGACCAATGGAACAGAATATGGAGCCTGGAAACATACCCTTACATATATTATAGTCAAATGATTTTTGATACGGTGCCAAGACCATATATCGGAGAAAGGACAGTATTTTCAACAAATGGTGTTGGGAAAACTGGATATCCACATGCAAAAAAATGAAGTTGGATCCTTACCTTAGCCTACGTACAGATATTAACTCAAAAATGAATCAAAGACCTAAACATAAGAACAAATAAATAACTATAAAACTGTCAGAAGAAAAACATAGGAGAAAAGCTTCATGACATGGATTTAGTAATGATTTCTTGAATACGACAGGAAAAGCACAGGCATCAAAAGAAAAAAATTGGACTTTGTCACAGTGTAAGACTTTGTACATCAAAAGACACAATAATCAAGAAAGTGAAAACACACGCCACAGAATAGGAGAAAATATTTGCAGATCAAATATATGATAAGGCATTAAGATCCAGAATATATAAAGAACCTCCACAGCTCAACAACAGACAACTCAGTTGAATAGTGGCTAAAGGACTTGAGGGGACATTCTCCAAAGATACACAAATGGCCAATAAGCACTTGAAAAAATGCTCAACATCACTAGTCACTGGGGAAATACAAATCAAAATCAGAATGAGATACCACTTCATACCCATTAGGATAGCTACTAAATATAGAGAGCTATAGATAGCTAGATAAGTATTTTTTAGTGGAAAATAAGTGTTTCAAGGATATGGAGAAGTTGGAACCTTCATGCATTGCTGGTGGGAATATATAATGGTACAGCTGCTGTGGAAAACAATTTGGTGGTTTCTCAGAAGTTAAACATAAGACTTTGCTCCAACAATATCACTGTATACCCAGAAGAATTGAAAGCAGGGACTCAAATAGATACTTGTACACCAATGTTCACAGCATTATTCACATAGCCAAAAGGCGATCCATCAACAGATGAATGAATAAACAAAATGCAGTCTATACATACAATAGAGTATTATTCAGCCTTAAAAAGGAAAGAAATTCTGACACCCGCTACAACATGGATGAACCTTGAAACCATGCTAAATGAAATAAACCAGACCCAAGAGGCCAAGTATTGTATGATTCCACTTACACGGAGGACCAAGAGTAGGCAAATTCATGGGGACAGAAAATAGATTAGAGGTTATTAGGACTGGGGGAGGGGGAGTTATTTTTGAACAGGTACAGTTTCTGTTTAGGATGATGAAAAAAGTTTTGGAAATGCATAGTGGTGATGGTCAAACAACAGTGTGTACCTAATGCCACTGAATTATATACATTTAAACAGAGTTAAAAAGGTAGATTTAAATCCTGTTTTATCACAGTACTTTTTTAAAGAGCTTGCAACCATAAGCATTTGTCCCTCACAATTCTGCAAGTTGGCAATTTGGCTGCGCTTAGCTGGCAGTTCTGCTAGTCTCATCTGGGCTCACTCACGGGTCTGTAGTCAGTCAGCCGCTCAGAGCCTGGGGGCAACCTGGGCTGCAGTGGCCTCAGCTGGGATCCCCTCTCTCTGCTCCTCGAGTCTCTCATCATTTCCCCAGGCTAGCTCAGGCAACTGGGCAGGGTCCACAACTGCCCAGTCTCCAGAAATGGAGGCTTGGAGAGACAGGGCATCAGACATCGCTTTGGCTGCAGTCTATTGGCCAGAACAAGTCATGTGATCAAAGCCAGCATCAGAGGAAAGGAAAACAGACCCCATCTCCCAATGGGAGGAGCTGCAGGGTCTCCTTGCAAAAGACCTGGATACAGACAGGGGAGGAGAATCGGCAACTTTTTTGCAGTGATGTACCACAATTTGACAGTGAATAGAGAACCGTGTCAGGACACCAAATGGTTTGTGACAGGATAGGCTCATGTAGCTAAGAGTTGTTTACAGTAGAGGCACAGTGCTTATTCTAGGAATTTAAAAGTGTGGGGAAGCATACACAAACTCCACTTAGTGCCCGTATTATTCTCTCCCAGACATTAAGTACCTCTCAGATTATTTTTTTCAATCAAGCCAGCCGCTTTGCAGACTTAGTGCTTTGCAGGAGCTGTAAATTTTTGGAGAAGCTGAGACATGGAGAGAGTCTTCAAGACAACAGAATTTTGGAGCCTGAAGGGAGCCAAACAGATCATCTCAGACGGGAACCATAGACCTAGCAACGTCAAGGCACTTGATGAAGTCTTCAGAGTGGACAACAGCAGAACTTGGACTAGATTCCAGATTGCTCACAATCCAGTGTTGTCTCTATGACACAATGGCGATCTTTTCCTTGCAGTATGGAAATCCCAGCTCGGCCAGCAGAGGACCTTGAGTCTCTTCTTTGGCACCTTGCAACTCAGAGTGTGCTCTGCTGACCAGCAGCGTCGGCCTCACCCGAGAGCTGGTTAGGAATACAGAATCTTCTGCCAGACCTGCTGAATGAGAGTCTGCAAATTAATAAGATGCCCGGGGCGTTTGCATCAATGGTAGCCCTGAAGACGCATTGCCCCAGGACACTGGTTTTCAACCTCGGCTCTTCACTGGAATCAGCTGGGAGAGGTTTAAACACGCTCATGCCTGGGCTCCGTCTCAGAGATTCTTATTTATGTGTCCTTGGGGACAGTCTTGGCATATTTTTGACAGCTCCTTGAGCCACTACTTCCCCAAAGCCCACCTCTAATATGCTGAAGGTATTGGCAGCTTTTGTTTTTTAAGATTTTATTTATTTATTTGACACAGAGCACAAATAGGGGGAGCAGAGGCAGAGGGAGAAGCAGGCTCCCCGCTGAGCAGGGAGCTGGATGTGGGGCTTGATCTCAGAACCCTGGAATCATGACCTGAGCCAAAGGCAGATGTTTAACCGATGGAGCCACCCAGGCGCCCCTATTGGCAGCTTTTTATTACATTTTCCTTCTGTGCAATAGACTAGTATTTTCTGAGTGAATGAAAACCACCTCTGCAAGACCCTGACTAATGACCTTGCTCCAGGGTCCTGGATAGGATTAAGGGATTTATAAATTGCTAACAATTATTTATATGTGTTTTTATAAGGAAGGAAGGTTAAACATGGGAACTGGTAATTGAGAGGATTTTTTTTTTTTAAACCGACTTTGTTCCTAAAAAACCATTGGCACTAATATACGGGGAAATCCCACATGATAAAAACTCGGCAAATTATAAATACAATAAAAGACGAAGGACCCAGAAAAATATAAATCACGGAAGAGAAAATCATAAGGAAGGAAGGTTAAACATGGGAACTGGTAATTGAGAGGATTTTTTTTTTTTTAAACCGACTTTGTTCCTAAAAAACCATTGGCACTAATATACGGGGAAATCCCACATGATAAAAACTCGGCAAATTATAAATACAATAAAAGACGAAGGACCCAGAAAAATATAAATCATGGAAGAGACAATAAAAACACAAACGTGCTAACTTCCCACATGAATGTAATAGTTAAGCTATGAATTTGATTTTTTTCAAGCCTCCCCTCCTAGGAATCCAGTAGTTGCAAAGTTTTTATCTATCGAGAAGGGGAGTGGGAGAAAGTCCTTCCTGCAAGGAAACAAAGCTTTCTACCTCTAATTTGTAAATAAAACTTCCATGAGTCTTTCTGTGGGGACAGAGAATGACATTAATGAACTGTCTTCAAGAAGGTTCCAGGGGCAAAAGCAGGACTGGATCTCATGCTTCTTGTAGTGTCTTTTTGTTAACTCTGTTATAATGTGAATCACAATGGCTAGAAAAAGGAAAGATATTGTTTGAGTCTCTTCTGGGGGGGTGCGTGCGTGCGTGTGTGCGTGCGTGCGTGAAGTGTCCAGCTTCTTCGAAGCTATAACTCAGGGAAGGGGAGTTGTAAAATCCCTTTACATTTGTCCGGGGAGCTGGCGCCCCACTTAGAGAAGAGAAGCAGATTATTATCTCTCTGTGCTGGTGCGAGGGCTCTGGCTGTTCTGTTAATACCCTTGAGCAAGGGAACAAGATTATCCAGTGAACTCTTGTCAGAGGCCTGCATTCTAGCCTTAAATGTGCCCTCAGGGTGTCGGAACAAAGTCCTAATGGGAAAATATGCTCTCGCTTTAAAGGCCTAGAACAGGTTCTAGGGACAGAATACCCCAGAGATCCCTTTATGTTACCCCAGTCGTCTTCCCCTTTCTGTTTGGGAGCAGTTCCTTTTTTTTTTTTTTTTTTAATATATAGAACAAAGAAATGGTGCTATTTCCTGTCGAGTTCAAGGATTAAGGAATATTTTTGTCTTTGATAATACAGATCTATGGATCTACATACACACATCTAACCTGCAGATGATCTATCTCTGTGCCTATGTGTGTACTTCTCACAGGGAATTGACTGATGTTCGAACTCTCTGTTGAACTGAAATCATTTCAGTTGTGGAAAGGGGACCGCAGGCAAATGGTCCACCGGAGCTGTTAGACCTCACTGTAGGTATGAGTCCCCTGGAAGTTTTGTTAAAATGCGGATCCTGGGGCGCCTGGGTGGCGCAGCGGTTAAGCGTCTGCCTTCGGCTCAGGGCGTGATCCCGGTGTTATGGGATCGAGCCCCACATCAGGCTCCTCCGCTATGAGCCTGCTTCTTCCTCTCCCACTCCCCCTGCTTGTGTTCCCTCTCTCGCTGGCTGTGTCTATCCCTGTTGAATAAATAAATAAAATCTTTAAAAAAAAAAAATGCGGATCCTGACTCAGTAGCTCTGGATGAAGGGGCTGAGAGTCTGCGGCCCTCACAGGCTGCCCGGGGGAGTCCCAGGCTGCTGGTCTGCAACCACACTGAGAAGCAAGGGGAGAAGCTGTCCTCGCGGTGTCGTTCCCGCACTTGGGACTCACCTGGGAGCTTTAGAAATTACTGCCACCTGGAGCCACCACGGGAGATGTCACTGGTGTGGGAGAGGCCTTGGCTTCCCGAATGTTCGTAAACTTCCCCCGGTGACTCCGGCGTGTGGCTAGGGCTGAGAGCTGCTGCCTTTGGAGCTGCGGGGTAAAGCAGAGCCTCCCACTGCCTCGGCTGTCAGAAAACCTCACGGTGCATTCTTAAACCCTTCGCTGAGTTTCAAAGAGATAAAAGCTTTCAAATGTGGGCAGTTTTATATCTTGAAGAGACGGAAAGATGGCCGGCTGGAGAGAGAGAGATCTTTGAGGGAAAAGGGATCTCATTTTGCAAAAGAAAAGAGAAACCACATGACTACTGTATGTAACTTGTGTAAATCAAAGAAGTGAGAAGTTAGCACTTCCGCTGGGCAGAAGGAAAGCCTCACAGACTTCCAGGTTTCTCTGGGCCAGCCAAGTTAGCAGGGGGAGAGGCACTAGGCTCCATGAATGGGAAGGGTGAAGAAATTAAGGATGAAAGTGGCCTGCAGGCTTGTAATACCATTATTTCTTGACATTTGCTAAGTTACTAGAATATTCAGTGTGCAGTCTCGTATCTTGGATCGGACTTGCCTCCTCTCTGACTCGGTCACTCACCTCAAAACCATACCCCACAAGATTTGTTCTTCTCCTTCCCTTGGCCCTCCAGTGTCCCAGTGCTGCTGCATTATGCTTACCTGTCAGCCCGCTTCTTTATTAATTGCCTTCCAACTTAAACTCTATAATTCATCCACATGGTAGTGCTTATTAACCCTATCTGCCAACACCTGGCAAGCCTGATTCCAGGATATAGCCAAAGTCCCACCTTTGCAGAAGCTGCCCTCAGGGTGCTACGTATTTGCTGGAAAAGACAAGCAACCACTTGGTTGGGTGCCACTCCAATGTATTTTAACAAAATAATTTACATAAAAGATCACCAATGTCCAGCTTGCTATATTTTTACGTGTGCAAGCCTTCATGGGATGACCATGACCCAGACGAAGATAGAGAACGTTTTGATCGCCCTGAAAATTTGCTTGGGCCTCTTCCCAGTGACTATCCTTCCCCTGGAGGTAGCCATCATCTCTCTGACTTCAATCACTAAAGAGAAATGAGCGACTAATAGCTAGGAATGTTCGGTAAAGCTGACCTTGATATTTAATGGACTTTGAAGTTCAATGTTTCTGAAACTTTTGGACTATTTAGAGCCCAGCTTTTCTCTACTTTTCTTTTCCCCCATGGGGGAACATAATTTTTTTCTTGCCATCTAAGATCAGTCCATCTCTGAAATATTTAGTACGTAATGACAATACTGACTTTATACTCCAAAATGTTATTTAAGTGCCTAGCGGTTTTAGTTCCGGATTAACAAGTTTCTTAGCATTTCTTATGCCTTGAAGAGATCCTTTTCATGTTTGTTAAAATCACTTAAAATGTCAGGTGGAAAAAAATTAAAGCTTCAGACACTCAAAGGTAAAATTTTGTTGACCAAATGTAAAATAAATATGCCTTGTGCATCTTTATATAGTCTATAAGAAAGAAAAACTTTTGACATTTAGCATTGCGTAGTAGCAGTATTTCAAGAATCATGTAATTAGTTGGCTTGTTTTTACAGGGGGAGGGTAGCTACTGATGTGTAGACTACACATTTTGTTCACTTCTAAATTTTTAAATGTCAAAATCTTGAGCAAATGTGATGTAACAAGATGTCTCCTTTGTCGAGCTGACAGAATTTTGAAGTTGCTGTAAAGGCTAATTATTCCAAAGAGCAATCACCTTGTTTTCCCCCCAATTCCCATAATTCAGGGTTTTAAACATCTTTCTTTAAGAAAGTTTATTTTTAATTAAAAATAATTTTTTTTTTGGTAGGGGGGGCAAAGGAGGAAGGAGAGAGAGCACCTTAAGCAGGCTTCACGCCTAGCATGGAGCCTGATGTGGGGCTTGATCTCGCAAACCCTGAGATCATGACCTGAGCCGAAATCAAGAGTCGGGCCCTTAACCAACTGAGGAACCCAGGTGCCCCAAGAAAGCTTGTTTCTGGAAATATTTTCTATTACCTTGCCTTGGGTGTGCTTGCTTGCTTCTCATTGTCTCACGGAGGGGCTGGATCTTCTCCCTGCGTGCTTTGTCTCCTTTCCCACACCCTCAGAGGTTAAAGTTCAGGATGCTGACAGGCTTTGCTGTGATTTTCATTTATTGAGGGGCAGCACCCTACTGCCACTGAGTGACACTGGGCAAGCTGCTTGGCCTCTCCGGGCCTCATTTCCTTTCTTTGTACACAGGAATGATAATGCTGTCTATCTCAGGGTCTTGTGAAGGTTGAATATGGGGAAACCACACAGTGTTTAGGTCAATGTGAGTGACTAGAAGCTCTTTGAAACGGATTCGTGGAATATTGGCAGTCATTTCATTGATGTCACAAATTATTTAAAGCTCAGATCCCGCATGGACGGTACTCAACTCTTATCTATGGTATCATCTCTGTGATGCCTAACATTGAACCAGAACCCAACCAGCCTGCGTCTCTATTTGCTGTTGCTTGAAAATTCCTTTGAGAACAGGATATGATCTCTTTTTTTTTTTTTAAGATTTTTATTTATTTATTCGACAGAGATAGAGACAGCCAGCGAGAGAGGGAACACAAGCAGGAGGAGTGGGAGAGGAAGAAGCAGGCTCATAGCGGAGGAGCCTGATGTGGGGCTCGATCCCAGAACACCGGGATCATGCCCTGAGCCGAAGGCAGACGCCTAACCGCTGTGCCACCCAGGTGCCCCAGGATACGATCTCTTATTCTAGTCCATTAACTTGGCCCACAAACACAATTGCTTCAGGGGTGGGCCGTCTGTGTTTCGTGTTCCCTTTTGCCATAGAAGCACAGATGATAAGTGAGCTGAGTCTGTTTTTGGTGCTGAGTGACCCTATCCCACTGACACACAGAGCATTCAACTCACCAGGAGGCTTTTTTTGTTTTTGTTTTTTGGTGCAGCCCATGAATCAATCACTAGAACACTTTTCCCCTCCAAGAGAGAAGGGGACAACTGGTGACAATCTAGTTCAAGAGTCAGCTGACTTTTTCTGTGGAAGGCCACGGGCCATGTGGTCTCTGTCATGACTACTCATCTCTGCCTGCTGTGGTCCAAAAGCAGTCATACGCTATACGTAAATGCACGTGGCTGTGTTCCAACAAAACTTATTTACACAACCAGGCTGGATTTGGCCCACAGACCGTAGCTTGCCATCTCCCACTTTGGGTCATTGCTGTCCAATAGAAATATAATGCAAACCAATATTTAATTTCACATGTTCTAGTAGCCACATATTTAAAGTTCTTGATATATTAAAACATACGAATTTTTAGACATTGAAAAGATAGAATAAAAAAACTTGGAATAGTAAGGAACAGGTACCTTACCTTATAAATAACTTAAATTTCATGAAGCCACCTGATATCTAATGGCTTAAGATTTTTTAAGTGGTGATAGGAGATTGCACAATTGCCAAAATGCACATTTTTTAAAAGATTTTATTTATTTATTTGACAGAGATAGAGACAGCCAGCGAGAGAGGGAACTCAAGCAGGGGGAGTGGGAGAGGAAGAAGCAGGCTCATAGCGGAGGAGCCTGACGTGGGGCTCGATCCCAGATTGCCGGGATCACGCCCTGAGCCGAAGGCAGACGCTTAACTGCTGTGCCACCCAGGTGCCCCCAAAATGCCCATTTTTTACTGATTTTTATAGTCTGAAAGAACAGAACCAAAATTCTAACCATGAGTCTATGTCAATTTCAAATAATTTTAGCCATAAAAAAAACTAAAAGCAACTTGGCCAAGCCCCGTTGGAACTCCGTGCTGACTCATCCTTTATGATAGGGCAGAAGCAGGTGTCGAGTGGCCCAAAGATTAAGAGGCTTCGCTTAAGAGAAGCCCGCCACCCCAGCAGTCATCTCTAAAGAATTTCTACTCATATAAATGCCTTGTTCTCTGGCCACATTAAGGTTTACCATCCCTACCCGTAGACACACAAGCCTTTACTCCCCTGGCAGTCTGGTTCACCTGCCCTGGTATAAATGAGCCCAGCTCCGAGCTTTCATGCCTCCTCTTCTGCATCTCCCTGCTTGGGGCAGCGTGGAGGAAAGCGGCATCTGGATGAATTGAATTGGGGCTGGCTGATCCAGGATGGCTCATCTCTGATCTTCCAACAGGCCAGTCCAAGCTTGTTCACCCAGGAGAGGATGGGGACAGAGAGGGCAGCAGCTGACAAGGCTTCTCACAGCCCCGCCTAAGAATTGGTATAATGTCACTTCTTTCCACTCTCTTTTTGTCTAAGCCAGCCATATGGCCATGTCAGATTCAAGGGTGGGAACTCCGACTTTACCACCTCCTGGTCTGAAAGACTGTAAGTCCGCATTGCATAGAAGGGGGGGATACTTGTGCCCATTTCAGAAGCAATCCATCACAGAGACTGATATCAATCTCTAAGGTTGGCCTGTGTGATATGCTGTAATGAATGTGCCTTCTTCTCCCCTGCGTGAGTTTATATCGCATCCTGAAATACTGAAAAATAAAACGTTTGTTCAGATGTGGTCCCCCTCTTACTGATACCCTAAAATCAAGCTGAGATAAGCACTTCTAGTCACAGGTCTCAGTGCTCTGTCTCAGGCTTCAGGTGTTCAGTGTCATTTCTTCTATATTAAATTCTGATGTAAAATTCCCTAACCTTTCCATGTGCTATAGTCGCATCTTAGACTGGGCTCCTCAAAAGTAGACCTGAGACAAAGGCTTGTATGTGAATTTATCTTGGAAAGTGAGCTTAAGGTTCATAATTCACATTGCTTCCCTTGGTATCCCTGGAGCTGGTGTGGATGCCCTGTCCTTCATGACCAATGCCAGTTATAGAGAGTCAGCCTGGGCACACATGATAGGAACACTAATATCAAGTCTGTCCCTGCCTCTCTTCCTGGTCTGCTTTCTAATTCTGGACTCGCTATAATCATTATTATTATATTAGTTAAGGTAATTCTAGCTTCTGTAACTTATTAACCCTTACATGTTAGTAAATAAGCTCAACAAAATAGAAGTTTATGTCTCAATATCCAATGTGGATTTTCCTAACCAGAGCATGGTAACCCATGTGGGCATTCGGCAATGCACATTCTACCACGTGGCTCCGGCATCCCCTCGCCACAAAGAGGAGCCTGCCAGGTCTTCTCCATTCAGCTGGCAGACAGGAGAATAAAGAGAAGAAAAGGCATTTCTTTGTAGCTTTGGCCTGGAGGGGATACATATCACATCCTGCTCTCATTCTGTGAACTCTCATTCTGTGAGTGCGAATTGGTCCCATGGTCTGTCTAGATGCAAAGGGTTCTGGGAAACGTGGTCCTGGCTGGGAACAGCTTTGCAGCAATACCTTTACATAATGGAAGGGGAGTACACATCCTGGTGGCCAGCTAGGGTATCTGCTACATCAGTCAAGCATACTGATATCCATGCCCATGGGTTTGTGAGAAGGGAAACCTGTCTTCATTTTTAATTTTTTTTATTGTGAAATCTATGTCTAAAAACAGTGTGCTGCATACCTCTTGTGTCCCATCTCACATCTTTTAGGCCAGCTTTTTTCCCACCGACCATTGCTGAGGCAACCTGCTCTTCCCCTCCGTTGCACCACTTACCTTTGCTATCCAACATGGCGGTTTCTTCACTGCCACCTTGTGGGGCGCACGTGGGAGTCCCCTCAGCCATTCTGACAAGAAGATGGTAACAGGTTGATGAATCCTTCCATCTTCATTTCTTTGAGTGGTCAGTTCTGAGACAGGCTGCACAACTCCTCGGGAGAACCGAGCCCCAGTTGTCCACAGATAACCACCTTGATAACACACCCTTGAATTGACTTCCTTCTCTGTGTTCCCTTACTGTTCCTAACCTCATTTGCCAAAGTAGACTACTCACGTGCAAGCCTTTGCCTCAGCTCTGCTTTTGAGGAACACAGGCTCAGGTATGAATATAGCACATGAGAAGTTTAAAGAGTAATTTTAAATTCTTATACATACTACCCACGTTAAGAAATAGATGGTGGACTCTTGTCTCATCTCCAAGTACTCCCTGCCCTTAGAAATGAGTTTTTGTTTCAGTAAATGAACAAATTAATAAACAGAGATACTTCCTTAGACCTTATTGCTACCTAGACCCTGAAGCAGAAAACACCAAGCCAATAATAATAAAGTTCCCAACTAGAATACTCATAGTCACAAACCAACTTTAAACACATCTATGAAACACTTCTGACCATTACCCCTGGTCAAACTGACTTCCGTTAACTTCAGCCCAACTGCCTCACATTATAAGCAGCAAGAACCAGGGCTATAAACTACATTTGCTTTGCCAGATTAATGATAAACAGAAAGTCACCTTTAAGGATTATCCTTGTATGGAACTGGCCACTAAATGTGTCCGATTCCCTGTGTTTAAAGAGGCAGGAAAAATGGCAAACAGGCCATTTTCCAGTTCATGAGGAATCTTGCTTTTTACTAAATTCACAAAATTGTTCTTAGACATATTGTAGCTTATTATAATTTGTGCTAAACATAACACTAGTTTTAGTGAAGGAATTGGCTTATTTGGATTCTGTATGATCATTACATATTTCCTGAGAAGATCTTAATGACTAGAAGTCCTCTCCACTGGTGCCACTTGGAGATATCCTGTCCTGATTCTCCTATTTTCCAGGAATATGCGATTCCAGCTATTCACCCTATTAGCCCCACCCCCTGTGGTTACCAAAATGATGTATGTAGAAAGCTGAAAGAAAACAGAAGATCCGAGGTCTTCTGGTGTTAGGAAATACAGCTGAGAATTAGCATTTCTTGCCATAAGGATTCAAGTATTTCAGATCTGTCTGTCTGTTGTCATGTACACAGCTGTTTCCAGCCACATTCCTTAATAAAACAAGGGAACTGGTTCTCTGCAAACAGGGTGAGAATTCAGATAAGTTGTTGAAAGTAGATACTTTCTGAGAGATTCCTGGTTTGTACTTGAGTCATGGGAATATTTAGCTTATTGACCTCCGGAGAAGTGTTTACCCAGAACGACAAAATAGAATACGTTCTCGAAGAGGGTAGAAGACACTGTTTTTTAAAAAGAAATGCAAGGTCTTATTAGGGCAAGCCTGTTAATTACACACTTCATTGTTGTCAAGGTTAATACAGTTTGTGAGAGGAGAGGCCCTTTTTCATCTCTTCCTCAGAACAAGGGGAGACAGCTGTGCTTACGGATAGATCCATTATAGCTTATCACTGGCCGGCAGCCTGAGGAAGGAGCACCATGAAATATGGCCGCTGTCACCAAGACAGCAGACGCTGAGCTGGGCCAGGCACAATGGAAAGACAATGAGAATCAGGGTGTCAAGCTCAAATAGATTGGGTTGCATTGATTTTTAAGGCCTGGCTCTTCCGCAGCATGAAATTCACCGATACTCTTGTTATTATATTATTGATCTCTAAAACTGCACAATCTTGCTTTCATAAACATCAGACACCGACAGCCGTAAATAGTGATTCTTATATTTTGAAGCCTGGTTAAACCATGTTGTAAAATTCTGCGTGTTTGGATTTCATGATCATTGCTTTGCTGTTTATGATTCCTTAAAGTGAAACCTGTGTCAGGGAAACAACTACCACCTCGGTTGGATCTTCCTGATTAAATAAGGGTCTTTAACCCTTCTTTTCTTCTCTTCCTTTTAAGCAGGTCAACAAATTATTTTTCATAGATATTTACATTTTGCAAGCCCCTGCTTGTCAACACTGATTTAGTAGTTTTCACGGAAAGAGAGAAAAGCATGTGCTTCCTTTAAAAGTGATACATTTATACCATCTGTAAATATCTCCAAATGCTAAAAAGGCGATCCAAGGAAAGACCAGGCCTTATATAGCCGGTAACATTATCTTGGGGGTTTTCTTTGTTGTTGTTGTTGTTGTTGTTGTTGTTGTTTTGGTTTTTGGGGTTTTTTGGTTTTTGTTTTTGCTATAGATAAAATTTTCTTCTGAAATTTTCAAATATCCGCAACCACACCTTCACTTCCGTGGCACTCAGGTTTTATTCATCAATAACGCTAAGATTTATAGCTTCATACTAAGATCATGATACTGTAGAAGCAGGTGTGCCAAAATAGTGAAATCTGTTGAAGTATTCATTTTGGTTAAACATTAGAAATATTTCACCTTTATAGGGAACGGGAAAATGTTGCAAAGTGTAGCTCCTGGCAGCCAACTGTAACATCAAATAATTTTAACACAGTATGTATATATGTAATACTCTATATACATGTATATGCATATATCATGTTATCTAGAGATAAAATATATTTAAGACTATGCTATATACTTAATAAAATATGTATTTAATACTATATATATATACACACACATATATAAAATCCTGAATCCTATTAAACTGAGAAGTATACGCCAGTCTAATGTTTTTTATTATGAAAGTACCCTGGTTGTGGAAAATCTGGAAAATACACTAACCCCATTGAGTACACAGTGTGAAGAGCAGAGCAGCAGCGTTCTCACTGCCTAGGAGCTCATTCAAGATGCAGAATCAATTGAGCTACCCTAAGACCCAGCCATTGCACTACTGGGTACTTAGCCCAAAGATACAGACATAGTGAAGAGAAGGGCCATATGCACCCCAATGTTCATAGCAGCTTTGTCCACAATAGCTACATTGTGGAAGGAGCCGAGATGCCCTTCAACAGATGACTGGATTAAGAAGTTGTGGTCCATATATACGATGGAATATTACTCAGCTATCAGAAAGAACGAGTTCTCAACTTTTCTTGCAACATGGACGGCACTGGAGGAGATAATGCTAAGTGAAATAAGTCAAGCAGAGAAAGACAACTATCATATGGTTTCTCTCATCTATGGAACATAAGAACTAGGAAGATCAGTAGGGGAAGGAAGGGATAAAGAAAGGGGGGGTAATCAGAAGGGGGAATGAAACATGAGAGACTATGGACTCTGAGAAACAAACTGAGGGCTTCAGAGGGGAGGGGGTGGGGGAATGGGATAGGCTGGTGATGGGTAGTAAGGAGGGCATGTATTGCATGGTGCACTGGGTGTTATACGCAACTAATGAATCATCGAACTTTACATCGGAAACCGGGGATGTACTGTATGGTGACTAACATAATATAATAAAAAAAAAAAAAAACATTAAAATAAAAAAAAAGATGCAGAATCTCAGCCCACTCCTCAGACCTATCGAATGAGAATCTCCCTTTAACGGGCTCTGCAGGTGATTTGCATGCACATTAAGATTTGAGAAGCACAGGTCTAAGATATATAGCACCCTTAATCTCCCCAGCTAGAGATGACCACTGTCAATACTTTACCGTATTTCTATTAATCTTACTCTTCTGGACATATCTTTCCATTTAAATAGTTGGAAGTCTAATTTTGTTAATTTTTATGACTCAGACATTACATTTTTAAGAAAGATGCCAGTAGAGTGCTGACCATGACTTGAAAGTATTCCATTTTTTTTTAGATCTGTAAGCAATATTTATTTGGCATATATAACAATTGTAGTTAATTGAAGATACATCTTTAAACTCAAGAAATTTGTGTTTTGTATCTCATTACTAATAATAGTTTTTAAAAGTCTAAACCATCAACTCTTCCATTGTATAAAGCTGAGATTGATTTATTCTATTATTTGCAGGTTTTTTCCCCTAAATCACTGTCAACCTAATTTAAAAGTAAGTTTTAACTTACAAAATAGTTAAATATCTACCATTTCTTTGTACTTACTGTATGGCAGAAATCATGCCAACTGTTTTACACATATTATTGAATCACATTAACCCAATGAGGCAAAAATTGAGCCTTGCCATTTTGTGGGTTAGAAACCATGGCTTTAAAAGGTTAGGTAACTGTCCTACCAAACCCACAGCTGGTAAGTGCTGTGAGCCTGATTCGAAAGAGGGAAAATAAATACTACGTTGTTTTTAAAAAGTGTTTCTTATTCAGTGAGAGTCTTTATTTTTTCTTCTAAATAGCATTTAGCTCATAGCAATATTAATTTTTCTCCTTTCACGTGAACAAATATATAGAATTCTGTTTATTGAGTTTACTGCTATAATTTTGCATGTAAACGGAACATACATCAGTAAGTGCATGGAAACAGCAGACCCTCCAGCTCAGGTCACAGATTAATTCATGTGTTCAAACAGTGATCCTCTCATCTCCCAGAAACATCTAAATGAACTTACTTGGGAGTCAAAATTGTGAAATAGTTGTTTGTGATTGTTTGGTTTTTCATATTCCAAATATAAGATATTTATAGCACAATTAATGAGAGGAAAAAAGGACTCTTCTAAACAGAACTTCATTATGTTATCACCTAGTCATTTAAAAAATACAGATAATATGGATACAGACATATTCTAGATCTCTGTTACAGCTTTAGCTGTTACTGGATGGATGGATGGATGGATGGATGGATGGATGGATGGATGGGTGGATGGATGGATAGGTGGTTGGATGGATACATTGATAGATGATAGAAAGACATCTAAATTCCTTTCTCACAGTATTCCCCAGAAACAAAGTGACTGAGTTTCAAGTCTGCACATTCAGCTCATTAATGAAATTAGAAGAGTTTTAGTGGGACAACAGGAAGATTTAAAGGACTCAGCAGTTTCAAAGGAAGTGTTCAATAATGCCCTGATTGATCACAAAAGAATCACACAGGGAAGGATTTTTTTTCCTTCTAAATATCTGTATCTTGGTAGTGAATTTCTAAGACTAATAGCCCAGCCCCATCATAGCCATTTATTAATTTGCTGAAGATGAGCTAACAGGTTCTCTGGATCGTAATTCCTCAGGACAAGTGATTGAAATGCTAATTTGATATGAGTGGGGGACCCTTCCTCTGTTATCATAAATATCCACATAACCCTAAAGATGGTGGCATCTTAACATACTCTGATCATCTCTGTTCCTCCATCACTGAGTAAGTGATGAGCTGGTAATCACCTTTTTTTTTTTTTTTTTTTTTTTGCCATCCGAGTCCATCTATTATTTCCTCCTGGACCTAGCTTGTAACTCTCCTCTTCCTGAAAACTTTCCAGGATTTTTAGTTTGTTCATCTCTGATCTTTTCTTTACTCTATAATCTTAACGTTTTAACTTGCCTTCATTGACAAGTTGTATTTAATGTTCTTTACTCATTTCAGATTTACAAATTCGTGTCCACTGGAAGGCAGTGCATACATTGGTGTGTTTCAAGCCTGCTATATAATCCCTCCCTCCGTCAGTCTCCACAATTCCTGGAGGTGGCTGGGAGGGGTATCACTAGATATCAAGTGATAGTATCCTTTTTATAAATTGGAGAATAGGTAATGAAAAAAGGATGAAACTAAATCACATAGCAAATGTGGCTGAAATTAAGACCAGAACCTAGAATTGCCCATATGCTGTAAATTCAGCAACTCATCACTAGGGGATGGAGTGCACAATAGAAAATACTTACTTCATTGACCCATTTTTGATGGATTGGGATGCCACACAGCGAGCGTTTGCATTGCCAACTGGTGCTGTTTTGTTTAGCTCAAAAGAGTCTGAAGAGTATCTCAGAAAGAGAGCTAGACTAACCTGAAAGTAATGTAACATTCATTGTGTGTCAGCTATATTTTGATTTGAGAGAGGGAGGAAGGGAGAGAGAGAGAGAGAGAGAGAGAGAACACTAGACTAGAAGAGAGAGGGTTTGGGTTTGAATCCCAGGTCTGTTACATATCAGTGGGCAAAGTCAGGTCTGAGTTTTAGATTTACTCAGGAAAGGAAGGAGGAGGCCTTGATGATCTCTAGATTCCTTCCAACATTAAGATGCTGGAAGTGATTCTGTGGTCCCGAGCTGAATATTTCATGTATTCAGAGATAGGAAGGGTGGAGGCAGACAAGAAAGATTAATATTGTTTAAGATGGATAGAATTTAGAAAAATGATTTTTTTTTCTGGGATAGAGACCCAAAGATAACATTGAACATGAAAAATTTTAATATAGTGAACTCTTATTTGTCAAGTTCAGAGAAAGTCTGGATAAATTTTTGCTAAAGGATTATCCAAGCAGCTCCAATAATTGAGAAGGTACTTAAAGACCTTGGCATACCTTATAGTCATTATTCATGTGGCACATCAGTCAATATGGATGCCTGGGATTAGAAATACCAGGAAGCTACTTTTGGGGAAGACCATGAATTCCTGAGAACATCTTATTGAATAATGTGCCAGTTATTGATAGAACAGGAATGTGCAAGAGTATAATGTCTGTCCAGAATGCCGGCTAAAAGGACTTTTAGTTGAGCCACCGTGATATAAACAAATCAATACTATTTTCTTAAAAATGTGTACAAAACATGGCGCGCCTGAGTAGCTCAGTCAGGAGAACATCTGACTTGATTTTGGCTGAGGTCATGGTGTCAGGTCATGGGATCAAGTCCCAAGTCTGCTTAGGATTCTCTCTCTCCCTCTCCCCTTGCCCCTCACCTCCCTCACACACTCGCTCACTCACTCTCAAATAAATAAATCTTTTTTAAAAAAATTGTACAAAGCATAATTGAAGAAGAGAGGAGGCCAGTTGTTAGATCCACAGAAACAGTACCTATGTCTAAGACAGTTTGAAGAGCACCCTGAATAAATAGAAGGAGAAATGAGGAACAGGTACGCTACAATGGAAGTGCAGTAGGAAGCTGCTCCGATAGACTTGGGAGTTTTGAGGATGAGTCACTAGCATTCGTACTTAATGCATCAAAAGATGACCATTTCCTCCTTCCCTCTTCCCTGTGCTTACCCTTCCCTATTCAAGGTATTGCTTCTCCCAAGTTCATCTGTTGGGGTGGGTGTAGACGCTGTCGCTCTGAGAGGAGGTCCCAATGTACACATGACAGGTGGTTCCTTTTCTGTCTGGCAAATGCTCGCACAGAACGTCACCTGCTTGGACAATCAATCCATTTATATCCCTCCCCCACAAACCATCATAACACTCCGCATACTGGAATGCTATTCAGTGGTTTTTAAAGAAGAATGGGGGGAAATTGGCTATTAATTCACAGAACCTGGATTGACCTTAAATGCATGATAGTAAATTTAAGAAGCCAGACCAAAAGGCTCCAGACGGTGTGATTCCCTTCATATGATATTCAGGAAAGGCAGAACTATAAGGATGGAAAACAGATCAGCAGTATACCAAAGGTTTGGGGAGAAGGTAGTGTCTGACCAGGAGAAGCCCAGAAGATTCTGAGGGGGGGCAGGTGTGGAACTAATTTGTATGGCCCTGTAATGGTGAATACATGATGCTTCGCATTTGTCAATACCCATAGAACTTTCCAGCACAAAGAATAATTTTTTAAGCCAACCAGGAGATCAAGAGGATCCCAGGCTGGAGTACAAACTGTGGTAGAAGAATGTAACTGTTACACATGTGTGATATAATGTCATTGAGGGGGGTGGAGGTGTTACATAAGTAACTTTGGAGGACAGGGCTTTCTTTTGTTGTTGTTGTTTTTAAAGATTTTATTTATTCATTTGAGAGAGAGAAACAGAGAGAGTACCCAGCATGGGCAGAGGCACAGGGAGAGGGCCTGGAGATCACGCCCCAAGCCTAAGACAGATGCCAAACCATCTGAACCATGCAGGCACCCCAAAACAGGGCTTTCTTTGAATGGAATCTATAAGCCCAAAGTCCAAAAAAAATGTGCTAAACACTGTACTCTAACTGTCAATGGTGTTTCCATGGTGGTATGGGGCAATTATTCTGAAACTGTGATATCTGTATACCAGCATTGAATAACCAAAAGAATGGCAGGTGGAGATTCAGGTTTTTCACTGTTTTTCACCCACAAATAAGAGGGAAAGCTGGAATGAACCATGTGGTACTAGATTAGATTCAGAGACAACACTACAAATTCACGTTTAGCTTAATATAGTTACAGGTGGACAGATACACTTAGAGATGTGTGTGCATACCCGGGGAAGTGTGTATCCATGTACTGCCTGGCTCTGTGGACTGAGAGGCCCCGGTAGCAGTGAGCACACCCAGCATCCAGGTACTAGTTTCTAATATCCTTACCCCGTTAAAGGAGCCAGGCCGCTTGGAGGAATGGTTGATTTTAGTGCAAGGGCAGGGAACTGACCAATGAACCCTGAGCATCTTGTGGCACCAAAAAGTAAGGAAGGGCTCGAAAAATAAGAGGATGGGGCTTGTGAAAGGGACAGAGCAGCCAATCTGAAAGAACTCTCAATAACTAAACCTGGAACAATAAAAGCAACAAAACAAAACAAAAACATAGTTTAGGATTATAATCCAAAGTATAAAACACATATCCATGGTTCTATATATACTGACACAACTAAATGATTGAATAAATAAATAGGATATTCAAGTCTCCTGTGTAGAAGAATTACAATTACGTCATGTAGATACCCCTTCTCAGGGAGGGAGAGTGATTTACTTCCAAGGGTACAGTTTGGAAAGCCTGGAAGGAAGGGGAACGTCACTGTATACTGTGGAAACCTGGTGGACACTACCTGGGCCAGGTGATCAAGGCCAACATCACCAGTGATAAGCCATGTTGATGATAGGCACACTGGATATGATGTGATTAAATTGGTGTCTTACTCTGTGATCTTTCTGCCTCCTGAACCAATAACCTCATTTTGACCATGAGAAAAACATCAGACATTCTTAGTTGAGGGATATTCTACAGAGCCCCTGACCACTACTCCTTAAAACTGGCAAGGTCATCAAAAACAAGGAAAGTCTGAGAAACCATCACAGACCAGAAGAGACTAAGGAGGCAGGACACATCAGTATGAGATATCCTGGATGGGACCCTGGAACACTAGGGGAAAAGCTAATGAAATTCACATAAGCTGCAGAGTTTAGTTAATAGCAGTGTAAGTTGCCAAACAGTAAGGTATGTATGAGAGCTCTGTATATTCTCTTTGCAACCTCTCTGTTAATCTAAAGCCATTCCAGAATTGAAAGTTTATTTAGAGGAAAGGGGTACAGACCAAAAGTAGGAAAGGGGTACAGACCAAAAGTCTTCATCCCAGACGGTTTGGATGGAAAAAACCAAAACCTTGTCTTTCATCATGGAGACTTTGAGAAGCACTGATCTATAAAGCGTATGCTCTAAGAGAGCTTTTGACTTTTCCCTCTAGTTTGAAATCCTCTGTTCTACTGAGATGATTTTGAACTCCTTTGCTACTTGCTCAAAGGTATTTTTCTCTCAAAATCCTGGAAGTCTGAAGTCACAACACTTTGTTCTTTGTTCTTTGATCCACCCCCGACATATTTTGTGGCAAACCTTGTCATTGTCAAGGCACAGCTGACTGGCTTTGTAAGTGGTTTGTGATTTCTTTCTGTTCCTGGTATCCCGGTGTTATTCAGGTTCGTAAAGGGAACACTGGGGCTTGGCAGTTTGTCACTAAGCTTCAAGTACAACCATGTCAATTACTGAGCCATCCGGACGTCAGCGATGATGGTGCGGACGTGTGCCTGCTAGCAGGCATTACCGTTAGATGCTTCCTGACAATATCACATGTGATCACAAATAAAGCCTCACAAGTAATCTTCATGCTGTTCCTTACTTAGAGTTCAGAAAGTGCCTTCCTCTTCCATAAAATCTGACAACTTCAATTTTCATATGCCTTCCACAAAAGGGTAAAAAAAGTATGTGTGCCTGTTTATGGGTATGTTACTACTCAGGGGATGGTGTTTACCGGTTTTACAGATCTGAATAATGAATGTAAAAAATAACAAACATGCTTTTTCTAACCAGTTATAGACTTAAAATTATAATCAGCTTATTGTTAGAGGGTCAGGGGTATTATTTAAAGAGGGGAAGGGATGGGGAGGTTTCCCCTCACTGGTAAATAAGGCAATGATTGCTTATATCGTCTTCTAAATGGCTTTTTGATGTTAAATTGACCTACCTATTGAGATAGGTAAAAGAAAATTTGCAACGTAAGATTGTATAATATTTGACTTATTTTACCATTGAAATCAGTCAACAATTTTTTTTTCAATTATCATTTTTTAGGGGATGTTCCTGGGGTCTTTTTTCCTCTGTGGTTTAAATTAGATGGAGTAGGGGTGGGATTCTAACATCAATTTGAAAGCATGAAATGTTTTCTTTAAATGGCTTTCCCTTTACTATTCCCAGACAATCGTTAGAGGAAATAAACCGTGCAAGGAAACCTCCATCAACGGCCTGCTGGAGGACTTTGACAACATCTCCGTGACTCGCTCCAACTCCCTAAGGAAGGAGAGTCCGCCCACCCCAGACCAGGGAGCCTCCAGCCACGGTCCAGGCCATCGGGAAGAAAATGGCTTCATCACCTTCTCGCAGTATTCCAGTGAATCTGACACCACTGCTGACTACACGACCGAGAAGTATCGAGAAAAGAGTCTCTATGGTGACGACCTGGATCCATTTTATAAGGGCAGCCATGTGGCCAAGCAAAATGGGCATGTCACAAAGACCAAACACGGGGAGGCCCACTATCCTGAGATGAAGCCTTGGAAATCCGATCTCGCCAGATTTCCCCTTGATTATCACACACACTTGGACTCGCTGAGCAAACCAAGTGAATACAGCGACCTCAAGTGGGAGTACCAGAGAGCCTCGAGCAGTTCCCCGCTAGATTACCCATTCCAATTCACGCCTGCTAGAACTGCGGGGACCGGTGGGTGCTCCAAGGAGAGTCTGGCGTTCAGTGAAAGCGAGTGGGGACCCAGCCTGGATGACTATGACAGGAGGCCCAAGTCGTCCTACCTGAATCAGACCAGCCCTCAGCCCACCATGCGGCAGAGGTCCAGGTCAGGCTCGGGGCTGCAGGAACCGATGATGCCCTTTGGAGCAAGTGCATTTAAAACCCACCCCCAAGGACACTCGTACAACTCCTACACCTACCCTCGCTTGTCCGAGCCCACAATGTGCATTCCAAAGGTAAAGTTCACTGCTTCCTTCCCTCCCATGTACAGGCACCCCACAGAGGCGCTGCTAGCATGACCTTCTCACATAGATTCTAATGTGTTGCTTTGCCTTTTAAGTGAGAATCCGTGTTGAAACCCTACCTGATTTCCATCCACGAGCCCCAAGCGCAGAGGATATAGGGCAAGACACATTTATTCGTTAAAATCAAAGTCTTCGGAGATCTCCTACAGGGTTTCTGATTAAAAGTCAAAAAAATTCTTTATTTGAAAGATATTCTGATATACTACTAATAAATATTGTGTGCTCATATTATACTAAGTCCTCTGTTAAGGAGCATATGATTGTAAGCCATTAGATGGAGGAATACAGTGGTTCCCGCATTCTGGCAAAGGAGCTGTTGAAAAGGGGGAAGAAGTCAGGATTACGTGGTAAGTTTTTAATAAAGTTCATTTTAAAGTTAAATTTTAATATAATAACCATTCTAACAGGTGTGGGGTCCTAGCTCATTGTGGTTTTGATTTTTCTCGGATGATGAGTCATGTCTAGAACCTTTCCATGAACCTGTTGGCCGTTTGTATATCATCCTTAGAAAAATGTGTTTTCAGATTCTTTGTCCATTTTTTGATTGGGTTATTTGGGATTTTTTTGCTGTTGAGTTCTATGAGTGCCTTATATATTTTTTAACCCTTTAACAGCCATGTGGTTTGCACATATTTTCTCCCATCCCACCGGTGCCTTTTCATTTTGCTCACCTTGCCCTTTGCTGTGCAGAAGCTTTTATTTTGATGTAGTCCCACTTGTTTATTTTTACTATTGTTGCCATTTGGTGTCAAAGACTAAAAGTCATTGCCAAGACCAATACCAAGGAACTTACCCCCTATTTTTCTTCTAGGAATTGTATGGTTTCAGGTCCTACATTCAAGTCTTCAATGCATTTTGAGTTAATTTTTGTATGTGGTGTAAAACAGGGGTCCAGTTTCATTCTTTTACACATGGCTATCCAATTTTCACAGCACTATATATTGAAAAGACTGCCCTTTCTACATTTGTATATTCTCGGCTCCTTTGTTGAAAATTGATCGAATATATATACATATATATATATGTATACATATATATACATATGTATATATGTAGGTTTATTTCTGGTCTCTGATCTGTTCTATTGATCTATGAGTCTGCTTTTTTGCCAGTACCATACTATTTTGATCACTATAGCTCTGTAATATTGTTTGAAATCAGGAAGCTTTGTTCTTTATCAGGATTGCTTTGGTTATTTATGGTCAAATACGATTTTTTATGTGTGTGATATAGTTGAAAACTTATGGTAGAAAGCTGTGTAGGTCAAGATCATAGAGAAAGTTCTGTCCAGAGGCAATAACATTTCATCCCTGGTGTCATATTTGCCCCAGTGACCTGTTGCGTCCACCAAATAGTCATTCCTAGCTTCTGAAAAATCAAGATATTTCACTTAGAATCTTCAGCTTCTGGGTTTTAGGCTTCTCTCGGGGAAAAAAAAAAAAATGGGATGATCTGATATCCCTGGGCCCACATTTTCACCTAGCATTGGAAATGGAATTGGCTGGAGACAAAGGCTCCCCGTTAGAGGGGACAGGCCTTGCCCAGCCCACTTCATTCACCTTTCCCATTAGCCTAATCCCTAGAGGCATTTGGGATTTAATATAACTTACCCCAGCAACCTCTGCCTACTCATCTCACAGAAGGAGAAACTAAGGCCAGAAAGTCACATAGCACACTTAAGGTTTCAGAGTTAGTTGTTTGCAAAACAAGGACAAAATCCAGGTCTGGTGTTAATCCCAGTCCCATATTTTTCCCTTTATGTGGGCATATGATATTTAAGGGGCTCAACTGCATTTGCCAGTAAAACCCATGAGAGGCCCCAGTGGCCACCAGAACTCTAGGCTAAGTAGAGGAACAGGAGGAGGATGGAGGGAGGGGATAAATTGCTTCATTCCTTCCTAGATCCCTCTCCCTACAGACTTCCAAATATAAGGCAAAGCAGACCTGCTCTGAAATCTAGTTTTGTTAAACCCAGAAACAATGCAGAAAACTATCGTGGCTCAGAAAACAACAACAACAACAACAACAACAACAACAACAACTAAATAACATACTTACCCTTGGGAACTTCTATCAAGAGTTCTTCAGCCTTTATAATCAAGGGCTCCAAAGAAGCAAGCCGCTGTTCCATTGCACAGGAGACCCATGAGAAATTCACAAGCAGTTTAGTGGGAGGGCAGGAGGTGGGAGGCATGTTAGTAATTAAAACGTTTACTTGATTAAAAATATAACATCTCTCTAAAAAGACTTAGGTGCCTGTGACTTTAGAACTGTACTCTTAAAAATCTACCAATCACGTTTGGATTTCCTGCTGAGGGAAGAAATAGAGATCACGACTCAGATAATTTGGCTTTGCCTCATGGAAAGTCCTGGGGGCTCGTGGGTGATATTCACATCTCAAATAATAAGAGAAAGCATGAAACTTGTGTGGGTCTCCAGACAGAGCAAAAATGAGGAGGGAGGAATGTGTGTGAGAGAGAGACAAACAGACACCAGTTTTCTGTTTGGCCTAATAGAGAAAAAATACTGTTAACCCTCAAAAACCACTCCTCCAGGGTCATCTACCTACCTAATTTTCCTGTTGGCAGCACAGGAATCAAGGCTGTTATAAATCTGTAGGTACGGCAGCCATCTCCCTACTTCTGAATGTTTTGGGCTGGAGCTGGGCAGATAAAACCTTGGGCGAAAAATAAAGCACAACAAAATCCATTCACACCACGTAACTATAAAAAACAGCCTGATGTGGAGAGAGCGCTTTCCACTGTCCCCAGCAGACACAAGTCTGCTTTACAAGGAGGGAAGCTGGCTAGAGATAGTGTCACCAGGCACCTGATTTTGCTCCTTCCCGTGGTCTCTAGGGAGCAGGCAGCTGCCAGCTCACATGTGTTGGTGCGGACCCAGCCATCCATCCCTCCCTCTGGCCCCAGCCGCTGAGAAGCGCCCCATGTAATCGCAGTTCTGCCAGTTCACTAAGCACTCTCTGTGTGCCAGACACGCGTGTTGCCTTGTTGAGCCTCGAAGTCCTGGAAGGCAGGAATTCTTGCCAGGGCTCTGAGGGGCTCCGTGACAGCCCAGTCAGGCAGCCGAGCTCATAGCCCAGCTGGGATCCAGCTCTGTGGCCTCAACCCCTTCTCCAGGCACTGGACACATCCCCAGTGGCCCGGGAATAGCTTCTTCAGACACCGAACCTTGCACTTGACTTCTTACAAGCTCCTTTAAATACCTGCAGCCATGAAGTTCCCTTGGGGTGCATGTTCCTGTCCCACTCAACAGCGGGGTTTCCCGGCCTCGACAGGGTGTACATGCTAGGCCTGATAGTTCTCTGTTGTGGGGGGCCGTCCTGTGCAGGGGAGAACGGTGAGCCACCTCCCTGGCTTCTGCCGCTAAGTGCCAATAGTATCCTTTCCTGTAACATCTAAACTATTTCCAGACATTGTCAGATGACCTACAGGGCAGCAGGGAGCAAAGTCGGCCCCAGTTGAGAACCATGTTCCATAGCTAACCATTTGTCAAGTACTTTTGGGCATTCAAGGATGTAGGTCCTAGAGATAATCTGCCAGGCTTCAACTGCCTAGAGATAAACCACTTATAACTGGGTGAGTAAATTGCTTAACTCTGCTTCTCTATTTATAAAATGGGGATAATCACGTTGTGTAAGGGTTAAATAAGTTCGTAATTAACAGCCTAATTATGAATACACATAGTTGACACATGAATTTGTATGTGTAGCATGTGGACAGGTGACAGCTGGGACATGAAGCTGAGGGTTACTGTGTTCTAGGCAACTGTGCCAAGCGTTTTGCAAGCATTACCCAATTTCGCCCTCACAGCAATTCTGGAAGACTTCAAGATCATCTCCCCTTTGCAGTGAGAAAGCTGAGACACTCAGAGGCTAACTCTTTACAGGCTTCCCAAGGATGTGAAGGCAAACAGCTGAGTCAGGATCCAAAATTAGGTCCATCTGACTCCAAAGTCTATATATTCCAGAACATTCCTATTTCCCCAGAAGGAAACCGAGGAGCAGAAAGATGGGCCTGAGGCCTCGGGGCTCAGATGTGCACACCGCAGGCGGCCCTCACCTTGCAGGTGAGGGATGGGTGATGAGTCACAGACGAATTTGGGGGCACATGGGCAATGTACTCGATTCTCTCTGTCCTCAGGAGGGTGGAATCCTCTGAGAAGCTCCTTAGGCTCACCCAGACTGTGTGATTTATGGGGAAAAAGCTGGGACCACAGGCCAAAAGGAGGCGTTAAGAGTAAAGATCCCCGAGACTCTCATACGCAATCACTCTACCTTGAGTGATGGTCTTACTCTGTTTTATGAATGACAATCCAGATGTTCTCACCCATTACAGAAGACACTAAGAGCACAAGTTCCAGCATCCGGTTCCCTGGATTCACGCACTGACTGGCTGTAGGATCTTATGTGTGCCTCGGTTTCCTCCTCTGTGAAGTAGAGTGTTCTCACACGGCAGGCACTCAGCGTCAGCCCCGATTCCCCGGCATGTTTCTGGTTGGAAAACATGTCACCATATCTGCTAACGCCAGCCATAGAAACATCCTCTCTGTGGACCCTTTTACATATTCTCAAAATATGGGAACAAGTTCCATGGGACTTGCCCTCACAGCCATTCTCTGTAGCCTAATAAGTTCTGCCGTCCTCCCCTCTGAGATGCGGTCACGGAAGGCCGGAGTAGCTGCGTGACTTCCTCAAGGCCCGGCAATACCTGAGGACCCCAATCCCACCACCCCACTGCTTGCTCTACCCTCTAGAATGGGCATGAAATTCTCTGACTTCCCAGGGAGGCCAGATGTTAAGAGAGAACCGCGTATCTGGCAGCATTCAGGCGGGAAGCATCATGCCTAACTTTGCATCTGTCGTTATGATGCTGGTTCTTGCCCAAACCCCTCCACGTTACCCCCACCGTCTCCTGTGTCCCAGGCAGCCAAGTGACCCGTGCCACATCCCCGGACAGCCCAAACCAGATGACATATTAAGGGGTTCTGAGGGAAGAGAGGGGGTGAAGAAAAACTGGCGTGATTCCCCTGATCTTTCTTCTGGGGTCCCCAGCGCAATGGTTTTTCACTGCTTAGCTGTCACTTTGCTTTCCCTGGAAGGGAAAAGCAGTTGAGGCAGTGCGCTCAGTCTTCCCGTGCCAGTAATTGAATGACTCAATGTTCTTTGTGGCACTTGCACACCCTGACTCAGCCAAGGCCCAGGAACAAAACTGCAGGTTGTTATCCCAGCTGAACACTTTCAGAGATCCTGAAGGGCCCGATGAGTAACAAAATGGCAATGCTTATGAAAGCTTATGGGCTGCAACAAAAATCAGAGGTCTGGGGGGGAGAGAGACAGGGAAGGAGGGAGGGAGGGAGGGAGAGGTGCTTATCACTTAATATAACAATGGGTATTATTTTGATTTCTTTTTCTTTACATATAGGCTCTTATAGGGTGTTCATTAAAGGTTCGTAAAACATCCAAAGAGGTGATTCAGAACATCTCGAACATCTGTCCCTTCTGATGGAGACTTTGTGGGTCCTTTGCTTATGAATTGACAGATCTTCCACGAATATTCCTGTGGTTCAAAGTAAATCGCGTTTTAGTCATTATGAGCGAGTTTTCCATTACCAAATTAAAATGAAATTAATCTGACCTGGCAAAGCTGTCCCGGCTGTCTTGGAAGCCCTGACATATTCGAACCGTATTCTGCAGCAGGGAGCTAGTCCGCAGGGGTACAGACACCCCCCTCTTCACCCCCGCAGCTGCAGGCGGTGGCAGATCTCAGGTCAGAGTCATCTGCTCTTGAACAGAAGATGCATTCTTTGAGTTTGGAGCAGCAACTGTGTGGGGTTAACTGGACATACCAATCCCGAGGTGGAGGAAGAGCCCGGAGAACCTGTAGGCTTGAGCCTGCTGATTGAGCGCAGAGTTACTCATTTCTTTAACTAGGCTTTGCCTGCTTGGACAGTTCACAAGCCACTTGTCCAAACGCTCAGCGTCCATTCGCCATATATTCTGTAAGGCAAAGAAACGCACGACTCTTCCAACTTCACGACATGCCTAACTAGGAATCCTGTGTCACAGTTTGGGAGATTTCCTTGCAAAACACTAAATATGGCGAATGGCTCTCTGCTACATGCACTTTGGAAATGCAGCAAGTGTCTGACTATCCAGAACTTAATCTACTTCCCAAGTCCCCTGCATTAGAACCTTAAGCAGACAACCTTGATTCTTGAGGTCCCCGGAGGTCCCACTCATGACCACTGTTCCTTGGCAGTGATAGTGCGTGCTGCTTTTGCCTCTCTTAACCAAAATCGAATGGCAGCTCATAAGGCGCACTGTGTCCCTTTGTCATCTATGAAATAGGGCCACTCCATTTTGTAAATGAAAATAAGTCATTCGGAGGAAACTGACCGTGGCTGGGCTCTCGTCGAAGCCTTGCCTCAAGCAGGAGCCGCAGCTACTGTTTCACTAGGATGCAGCAACCTGCCCCCACCTGAGGGCAGGTGGGGAGCAGCCCCCATCAGTGGCACTCCTGCCCATGGCAGGCAGGGAGAATTGGCACAGCAAGACACAAGCAGAGGGACAGGAGAGTAAGTACATATTCAAGTCACGGGATTGAATGAATCCCTTTCCCCTAATTGCCAGCCTCTAAAATGTCCCTGCAGAGAGAGCTGGTTACGGATTCTCTCTGGAATTCTTATAGGCAGTCATTGTCCTTTCCCAAAGCCGAAGCTGGTCCTCATAGATTTCCCTCCGAGTGAAGTAAGGACAATTTAAGATGTCCTTTCCCTGCTCAGATAATGGAGCCCTGCGATTCCGTTGTAGCCCCCATTTGATTTATGTGCAGCGAACAACACCCAGTCTGGCTTTTTTCTCTTCGCCGAGCAGCCTCTGCTTTATTGTACCCCGAAAAGGTGCATTGGAGCATCACACTCAAGGAGCTGCCACCAGCCGCCTCCCATCCCTTGTAGCTCTGCAGGAAGTGGAGAGAGAGACTCTCCATCTTTCACCAACCATTCTGCGGTCCCCATTCTTCGGGCGCAGACACACACTCCCCCACCCCCACCCCCGGCCCCAGTCCGGTGTGATCCAGCCACAGCCTCCCTATCACCAGTACGGAAGGCCACGGTGACAGATAGATGCTGCGGCAGGATTTTTCTTTTTTTTTTTTCCTTTTCTTTCTCCCACCCTCCCCCCACCAAACCTTTTTTCCCCCCAGCCTTGGCATAAAATGGTCAAATGATGTTCTACTGCAGAATTCAATTTCACAGTTCAGTTAGGTCCTTGATTACACTGCCAAATTCAGATTAATGTGCATTTAACGAACATGGATCAGGGGAATTCTGGCTGACAGCCAGCTGTAATCGGAGCAATTGATAGCTGTGTGGAGTTTTATGCCCCGTCCACCCCGGCGTACCACTGGTGAAATTGATTGATTAAATGAATTCATTGCTATAATTATTTATAATTTTGATACATTGCAAGCCCGTGTCTGACCCTGTCCTCAGAGACTTTGTGCCCATTGTGGAAGGGTAGTCCAGCTGAGTCGTTAGTCCTGGATTATTTATTCCCAGAGAATATAGCCTTTTGTTTGTTTTGTGCCCTTATTTTTGGATTGGGTTTGAATCGAGACATGAAAAAGCACATTCCTTTAAGAATTCATTTGTAGGGTATGCTAAAAGGCAACTAAAATGGAAACTAAACTATGAATATATGTGATCAACCATTTCAAGGAGGAAGGGAAACCAAGACGGCTTTGATGTTCTTTTAGTATTTTTAAAGGTTCCTGTAGAGAGAATTCCTTTTCAGAATGTATTTGATTTTCAGGGACTATTAGTGGTCCCATAGCATGGCCACTATGCAGGTTGGCAGGCTGGGGGATAATCTGCAAAAGGATCTAGTCTTCTCTGCTTACATCTTGCCATATGGAAATCCCCTTAAAAGTATGTAGACCCTGGTCTCATTTGCAGGAAGAACGCCTTTCTGGTGTTTCTTTATTGTTTTCCCTCCTGCGTAGTGACTTTCCGACCCCCGCTCCCGGTCCTGTCCCGCACCCTTGCGATAAGGTCCTCAAAGGTAAACTACATCCATAGATCTTTTGGAAATGGTGTGGGTGGTGGGAGATACATTGGGTTAGCTCATTAAATATCTGTACCTCTCGCCGGCCCAACTCCACTGCATGTGGTTTCACTAAATGATTAAACCCTACATCCCTCTCAAGAAACTATATTCCGAATGTACTCCTTTCATTTTCTAGAATATATTTAAGTCAGGTTGTACAAATGATCACGCAGATCAGGACTCCTATGACAGTCTTGCTTATGTGCGCAAACATGTACGTGTCTGTGTAAAACAATATATATGGACAAATTCATCAGATTTTTTCACCCACTTCCAAATACAGGATATCATGGGAAAGATGATTTAGAGTAGGACAATGAAACAATTATAACAGGTTAAGAGCCACATAAGAGGGCCAGGAGGCCTTGTTATGGAAGAGGCTTGGGCTGGCTTGCTTCTTAGCGGAAGAAAGGGCATTATTGTATCTGAACACAAAGTTCTGGTCTGGCCAACGCAAAACTGAAAGCAATGAATTCTGTACGTAGATGATCAGCTCATTTTGCCGTGATGGTTATTTCTTTGTTGTGTATTCTGAGCTGCTTTCTCTAAAGCAAGACTGTTCAAACATACCGACTTAATTTTCCTTCCCCCGCCCCCCCCCCCCAGGCATTATCATTCATTATTTTCTGGCCCTTGCATTTCTTGTATCTTGCTCCCAGCTGCCCAGACATCTGAGCCCCTGGGGAAACACCCTAAACAGGCTTTTGCTCTGTAGTTGTCTTTCCACACCATGCCCACCTCTGTCATGACCATGTCTACCTTCTTATCATCGAAAGAGATCTCTGAGAACATATCAAAGGCCCAAGTTCTAAAGTGACATTATCTGGATTTAATCCCAACTCTGCTGCTTAATAGCTTTGGGACCTTTGCCTGGGCTGCTTAAAGTCTCTGTGCCTCAGTCTCCTTATCTCTAAAATGGGACAATTATGAGGCCTGTCTCATTGTGTAACTTGAGGTTTAAATGCAGTCACATATATAAAGTGCTGAGAACAGTCCCAGGCATGTGGAAAGCACTCAGTGAATGTCAAATATCATTAACATTTGTCTGTATCACTTCTTCAAGGATAGCCTCCTAACAGAGCAGTTGGTTAATGGAAGGGGCCCTACTTTGGCTCCCAGTGACGTGCTCTTCCGTTTTCTCCAGGAGTGAGTGCCCCAGCCTTGGGTATACAGATTGGGGAGGTGACAACTGATGGTAGAAATGCCAAGGCAGGCAAGAAAGCAGGCCTGTGACGTCTGTGTGCCTAGCACCTAGGACATTTATACATCCTCCCTGAGAGTGAAGGACTGACCTGAGCAGAAGAACTGGGTTGTGCAATCTCCTTGGGGGTGTGGAGCCCTTTGCCCTGGATTGCTGGTGGGAGGCAGTTTCACCTCCCTGAGCCTCCATTTTATCAACAATACAATGGGATAAATTGCCCCCTTCTTGACTCTCAGAAAAAGAATGAGGGTGCCACCAATATGCAGGCTAACAATACCATCATGGAACCCACAGTTGGGTCATTAAGTCAGCAACATGGTGGCCCTGAGCAGGGTCACTCCTGCCCTTCTTCCCACAGTCAGCTGTTTGCCAGCCATCTTTTCCTTGAACGGATGGAAGCCCGGAGGGAGGACCGCATGCTCTCTCACTGGGGGCAGTCGGTTCTCCTTCTGTAAGCACACCTTGAGTTTGGTTCCAAAAATGGTCCCTTGTGAGACTGTGTGTGAAACACAATAGCACGGTTTTGTCTCAAGGACCTAATTTCCAAGATGTTTAGCTCCCAGTGAACAACTCAGCCTTCCCTCTCTGACTGGAAATGGTCCTGTTCACGCAGGCAAGGCTTCTCTTCTTTATGCCACACACTGGCTGCCGCGAGTAGACGCTGATAACGCTGCTGACAGTCGATAAAGAAGAAAAGTGGCCTGATGCAGTGTGGAGCGGTGTTTGCGATTCCTCCTGGATACAGCTTTCTTATCTTTCATATATCTGCAGAGATCAGTTATACATGCTTGTGGGGAATGAATTCAATTTCGCTTAAAGCACAGGAGCAAATCCTCCACGGAAGACACCGGGGGATGCTGCCATGTGATAGCTCCCAGGACATACTTTCAGAAATAAAAGTCATGGACCCCCCTTGCCTCACATGCTGGCCTTGTAATTAGCCTGGGCCTGGCTAATCTCAAACTTAATTTAAGGGAAGAACCCAGTTGTTTAATTTACACTGTCATTTTCTTCCCCCTCCCCACCTCACGTAAACACACCAGTTTTCCCTGTGTGTAGCCCAGATCCAGGGGCTTAACAAAACATCAGTGTGGTTTCAAATACAGGATCTTAATTATAATGCAGTGTTCAACAAATTATGATTAAAACACCTTTTCTGGTTGTTTTGAGGATTAGTATATAGGAATACATATGCTACCGGTACGTTACGTTATCTTCAATAAATGCTAGCTGGTTGTTTTTGTTTTTGTTTTTGTTTTTTAATATTTTACTCTTTATTTTCTTTGACCTTCCCACTCTGCTAAGGACTTTTCTATAATGATACTAGAGCCTAGAATGTATTGACCAGTCACTATGCAAATCTTTTGTTGTGTATTGGTCCCTTAGAGCTCAGGATGACCTAAAGAAGTAGTGATTATTGTTATGACTCCCATTTTACAGGTAAGGAAACTGAGGCTCAGAGAGGTTCAGTGATTTGACAAAGCCATCAGAGTCAGAATTGAACCTTAAGTGTGTCCCTCAAAACCATGTGTTCCCTTGTTGTGCTATCAGAACAGGGCCCTGGCTTTGCAGTACCCTGGGTCCTGCTGATTGGCTCAAAGCTGTCTGAGTGGTGAACTCACCTGAGTAGATGATGGTGTTCTCAAGACTGGGAAGGGCTGCACTGTCATCCAGGGTCCAATGAAAGGGTAGAAGAGAGAATGGTGCCATGGTAACAATGTGAAGGGGCCCACGGTGTGCAGCTCCTGTTTCCAGACTCATGGAATAGACTTTTGTTCATGCTGTGTGATGCGGCAGCAGCTTAGGACCCCTACCTTCTTCTAGATGGCCACCATGGTACCGGGTCCAATGAGGAATATACCCCATCCTACTTCAGTTCTCTATGACATCCAACCTGCTTCATTACTCCTTCCTTCTTGAATGCTTTCCTCCCTTGGTTTCAGGGCCCCCTAGGCCCTAACTTTCTTTCCTACATCACTGGCCACTTCTCTGCTCCTTCATGCAACATCCTTCTGCTTTTTCTGGTCTCTGAATGTTGGGGTCCTTGGACCTTCTCTTACACATGCAACATCTTGACTTTTAATACCAACTAATGGTATGACTCTCACCAATGACTCTCAAGTGCATGTCATTAGTTTCAGTTCTTTCCTGGACTCGAAGCATATCTGAGTCACCTCAGCAACATTTCTGCATAAATGCTTGATAGTTCTTCCAAACTTAATACGGCCATGTCAGAATTCTTGGCTTTACCATGCAATAGTTACCTCTTGCTGTGTAACAAATTATCACAAAACGTAACGACTTAAAACAATGATCAACATTTATGATCTCACACAGTTTCTTTGGGTCAATTTTCTGTGACTAAACTAACTGGATGATTCTGGCCTTGAGACTCATGAGGTTTCAATCAAGATGTCAGCCAGGGCTAGTCCTTTCTCTGAAGGCTTGACTGGGGCCAGACGATCACTTCTAGGATGGTTCACATGGCTGTTGGTGGAAGGCCTCAGTTTCTGACTCCTGGCAGGAGGTTTTGCCCTTGAACCTCTCTATAGGATTCTTGAGTGTCCTCATGACGTGACAGCAGGAGAAAGAGCAAGTGATCCAAGAGAGAGGGCACTGGAGCCACAATATCTTTTTTGGTCTCAGAAGTCACTTGCTATCACTTTCTCTGTACTCTTTTGATCACACAGATGAGCCTGATACAGTGTAGGAGGGGACTATGCAAGGATCCTCAGGCGCCATCTTGGATGGAGGCTGATTACCACACTTCATGAGCCTACTCCTGCCTCTCTTCTCCTCATGTCATTAAATGGCCTGTTGCTCAGGCCAAAATCCTGGGAGTCATCTTTGACTCTTTCCTCTCACATTTTAATCCAATCCGTCAGCAAATCATGTCAGCTCATCTTCAGACTACCCTAGGCCCCAGCATATCTTATCCCAACTATAGCACCCTCTCTAATCTCAACTCACATTGACCAAAATAAGCTAACTGGCATCCGCGTTTCCACCTTTGCCACAAAGGTCTCTTCTCCTCCGCATCTAGAGATCAACCCCAAGCTCATATCTCTCCTCTCTCCTCAGCAAACTCCAGTGGTTCACACCTCACTCAGAGAGACTGCCAGTGCCCTTGCCACGACCTACGTGATTATCCCTCTGGCTGCTTTTCTGGCCATTGTTCCAAACTGACTTCCCTCCATACCAGAAGAGCCTCTGTGCTGTTTGTGAAGCCTGTATTTGCCTAGACTCCTGTGTGTGCTATGCCCTCTGCCCAGACTACCTCTCCCCACATAGACATTGGGCCTGTTCCCACATGTCAGCCAGATTTCTGCTCAAATGGCACCCACTCAGAGAAGACTTCCTTGACCTTCACATCCAAGATGGCACCTCACTAATCTTAAACACCTTTCCTCGATTTTCCTGCCTATCTGTGTTACTACTGGACTGCATACTGTACATTTATTGGGTTTTGTTTGTTTGTTTATTGACTGTCTCCTTCTCTAGAATGTAAGCCCCAGGAGGGCAGAAATACCATCCATTTTTATTATTGCTGGACCTTCCCATGACCCCTGAAATGGTGCCTAGCATAGAATAGTGGCCCAAGGATTAATTTGTGGGCTAATTAAATTAATGAAGGTGCTACGTGGGAGCAATGGGTTTATTGGGAAAGGTACCACCAAAAGAACTTCCAGCAATGGTGAAAATGTTGCATATCTATGCTGTCCAATGTGGTGGCTATTAGATACTTAAAATGTGATTAATGTGGCTGAGGAACTGAATTTTTAATTTTAATTTTATTTTATATTGATTTCAATTAAGTAGCTACATGCGGCCAGTACCCACCACATTAGCGTAGATCTAGATCCTTGGGGTGGATGAGGCATGGGGACATGTACCTGTCATTTCATGTACATCCCAGTAGAGTGGTAGAAGCTTCCTAGGGTGTTATGTTAAGAAGGAGCCTGAAGTCCAATCAAAAAATATTTTTTGAGAACGTTCTGTGTACCCAGCACTACGTTGTCATCAGAATATCATACAAGAGTGCAGTGATTGATTAGTGCATTCTGTCCTGGGCAAGGAGGTGAGTGTGATATGATGTGGTATATTTACCATATGTGACCTCATTTGTTCCAGGGCTAATCAGAGGTCCTTCCTGATCCCTCCCAGAGAGTGATTGTTGGAATGTATACCTAGTGTCCTATAAACCCCTCACTAACTCCCCCCGTCCCCACTCTGTCTGCCCTCCCTATTCTCCACTGAGTTCCCTCAATCCAGTCTTCATAACTAGAGTAGAATGTTCTCTGCTGGAATCCTTTTGAGGGATGACCAAATTTGCTTTCTCACACACACACACACACACACACACACCTGCAAACTTCAGCTACTCTCAATTATATTTCTGCTTATTTGATGAGAACACTGCATGTGTTTGCATTATGGTCCATACTAAAAAGCTGCTTAGCACAGGGAGCCCTATTTTCCATTTTACGTATATCTGCTAGTTTATGTGTGTGGATAGTACAAACCCCCCCTTTAGTATATGAGTTCAGAAGCATGGGGAAATTCTACCCCTGAAGTTTCTCACTGAGGATTAACATCCTTTAATGGTAAATGGGATCTTTTATTCCTGAAAAAGAAAATAGGGTCTAAACACCAAATAACACCTTGGATAAGGCCCATTTTAATGAAAACTCTCCCTGTGGTTCACATGAGTGGGAGAAGGCCCTTTCCTAGGAGCAGTGGGTACAGTTGGTGCCCAACCATATCCCTTCATCACCTATTGTTTCTGTCTGCCAGCACTGCTTTCTTTTGTCTAAAGCGGTAGTTCTCGGCCAAGAGCAATTTTGACCATATTCTGGGCAACATCTCAAGAAATGTTTTTGGTCATAATGGCAGAAGTGGCTGCTACTGGCATCTAGTGGGTAGAGTCCAGGGATGCTGCTGAGCATTGTGTGAGACAGGACGGTCGCCCACATCAGAGAATTATCTGGACCCCAAAATCAATGGTACCAAGTTGGAGAAATTCTGGTCTAAGAACTGTCTCTACCCACTGGAGCCTACTCAGCCCAGGACACGGCAAGTCAGAAGTGCCAGGAAATTATGCATGGAAGCAAATGTTAACAGTGTATTGAAGGGAGCTAGTACATAAATACTCCAGCTCTTGGCCCCTCAGATGGGACAACTCCAAGGTACATGCTTAATACAGTCTCGCTGGGCAGAGTTACCTGGTGGGATTAGGTTCCAGTTGCTTGATTGGTAACTTGCTGTGCATGTTGGGATTCACCAGAGAGACAACCAGTCGGGGGATGTGGATGTGTAGACAGAGTCTCTCCTCTGTGGATGACATCAGTCCTTTCACTCAAAGCCTTCAGCTGATGGGATGCAGCCTACCCGCATTATGGAGGGCAGTCTGCTCCGCTCAAAATCTACCAATGTAAATGTTAAGCACATCTAAACAAAATACCTTCACGGTAATATCTAGACTAGTTTTTGACCAAACCACCAGATGCCATAGCCTAGCCAAGTTAACACATAAAATTAACCATCATACTCAGTGACTCACCCTTTGTTGGTTTTCTCCTTCCTTGTCTCACTTCTCCTGGAATCAACTCCCACCACTTGCATTTAAATTCAGGTCTCACAGTCTGCTTCTGGGGATTTTTCTTTTCTTTTCTTTTCTTTTCTTTTCTTTTCTTTTCTTTTCTTTTCTTTTCTTTTCCTTTCCTCTTCTCTTCTCTTCTCTTCTCTTCTCTTCTCTTCTCTTCTCTTCTCTTTTCTTTTCTTTTCAAGATTTTATTTGTCAGAGAAAGAGAGAGAGGCAAGTAGGGGGAGTGGCAGGCAGAGGGAGAAGCAGGCTCCCTGCTGATCATGACCTGAGCGGAAGGCAGATGCTTAACCGACTGAGCCACCCAGGCACCCCTGCTTCTGGGGATTTTAGTAGAGAAAGAGGAAAAAAGAGGCTGGATGGGGAGGTCATAGGGTAGGTAAAGGGTGGAAGCAGGAGCAACCTCGGACCTCGCAAGGTGAGCATCACCCACAACCACATCGTGTACGATGCTCTTCATTCAGGCCAGCTGTGGCTTGGCTCACTGCGCCATTCAGATCTAGCATGTGAATATTCTCCATCTGTGTCTGTCTTCCCAGGTGGATTACGATCGAGTGCAGATGGTCCTCAGCCCTCCGCTGTCAGGGTCTGACACCTACCCCAGGGGCCCCGCCAAACTACCTCAAAGTCAAAGCAAAGGGGGCTACTCCACAAGCAGCCACCAGTACCCATCTGGGTACCACAAAGCCACCCTGTACCACCACCCCTCCCTGCAGACCAGTTCACAGTACATCTCCACGGCTTCTTACCTGAGCTCTCTGAGTATCTCATCCAGCACCTACCCCCCACCCAGCTGGGGCTCCTCTTCAGACCAGCAGCCCTCCCGGGTGTCCCACGAACAGTTTCGGGCTGCTCTGCAGCTGGTGGTCAGCCCCGGAGACCCCAGGGAATACTTGGACAACTTTATCAAAATCGGAGAAGGGTCAACCGGCATTGTGTGCATTGCAACCGAGAAACACACAGGGAAACAAGTCGCCGTGAAGAAGATGGACCTCCGAAAGCAACAGAGGCGAGAACTGCTTTTTAATGAGGTAGATGGTGTGTTCGGATCACTCTTTCTCTCATGTGTAATGTTTACTTTCCATTTCAAAAATGTCCTGTATGGTTCAGGACATCAGAAAGCACTGAAAATATAAATACAAAAATCGCGCTCCGGTAATCCTCCTTCTGGTCTTTGACGATGCGTGTATGGCCGCTACGTCCAGAAAGTGCTCCAGGCGGTTCAGCCACCGTGCTAAGCACCGATCTGGCTTGATCCACACAACAAACCGGTGAGACAGAAAGATGCTACTGCCACGGCCACGAGGAAATCTGGACTCAGACAGGTGAAGTGACTAGCCCAGGGTCACACAGCAGGTCGATGGCAGAGCTGGGATTTGAATTCTAGCAGATTCCAAAGCCTCATGCTACACTATCGACATGGGTATATTCACGTGGTTGTGATACCACGTATACCCTTTGTAGCCCTTTTTTAAAAATCTCAATAAACATTAGTTTACCATTGGGTTATCCTTCTTTAGGAAACTTAAGATATTTGTTCCTAACTATAGCAATAATGAATTCTTCCTGTGGAAAATATGGAAAATACAGAAAATGTCCCATAATCTCACAACCAAGAAATATCCCACATTCATACTTCAGGATTTCCTTACTATCTATATATTTTTTTCTCTTTAGAGAAAGTAATATATAGACAGTATTGACTTCCAGAAAGTTTGTAGCAATGAGGACCCTCCCTGATGGTCCTGTTTCAGTCTCACTAGCACTGGATACTGTCGAATTATCTCTGTTAATCTGATAGACATGAATAAATCTTCCTGCTTTGATTAACACTATTATTACTCATGAGGGTGAAATTATATGTTTTGAGGCCATTTTTATTTTGTTAAACCATATGTCCTTTGCACACTTTCCAATTAGGGTGGTGGCATTGGTCTTCCTGATAAGTGACACCTCTTGATATATTAAGGAATTAACCCTTTTCTGTGTGTTTGTTGTGCATATTTTCCCACTTCATTTGCCTTTACAATGATTACTTGACAGTTCTAAAATGCACGTAGGTGGAAACACGTCAATACCTATGTCTAGGGACATAAAATATTTTGGAGTAATATTCATCTGCTGATTTTATGAGCGTTTAGGGAAGAGAGATGAGCTTTTGTGAATGGAAAATTTAGTTCTTAAAGATAGCAAGTCAGGATTCCAATGTTAGATAATATGTCAGTCTCTAGCAAAGGACGTACCACTCACATCTCCTAACAGACATTATAAAAATGCAACCAGGCATGACTTTGGATCCCTCTTCTATGGAGGCTCATGTGACGCCACATATGGATCCCGCCCCCATGGGTGTTCATTTTTTCACTATGTTCCACCTCTCATAGAGAGCCCCAGCTGAGTGGGCTTCAGCTTGTTACTTCCACGATGCTGATTTCTGGAACTTAGTTCCAGATCACAATGCCAGAACGGACAGGGCAATATAATGTAGATAACATTGTAAGTTATTAATTAACATTAAATCTGAAAATGTCACCAGAAGCAGCTGTGGGGCAGCAATTCTTGGAAGTTCCCTTGGGTAAGTTCAAGTTAGCCTTGTATATGCCTGAGTCATATTTGCTTTTACCTTGAAGACCTATCCTTCGTATTCAGCCCAAACCTCTCTCACACTCAACCCAGACCTCCTCCCCCTCAGATGTTAAGTTATCCTCATGTGGCCCTACTCCTGTTCACCTCATTCACTTGTGTGACCTACTCATCATTTGCCATTTAGAGATGGTGACCTTTGCCAGGTTTCACAGTGGTAGAGGATGGATAGTGCATTCTAAAGGAGACCCTTAGGGATATCTGATCATATCCTCCCCTCCACCCAAACAGTCAACAAAACTCCCTCTTGTGAGTACAAACCTTGCCAGGGTTCTGCCTGTTTTCACTCTTATTATCCCCAAACCCAGTGCCTTTGCACTGCCATTTTCTCTGAATTGACTAACTTGATTCCTTTTATTGAAGCTAGCTACCCTCAATACTGTCTTTTTGTCTATAATAGACTCCTGAATAATTTTGGGGAGGGCTCAATGATTCTTAATCAGTGATACTCACAGCACAGATGTAGCCACCAGAGAACAGAAAGCCAAATTTCACCATCACAACTCAAAGAGCATCTTTCCATTTGCCCAGGTTGTGATAATGCGGGATTACCACCATGACAACGTGGTTGACATGTACAACAGCTACCTTGTCGGCGATGAGCTCTGGGTGGTCATGGAATTTCTAGAAGGCGGTGCCTTGACAGACATTGTCACTCATACCAGGTATGTCTCTTCATTATCCAGACAATTAATTCCAGGTGCTTATTATTCTTCTCCAGGGTAAGGCCTCAATGACTATTTTTATGAACTCTTTATAACTGTAAGCCCTTTGAAGCCAGGGAATATGATGGCCCTTTTTCTTTATATTCCCTAAGTGCTTATTATAATATCGTGTATGTATATTTCATTCATCCAGTTAACATTCTCCTTATCTTCCAGAAATTCATTAATACCTAATGACTTTAAGTCAGCAAGCTGATGATAATGGACTTTTGGTGCCAAACAATAGAATTTCCCATTCCTATGTATTTTTCTAAAATTGAATTTTATTCTAAGTTGCCATGCTATTTCTCTGTGGTGATACCACCAAAGGTACGTGGGTGAGGAAGAGGCAGATGGAAGATGAGTCAAAGTTTTATGTTATAATAAGAAGCCTACATAATTGAAATTCTTCAATTCTGGGGTTTTTTTTTTTAAGATTTTATTTATTTATTTGACAGAGAGAGAGACAGCCAGCGAGAGAGGGAACACAAGAAGGGGGAGTGGGAGAGGAAGAAGCAGGCTCCCAGCGGAGGAGCCTGATGTGGGGCTCGATCCCTGGGATCATGCCCTGCGCCAATGGCAGACGTTTAACGACTGAGCCACCCAGACGCCCCTTCAATTCTGTTTTTAAACAGTCTTGCAAGTAACGATGGTTAATTATCATTATTACCTTTGCAACTTGCTTCCTTGATGTGTCAATTGTAGTCATTTCATTAAGTGTTTATTGATCACCTTTTTTATGCCAGCCTCTTTCCGGAGTGCTGGGGACACAAAAGATATAAACAATTAGAGTCCCAAATATATTCCCTCAAGAATGTCACAGGTTATACAGAAATAAATACTGTATAATACCCGTACAGAATTAGAAAGAGGTATATAAGTAGCAAAGTAGAATGCCTGAATATCTCTAACAGGGAAAGTAAAGAAAGATTTCCAATATAAGGTTAAAACCAAGATGAGTTTTGAGAGTGCATAGGAGTTTACTAAGAAGGCAAGTGGGAGGAAAAGGGCATTTAAGGGAGACTTAGTATGTGCTAAGGCAGTGTCCTTCATATTTTAATACGTATACAAATCACCTGTGGGTCTTAGTACAATGCAGATCCTGATTCAATAGGAAGGGGCATGATACCCTATTCTAACAAGCTCCCAGATGATGCCAATGCTCCTTGTTCATGGACCGCCTTGGGGAAGCAAGGTTCTAAGGAACAGACATATTTTTTTTAAAAACCATGTTACATTTGGGAAACTTTTTTTTTTTTTCAGATTTTATTTATTTATTTATTTGACAGAGAGAGAGAGACAGCCAGCGAGAGAGAGAACACAAACAGAGGGAGTGGGAGAGGAGGAAGCAGGCTCCCAGCAGAACAGGGAGCCCGATGCGGGGCTCCATCCCAGGACCCTGGGAACACGCCCTGAGCCGAAGGCAGATCTTAGCGACTGAGCCACCCCAGTGCCCCACATTTGGGAAACTTTTAATTTGCTCTTGGCAGTAAATAAAACTCCAAAGGGGTAAGAGATGATTGTCAAGAAGGAAAGGCTCTGGATGTTAGCTGATATCACTGAAAGTGAATCCAGTGATTCCTCAATTCCGTCTTGCTACCTTGCTTTCCCCTCTATCCAGGGGTTGAGAACACTGTCAGGGATAGAATATGCTGCTGTTTCTCCCTAAAATCAGGCGATGTTTCAGTCATGACCCCCTACAGTTCTCAGTCTCAGTAGACTACCTAAAAACAACATAAGGGAAGACACTGAGTGTTTATCACCAACATTTCAGATGGCAGATCCCTGTTGGTACAGCCACAGGACACAACCCTCCCCAAAATACATAAGATCATCTTAACTTATAGAAACAAATATACCGAAGAAACCTAAGCTTAAGACAACGGTGACTTATATCTAAAACAATTAATAGAAATATATCCAGAGGAGAGGATTTTTTTTTTTCCTGCCCTGGAGAGCTTCGGATAGAGACATACACATGTCTCTCCAGGGCTCTCTCTTTGTCAAGGTTTTTTTCAGTTTTTATTGTGTGTCAGTGGGATCCACTTAAGAGCTAGCCTCTCTGGAATCCATTGTGTTCTGTAATCCTCTCCATCCAGTTTTGTCAATAATTTCCTGTTGAAGGCAGAGAGCTCCAGAGAATGGAGAGAAATTGTATGCCAAGGAACACTGAATATTTAGAACTTGAAATCCTTTGAATCTTAAATTTAGAATTTAATTCTTGAATCATTCAGAGAGTTTCCTATAGTAGTCATTCAATAAATGCTCTTCTGAATGAGTGATTGATTAATAAAATAACCTCTTGCTACTCAAAGTGTGGTCTGGAGAAGAGCCGCATCGACATCACCTAGAATCTTGTTAGAAATGCAGAATCTCAGGCTCTGCCCAGACTGACCATACACAAGGTAGGCAGTGCTCAGGCACTTCCTATGCATACCAGAGTTTGAGCCCTACCTAGCGTCTTGTTAAATTCCATGCTACTGATTTCCAGGAACAGAGGGTTCTAGAAGGAAAGTGCCAAGCACTTCAAACATTAACTCACGTAACCTTGATACACCTCTACGAGACGGAGCCAGGATATGAATCTGGAGTTGGTTCCAGAACTGAGGCACCTTTATCCCAATTCACGCTTCCTCCCGGCAGAAGTAGGAAAGCACAGTCTTTCTACAGTGGGTCCTGTACATTTCAAAGCCACAGAATTCAGAATCAGTAGTATTTGTCACATATGCCAGTTAAAGGTGATTTTTCAGTCAGTGATTAGGGCTCAGATTCCATTAACTTTTGTTGTTGTTGACCCATAAATAATCTTTATGCCTGCTTCAAATAACTCGAATCTCATGGACTCCTAGAAAAACGAATTTTATTAAAGAAGGTGATTCTTGGGGCGCCTGGGTGGCACAGCGGTTAAGCGTCTGCCTTCGGCTCAGGGCGTGATCCCGGCGTTATGGGATCGAGCCCCACATCAGGCTCTTCCGCTATGAGCCTGCTTCTTCCTCTCCCACTCCCCCTGCTTGTGTTCCCTCTCTCGCTGGCTGTCTCTATCTCTGTCGAATGAATAAATAAAATCTTTAAAAAAAAAAAAAAAAGAAGGTGATTCTTGCTCCTGAATTATTTTTAAGGTATATTTGAGCTTATCCCTGCTGCTGATGCGCTAAGCCTCCGAGGGTGCTGCTGTGGGCAGACGTGAGCGTTGTCATCCACTGTTTTCACAGTCCAGCACCATGGCCAGCGCATTCACACCAAACCCACTCACACAAAATGGAGAACACAGAAGTTATAGGTTTCTGCTCTCAGACAAGAACATTTTCTTCTTGCCCACCTTAGTAGGACACCGAGGCATTGCTGGAAGAAACCTCTTTGAAGAGAAGTGATACCCATCCACTTTATACCTTCAACATTCTAATTGGCCACCTCCTTAAATTTTACTGAGTCCTAATTGTACTCAGACAAGGTTTGCTGGCATCAACAAGACTGACACAGAATCGGGGCCATCCATTGCCTCGTCCTGCTGAGCTGAGAGTTCCCCGGGGTGATTTTCCAAGGCTGCCCTTGAATTTGGGCTCTGGTCAGTTATGCCCTGTCTCTCTGACGGTCTCCTCTATTGGCATGACAGTTTGTTTCAGGAGCTCTTTCACATTCGCTCTCTGGTTTGAGCCTCACACTATCTCTGTGAGAGGGAGGAAGTTTTATACCCAAATGAGTTAGGCCTCTGTGGGTTGTTTTGAGGGTACTGATGTCCAAGTAATTCTTTCCACCAAGGTTCTTCAGTGGCTGAAAAGCCATTCACATGAGTTCCCATGGCAACGTGAGGCAATGAGGACAGTAGAAAAGCATGGGTCTGAACTCAGAAAGAGATGGAGTTGGAATCGTGATCTGGTCACTTTCTCAGCTGGGTAACCTCGAGCAGGTCACTTGACCTCGTCTCCTCTGAAGCCAGAACCCTTCTTCAGAAGGGTGTAGCCATAAAATGTGGGAGCACATACCCAGCACTGTGCTTGCCTTTCTCATTCCTATGGTTGATTTGTTCAAGAATCATCCAATCATGCTTAGTTATTAGTAACTAAGTCTAATTCCCTTCATGATCTTTAGAACAGCAGGAATCTCTGTAGGACCCTGGCGGTTTATCAATACCTAAGGAATTACTCATGAGAGCCTAAGGAAGTGCATTTGCATTAATGACCCAAAAGCTGGCAAATAGAGGTCTCTTTCCTTTGGCTTATATTTGGCCCCTGTCATTCTCAGTGCCAACCCTTAGGATCTAGGAATCAGATCCTAAGACTTCTTTGTCCTTGCCTGTAGATTTTCCAGACATGGGCTGGAGAGCATGGACTGGTTCACTAGACCCGAAGGGAGCTGCCTCTCTCAATCATTTCAAAGATGTTCTTAAACCTTTGCTCCTTAAATGTTATTTCCTTTCCAGAATGAATGAAGAACAGATAGCTACCGTCTGTCTGTCAGTTCTGAGAGCTCTCTCCTACCTTCACAATCAAGGAGTGATTCACAGGGACATAAAGAGTGACTCCATCCTCCTGACAAGTGATGGCCGGGTAAGATTTCAAGTTTGGCCTCTCCGTGGTTTACCTTACCACTTTGTCTGTCATGGGCACTATCCTTCTAAGAACCCTTTCTCATAATTCTAAGTCTCCTTGGCTACAAGTCACCCACTGCCCTTCCCAGAAAGCTTACCAAAAAGGAAATCACCATCCTCTGTGTCATCCTATTAGTCAGGATTATCTGTGATCTGAATTTGATGGATGACTTTCCACTTTAACAACAAGTGGAGGAAGTGATAGAAAGTATGGAAATTTCTTTTCTTTTTCCTCTATGTTCTTATTTTTGTTGAAGGAGAAGAGATGACTTTTCTGGGGCTTTGTCCACGCAGTGCGTGGAGTTGTGCATGTCTGCAGTGTCTCTTAGAGTTCCTGCAGGAAAGAGAAGACAAATTCCAGTGGACAACTCGAGGAGAGTTTAATAAAGGCGTGGGCAGATGTAGACAAGTCATAAGGAAGAGTGCATGAGGATTCGTGTGGCACTCTAGGATGGAGTGCCACCCTTACTGCCCCATGCCCCAGGAGGGGAGGCAGGGAACTGGCTACTGGGATGTGAAAATAGAGATTATTGTCTGAAGAGGGATGCCTGGCAGAAACCCTGATCTTCGTTGGAAGACAGACCACAGTGAAGCTACAGGATGGGAGCTGCGAGGCTCAGTATCCGAGCCTTACTCCGTTCTTTCCTGCCAGTCTCCTACTGGTGCTCCCCGTCGGCTGAACCCAATCAGAAGCCATCAGCGCAGTCAACACAGGTTGGCGTTCCAGGGCTCAGAGAGCAGGAGAATAGATCTGGAAAGGCAAACAAAAGATATCCATCACACCCACTTATCCCCAGGCCCAGATTGCTGCATTTCCCATCTCCACAGCCAGCTCAAGGGATTCTGCTGAAAACTCATCAGCCTCACCAGGTCACAAAAGAATATAGACTACAGTAGCCAAGGAAAGAATGAGTTAGCATTTCGAGGCAGTCTTAGATGGAAGAGCTTTGAAGCATAAATTTTTACTATCTAGGCCCTTTTAACCTCCCTGAAACTCCCACCAGAGGTAATGGTGCTGGCATGCAGGGAGTGTACCCATTGGTACACCTGCGTTTTACAACCCAACAACCTCGGCCTTGTGCGAAATGTTCATGTCACAGCAGAATTGCCCAGGAATGATCCAAGGGCAGCTAAAAGAAATTCCCCCAACACTTTGACTTTTCTTCTTTTGTCTTAAAGAGATTGTCAATTCTATTGTGGAAAATTCAGGAAATTCAGAAAAGTATAAAGGACAAAATAAAGATCACCCTAAATGCATTTCCCATTTCCCCCATATTTCCCTGTATACGTACTTGAAGTTTGAAATTATTTTTAATGGGTAGTTTAAGTCCTGCTTTTTGCATTACTCTGGCTGATTTTTTTTTTTAAAGAGGATATGCATCAGTCAGCTTTTGCTACATAACAAACTGCTCTACACTTAGTGGCTTAAAACAGCAACCGTGTATTTGCTCACAGTTCTGTGAGTCAGCATTTGGGCTGACCCCTGCTGGAACAGCTTGTCTCCGCTCCATGTGGTATCGGCCAAGCTCACTCTTGCATTTGGGTTCAGCCCGCTGTCGATGGCCTCACTCATTTGTCCAGCGCTTTGCCATGTGTCCCGCATCTCCCAGCAGACTCTCCCAGGCTTATTCCCAGGGTGCCTGTGGCAAGGCTCCCCAGAGCAGCAAGAGAGGCAAGCTCCACTGCACACTTCTGAACCCTCTGCTTATATCTTGTTGGCTAATGTCCCTTTCGGCCAAAGTGAGTCACACAGCCAAGCCTAGATGCAAGGGATGGGGAAATAGATTCCACCTCTTGATGAGAGAAGATGCAGAGTCACGTTGCAAAGGGACATGGGTATGGGGAGGGGAAGGATATGGAGCCATGTTACACATTCTGCCAGAGAGTACGGAGCTGTGGGCAAAGGGCTGAGACCTTCCCCTGGCCTGACTCAGGAGAGTACTTAGCAAGGTTGTATGAATTCAGAACACAATTTGCAAAGTACTGAACTCGTCCACAAATTAGCCCTGGGGATGGATGCTTGCAGAAAAAAAGAAAAAGAAAAAGCAGGACAGTTTTAAGGCAGGCTTTCCCCCCTGATTTCTGGAGATTGATGACAAAGGCTTCCTTGCTGCAAACACATGTCAGATGTCAACATCGGACATGAGATTAAGATAATTCGTCGTTTAATCAGCTCAAAGATCTCCCCTCCCCACAGTGTACAGAAGGTTATTAAATCATTCAGGGTCATTCTCGAGGGCAGAACTTATGCTTCACGCATTTCCTGAATTTCCATGTACCCGGCAAATAGCTCCCAGGGGCTGGCACGTGGTGAGTGCTTTTAGCCTTATTGGTTTGTTCACTCCTTCCATAAATATTCGCTGAATTTCTACTGTGTACCAGGGACAGTTCTAGGTCTTAAGGATGAACGCAGCAAAACCACTACTTTCATTAAACTTATTTGGGGCATGGAGGTGGGATAAATACACAAATAAAATCAGCTCCAGACAAGTGGTGATAAACGCTAAGTTTTCTATAAGTAAGCAGAGTACGGATATGGTGGAAAGTGATGGAGGGCAGGGTCAGAGAAGGCCCCCAGCAAGGTGGTGGTGCTACAGCAGAGACTGAGGGAGTGGGTCCTATGGCTGTCAGGGATGAGAGTGTTCCGGAAGATGGAATGAGCAGCATGTTGAGTGGATCCTGTGGCTCTTGGCCGTGTGTCCCAGACTATGCTCTTTCACATTTCAGAATAGCACACCATATTGACTCCATTGGGCTTCTTCAGTTTCCGGTTTCTATAGAGAGAGGAAACTTTTTGAGAGCAGAGACATAGTGTTGCCACTCCAAGAAAATTTTGTACCAGTTTATTTTGTACCAGTTTATTAGAGCCTGAAGTTTTATAGTGGAGGAGACACCGTCATTTATTAATTGTCATTGTAACAAATGACTCCAACACTTAGGGTCTTAAATCAAAAGGCATTTTAGGATTCTTACATGGCTCTGAAGGTTGGCTGGGCTCAGCTAGCCAGGACTGCTCTGACTTGTGGTTAGACGATGCATCTAGAAGGCTTCCTCACTTCCACGTGCTGGCTGGTGGCTGGGCACTCAGCTGAGCTGTCAACCAGAACACCTCTGATGTGATCTCTCCGTGTGGCCTTCCTCTCAGCATGGAGGCTGGATTCCAAGAGCAAGGGTCCCAAGAAAACAAGCTGGAAGCTCATGGCATTTTTATGACCTAACCTCAAAGTCCCATAATGCCACGTCCACCTTACTTACAGCCCTTCCAGTCAAGAGAAGGGAATGTAAAACCCTCCTCAGTGGGAAGAGGATTGACTCATTTCATCAAAGGAGCTTATGGGCTGAGGAATATTATTGTTGTCTTTTTCTGGAAAATATTGTCTGTCACACAAGATGTACTGAGTTTTCTTCTTGTTGGGAGATGTGCAGCGTCGTTAACCCTTAGAGAAATACAAACTGAGACTAGCAGATATCACTTTACATCTATCAGAACGGCTAAAGTGAAAGGTAGGGAAAACACCACTTTTTCATACACTGCTGGTGGGAATGTGAAATAGTACAGCCACTCTGAGAAGTCCTTTCAAAACTAAAAATTGCATGTGACCACCAATTGCATTCTTAGGCATATATTCCAGAAAAAATGGAAACTTATTTTCACATATAAACTTGTACACAAATGTTTGTAGCAGTTTCATTTATAATAGCCCAGACCTAGAAACTACCCGAGTGTCCTTCAAAGGATGAGTGGTTAAACAAACTGTGATGTGTTTGTACCATAGAATACCACTCAGGAAAAAAAAAAAAAAGAGGAACGAACCAGTGATACATGTAAAAATTAGATGAACCTCGAGGAAATTGTGCTGAGTGGAAAAAAGGCAATCTCAAAAAGATTCATGCTGCATGATTCCATTTATATAACATTTGTGAAATAACAGTCATAGAAATGCACAGAAGGTTAGTGGTGGCAGGTGTGAGGGACTGTAGGGTGATCGTAAAGGGTAGCATGAGGAACCTTAGGGTGATGGGACAGTTGGATACCATGTTTTTAAAGATTTATTTATTTTAGAGGGAGAGCGTGCACAAACAGGGGGAAAGGCGGGAGAGAGAGAGAATCTCAAGCAGACTCCCCACTGAGCACAAAGCCAGATGCAGGGCTCAGTCTCACAACCCTGAGATCATGACCTGAGCTGAAATCAAGAGTTGGACGCTTAACCCACTGAGCCACCCAAGAGCCCCAAGAGATAGTTGGGTACCTTGATTGTGGTGGTGGCTACTCAAGGCTCCAGTGTGATACAATTGCAAACTGTATACACACACACACTGCATACATAAGTGAGCTCACATACAAATGATTACATCTGAGTAAGATCTATGGACCGTACCAACGTCAGCTTCTTGGTGTCGATGCTGTACCGTAGCTGTATAGGATGCCGACGCTGGGGAAGCCTGGGTACGCATTTCTTGCAACTTCTATGAATCTATCATTATTTCAAAATAAAAAACTAAAAGAGACAGTGAATTGCTCAGGTTTGTTTAAAAGGATAAATCCTTGGGGTGCCTGGGTAGCGCAGTTGGTTAAGCATCTAACTCTCGATCTTGGATCTTGGATCTTGGCTCAGGTCTCAATCTCAGGGTCATGAGTTCGAGTCCCACATCAGGCTCCATGCTAGGCATGGAGCCTACTTAAAAAAAAAAAGAGATAAATCCTTTGTGGCCTCTTCAAAGGCTAGAAGGGAAATTGTTTGCATCAGAGTAAGTCGTTCGCTATTTGTCTATGACAGAAATAATATCTAATGAGTCATTAATTCATGTTAAGCAGGGGGGATTGGTATTTGGAGTTTGAATGGGAAAATAAATAGCGTGTCATAGAGTGCTTGCAAGAATTACATGAAGTAATTTGTGTAAAACCTTCAGAAGTTAACCGGTACAAGGTAGATGCTCCAAGAGGGTGATCCCCCCACCCTTGCAATTAAAGGTTGAAGAAATGTATCTATGATTTTCCTTGGCGTGAAGCTTGCATTTGGGAGATGATACTTAGGAGCCACGAGACAGCGAGTGGTTTAACTTTTATCAAATTCCTTGGCTAGAATGGAATTCAACCCCTGACCTATTAAGCCCAGTACCTATATTGAAAAGGGACATACACAGTGATTTTCATGGTCCTTTTTTTTTTTTTTGACTAAACATTGATTGCCATCTTTTAAGAATCAGGAGATGTCACAGAAAATTTCAGATTCCTGCCTTCCTTAAAAAAAAAAGTGTCTGACAACACGGTGCCTGCATTCACACATGGCAGTCACAGAGCGGGTGTGGTGAGGGTGACTGACACCGCAGTGGGTGCGGTTGGTGCGGCAGCCCTGAATGCACCAGACTCCGTCTTCAGCGCTCACTAGCTCCCCCTCCCGCTGCCATCCCTGGCATCTCCTTTCCTGGGAACTTTCTCCAGCCACTGCATTCTGGTCTTCCAAGTCCAGAGCAGGCTATGAATTCCAGGACATTAACATTCACGCTCCCTTGGGGCAGCCCAGGACCCCATGGTGGGAGTTGCCCTATAAACACCCCAGCTCTCTTGCCCCCGGATAGAGGAACTCTCTGGCACATGCTCTCCCCAGTGTCCTGGACGTCCTCGTCAGGAGCAAGCTCTGGTTCCCACATCGCTGACTAACCCTTGACTGGCTGCCTTCCCTGTCCACTTCACTACAGTGTTTCCTGTGTCTCCCCAATAAATGACTTGCACTGACTCCTCGTCTTGCGATGTGCTCAGAGGGGGAGGGGGCCAAGCCAACATAGTGCCCAGTCACAGTGTAACGAGTGTGCACCCTCTCTTTCACAGGATTGCAAACGAGGGTAAAGGATAGATATGGGGCCAAAGATGGCAAGTAGGGCCTTGTGACTGTTCCACACCCCCTCTACTGGGCGCTGATAGCCAGGAGTCAGTGTCTCTTCACCAAGGGCGGGTACCCCTGGTTTTTCATTGTCTCCACCTGGCCTGTGAAATTCGTTGATTATTTTTTCGGCACCTTTAGGCATTTGAGTGTTTTTGTCTCTCAAATAACTAGAATTTTGCAGTTAGAAGAAGACCTGAAGATTATCTCCCAGAAGCTCTTCATAAATGAAGAGAGACATGAACATGTTACACAGCTCGCTTAAATTCGTTCCTTTACCACAGCATCTGAGATACTCCCAGACTCTATGCCTCCTCCCTTGCCAGCTACTCCACAGAGGTGGCTTTTCCTCTGCAGGAAGCACAGCCTGACAAGTCAGGAGACCGGGTCTGAGTCCTCCTCTCTCCCGTCCCCCTACTGTTGTACAGTCTTGGGCAAGTTCCCACCCTGTCCCACTCTGTCAAATGGCAGAGGAGCTGGCTGAGGCTTCCATGCCAGTCCGGCTTAGTTGCTCTGATGCCCTCTCTCTCTCCTTTTCAGTTTAGCAGTTGAAGAAGTGGGCGTGAAGCTGGAGACACGTTCATCAGTCTGGCCCCTTCTATTACCTCTCTCCATCTTTGTCCCTGGATCATTGTTCTTCTTAAAACAAGTTCTCGAACTGTAGCAAGCATGAAAACCAATGGAGACCTTAGCCAAAAAACAAATTCCTGGGTCTGCTCCCCAAACAGTCTGATTCCAGCCAGACTGGGTGTTACTCAAAAGCTTGCATGTCTCCCAAGTCCCCAAGGGTTCCGATGCTACACACTTTGAGTATCACTGCCTATAGGAAACACCCAGGAACCAGGCACAAAAGCCTGGAGCAGATGCAGGATTTCCTTAGAGTGAATACAATTTACAAAATGAGGGTTTTACCTTCTCTCTTAAACCTGCAGCGATCTTGTGGATAGACGCTCCCCCGCTTCTCCTCCTCCACCCATGTTTTTGTGTGGCACCTGATTCCTAGCCAGGACCCACTGAGATGAATAGGACCTCAGCCTTAAGGAGCAGCTTTGAAGAGAAGGACAATTATCATATGATTTCTCTCATCTATGGAACATAAGAACTGGGAAGAAAGGGATAAAGAAAGGAGGGGTAATCAGAAGGGGAATGAAGCATGAGAGACTATGGACTATGAGAAACAAACTGAGGGCCTCAGAGGGGAGAGGGGTGGAGGAATGGGATAGACCAGTGATGGGTAGTAAGGAGGGCACGTATTGCATGGTGCACTGGGTGTTATACACAACTAATGAATCATCGAACTTTACATCAGAAACCAGGGATGTACTGTATGGTGACTAACATAATATAATAAAAAAAACAAACAAAAAAAAAAAGGAGCAGCTTTGAGCTCTAAGTTCCAGATTCCCATCTGGCCCCTGGGGAACAAGCTGCATCACCTCCTTTGAAGGGGTTGGCAGTGTGCTAGCTGCAGTCCCCTTAGCCTAACTGCATTAGTGAGACAAAGTGTTTCCTAATCCGCCATGTTGTACAGTTCTGTGTGAAATAAGGCTCAGCTTAGAGTCTGTGTGATTTGCTTTGAAGATCTGCCTACAGTGCTTTACTGTACTCATTACTTGAGTTCTCGTTATCTACTTGCAGATTTGTTTGGACGAGCATTGTGTGCAATTATGTTCTTCTAGAGAATTGTCTCTTTTATGTTCTTGGATGAATAAAAAATTCACGTAGAAGCACTTCCACGTCTACAGCAGAGGAACAGACCTGGCTTCTTGTGTTGAGTTTCAGTTTCTCAGCTTACATATTGTCAGGGAGATAATTATTAGTCTGGCAGGTTTGGGGTCTTTTTTTATGTCTGGAATAAGAAAGCCACACGAGAGGTGTTGAAATTAAAAACTGCGAATACCAAAATGCACCTGATTAATTCAGGTTTTTTTTAATTTACAGGCAAAAAAAAAAAAACGTTTTGGCAAAATTGTTCCTCCTCCACTGTCTGCATAGTAGGGTTACAGATTTACTCACACTAGCGCTTTGGAAATAAACATACGCATGCACACACAAGTATAGTTTCTCTGTTTCTTAAAACTGATCTAGACTTCTTCACAAAGCTCCACTGACTAAAATTAAAAAAACAACCAAACAAATAAACAAAAAGCAACTCTAAATTCAATCCATTAAATTTAGTCTACTTAAATAAACGTTGTCTATTAAAGTTCAACCACATTATTGTAAGCCTTAACTGATACCTTTAGAACCTCAGTCTTTCAGATTTGGCCACCATCCACTCCCTCTTCTCATTTCCCACCCCTCTCTTTCTCAAGGAGTCTGGGAGAATAAGGGACAAATGTGGCTTCTGGGAACTCAAGATGAAGGATTTGTGCCTGCCTTGGCATAACCGGCCTCTTCTGCTACCAGGACTGGTGGTCACTGATGATTAACAGGTCCCACAGCTCTGGGCTTTTCAGAAGGGTGCCTCTGCAGCATTTCACAACTCCAGCCTCTTTTTGCAAGTTTTGAAAGCCATCCTGAGGCTCCTCATGTCAACCATAGACTTGTGCCAGGCACTTTTCCATTGCTTCATTGAGATTTGGAGGAGTTTCTGGACCACTGCACAACAAAGACCATGGAAGCCAATAGCATTGCCTCAAGTTCACTGCCACCCACTCTGTTGTGCCATCTCTCCAGTAGGCCACACTGGGCATAGCCAAGGCAGATACTCAGCCAGCATTCACCAGTATGTCTATACCCATTATTAAAACATTGCAATATTTTCATGCTTGTTGGTTAATAGCCACTGTTTCGAGTCATTGACATATCCCCCATTACAACAACCCTTTACCAGCATGTCCTTGCCTAATTAAAGATGGTAAAGCCCCCAGGATAACTCCAAGACACAGCTCAACTTCATGTCTAGACTCCAATTGGTCTAGATGATTCTGGTTATTAAATATTTTGAACATTACCTCTGAACACAGATGCATGTGGCTGTTCCTCTCCCTTGTTTGTTTGGGGTTGTATGCTGCCCAGTATTTCTGAAGGCCACTGCCATCTGCTCGGAGTGGTGGAAATGATGTATGATAAAGAGTTGGGACCGGCCATAATCAAATGACTGCTCTTTGTCTTCTCCTGCAAAGAGTTCCAGGCTAGAAGAAATGGACTATAGGATTTTCACTTCTCTGAATTGTAGATTCCTTTGACAGTAGGGCAACAAGGATTATGGACCAGCTAGCATGGCCACAGGGCTCTCTTCTTTATACCACATGGGAAATCTATGATCTGACACATCTGGGTTTGATTCTTGATATGCCAAAGCAATTGAGAAAAGCATCTCTCCATTAAACTAACTTTCTCTAGCATTCCATTTGGAGCAATCCAATCTCTTCTCACCACAAACCATACCATACCTTGGGCTGATTAGAGAGGAGATCATGAGCAAGGAAATAGAAAAAGACACAAATAATTTCCAAAACATTATCCCCATTTCATCTGTGTTCCAACTTTGATTCTAGAAGCAGCTGTTTTGGGTAAGTCAATAATGGTTTCAGAAAGAGTACCAATGTGTCCTCTACCACATGATCTGCTATCATATATGTATGTGTCATTATAAAATAAAATCAATCTAATAACGTGTTTTGGGGATATCTATTTTCCCAGCTTTTCAGCAACACAGTCTTCACAATTAGGAGGCAGAGCTATTGCCTCTGAAGACTGTCATGTCTAGCTGGAGGGACAAAATCAGCACCAGAAAATAGTTCAAGATTGAATGAGCACTAAATTCTCTCACATTTGGAGAGGGGGGATCAATATGGGCCCCTGAGAAAATTTCTGGAGGAAGTGAGAAGTGGACAGGGCCTTGAAATATGAATTTCATATTTTTGAATCAAGAGTTGAATATACTTTCCCCCTAAGACTAGGAAGTAGGCAAAGATGTTCCCCTTCACCTCTCCTTTTCAACATCATACCAGAAGTACTAACATATGCAGTAGTTCAAGAAAAGGAATAGTAGAAGTTATACATATTGGGAAGGAAGAAATAAAACTGTCTCTGTTCACAGATGGCATGATCATTCAGGTAGAAAATTCAAAAGAATTGACAAAAACTAAAACTAATGATGATTATAACAAGGTTGAAGGATATATGATTTTAGACAGAAGTCCATCATTTTGCTATATGCTAGCAATGAAAATGAATTTGAAATTAAAAACACAGTGCCACTTACACTAACACCCTAAAATACTTAGGTGTAAACCTAACAAAACATATACTGGATTTATATGAGGGAAACTACAAAACAGTGATGGATGAAATCAAAGGACTAAACAAATGCAGAAATACTCAATGTTTGTGGATAGGAAATCTCAATATTCCCAAAATGTCATTTCTTCCCAACTCAATCTATAGATTCAGTGCAATCCCAGTCAATATCCAAGCAAATTATTTTTTGGTTATTGACAAGCTGATTCTAAAATATATGTGGAGAGGCAAAAGACCAACACAATAGCCAACACATAGTAAAGAAGAAAAAAGTCATGCAAGACTACCACTGCCTGACTTTAGGACTTACTAGAAAGCTATAGTCATTGAGACAGTGTGATATTGGCCAAAGGAAAGACAGATGGGCCAGTGGTACCAGATAGCCCAGAAATAGACCCAAATAAATAAAGTCAACTGATCTTTGACAAGGGCGCAGAGGCAATACAAGGCAAAGATGGCCTTTTCAACAAATGGTGCTGGAACAACTGGATGTCCACATGCAAAAAATTAATCTAGACACAGACTTTATACCTTTCATAAAAATTAACTCCATGTAGAAACACAGACTCAATGGAAATATAGGTTGAGAAGGGAGGAGAGAGGTCTGCATTAAGCATGGGAGGAGAAAGAGTATCCAGCAAGAGCATATAAAGACAAGAGATGAGGGTTAAGACCCAAACCTTTGGAAGCCCAGTCTTTAAGGTATGGGCAGCAGAGAAAGAGCCAGAGAAAAAGGTTGAAAAAGCTCAGGGAGTTCTGAAGAGAATTAAGGAAGAACTTGTGCCATAGAGACTATACCTTTAATCTATGGAAATTTTACCTTCAAATGCCCATTCCGAACCATTTTTCTTTGAATGTATTCTATCTTCACCAGCAACCCTAAGTAGCAGTCCTCTTCAGTGAGGCCTTCTGAAATTCAGACAAGCCATCATGAACGGGAATCACGGCTCCCAGAAATAAACGAAATTCTGGTCTTCCGGAGTATATAAACCTGCAGGGTGCCTAATGATGCCGTAGGTTTTTAAGAATAATCTTAAAAATGCTGTGCAAGGGTTTTCAGGGGTTTTTTTTCTTCTTTTTGATGACATCTAAGGTAAATAACATACATATACATTCAGTCATAGGATGGCCACCTTAAACCCCGAGTGACTAAGTACTAACACCTCATTTCTACACCCATATTTCTGCCTACACTGATGTTTACATTGGCAAATTTAGTTTGTCGTGAGCAGAGGAGGAAAACAGAAGGGTCAACACTTCAAAGTGATATCTCAGCGTTCTATATCATAGGGTCTTGCCTTAATTCAAATACAGAAATGGGGTTGATCGTGTTAATCCTTTCATGGTACTTGGAAATCTGAATGTGTTCAGTGCAAAACAACCTAGACAGCAGCAGTATGTCCAAAACTCACATTAAGAATAGCAATTCACTGGGGCACCTGGTGCCTCAGTCGGTTAAGCATCCGACTCTTGATCTCAACTCAGGTCTTATATCTCAGGGTCATGAGCACAAGCCCTGTGTTAGGCTCCATGCTGGGGATGGAGCCTGCTTAAAAAAAACTAGCAATTTACTTACACTACAACATCATCCGTATATTAAATTAAAGGTGTGGGTTTGAATTTTAACAAATCTGTTATTTGGAATGTAGGTTGTAAATTTTTTTTTGGTTTCACATTTGCAAGTGAACCCTGGTGGAGCCATGGGAGGTTTCGCCATTAAAATGGATCCTGCCTTTCCCATAAAAAGGTCTGACAACCACCAATATTTCCAAGGCCTGTTCATGAGACTGTTTTGTTTTGAATTTGAAACTCTACTTCCACAATAGCTACATTGTGGAAGGAGCCGAGATGCCCTTCAACAAATGACTGGATTAAGAAGATGTGGTCCATATATACAATGGAATATTACTCAGCCATCAAAAAGAACGATTTCTCAACATTTGCTGCAACATGGACGGGACTGGAGGAGATAATGCTAAGCGAAATAAGTCAAGCAGAGAAAGACAATTATCATGATTTCTCTCATCTATGGAACATAAGTAGGAAGATCGGTAGGAGAAGAAAGGGAAGAAGAAAGGGGGGATAAACAGAAGGGGGAATGAAACATGAGAGACTGTGGACTCTGGGAAACAAACTGAGGGCTTCAGAGGGGAGGGGGGTGGGGGAACGGGATAGACCGGTGATGGGTATTAAGGAGGACACGTATTGCATGGTGCACTGGGTGTTATACGCAAGTAATGGATCGTGGAACTTTACATCAAAAACCAGGGATGTACTGTATGGTGACTAACATAATAAAAAATTATTTAAAAAAATGAAACTCTACTTCTCCATCTGGAAGCTGGTATTTTTAGATTGTTAACTTTGTTGTATTCCTTTCCTTTTCAGATAAAGTTATCGGACTTCGGTTTCTGTGCTCAGGTTTCTAAAGAGGTGCCTAAGAGGAAATCACTGGTTGGCACTCCCTACTGGATGGCACCCGAGGTGATTTCTAGGCTACCTTATGGGACAGAGGTAAGGGGGTGACAGTCATTGTTTGAGGGTGGCTGAACAGGCTCAGGGATGCAGTGGTTCTGAGAGAGAAAATGACCACAGATCAGGTTGATGACATTTGACTCCCTATTTGCCCCCCATTCACTAGACTTGTCACAGAGTAGGTTGTGGCAGGAAAGGGACTGGCCACCATTGAGGAAATTGACACAACATTGATCCAGATGCATTTATTGAGGTCCTAAACAGACACTGTGGGTGGGGGAGAATCACGCAAACTCTGACCCCACCCTCAGTGGCAGGCATACTCCAAACAAGGCAATGCAACTTGAAACATGGCCAGAAATGCACAGATGAGCAGATGTCATGACTCGAAGGATAGTGGGTCAGAGAAAGCTCTGCAAAATAGAGGTAATATTTGGCTGAGCAGTAATGTTTTTCCCCTAGAAAAAATTATATATGAATATTATAGCGCATTTTAAAATAGGGCACAATTTCTGTTTCCCTCGGAAAAGAAACAATTGCTCGTAATCTGTTAAGGGATAATGTTTGGGTATGTGAAAATGAGGGGCCAGAAGGAGAGGAGGAAAAGCCTTCTAGAGAGGGAGTACTGTGAGCGAAGCCCTGAGGCACGCAAGTCTACGCACACACACGGCAGTAAGGAGCTCGTTCCGGCCGGGCACACAGCGTTTCCACACATTATGGTGCAGAAGGCGATTCTAAGAGAGGAGAAGCATGGAGAGGTGGCATGGACCAGTGAACTAAGGATATCGGCATAAGTGAAGGCGGACTCTGCTCTCTTTCCCTTGTTCGCTTGCCCTTGATGAGTACTCGACTTGTCTGTCTCACTGTGGTCCCAAGAGCATAAATTCTCAGGGAAGATCACAGCAAGTGTTACAACAGGAATGCAGCTCACTGATAAGAGGTGTAATGAGGCTGGGATGGGCAAGCGGCTGTCACTGGGAATTGATAGCTCAGCTGTGGTTTCTCATTGTCCTGACTTCCCATTCTGCACTCAGACAGGATTGCTTGTCATCTCTTCCTTTTCTTTTCTCTGTTCCCTGAAAATGGTTTTATAAAGCAGGGTTTTGTGCCTGCTGCTTCAAAATGATAAAATCCAAAGGAAAGAACCCCAATGTAGGGAAGGAAGAGCTGTTTTTAAAAATCGAATTAATAAAAGGATCAGCGTATATCATGATGTGCAATGTAGCTTTCTGCTGTTTGTTATGAATATGTCAGATGCCTTTTTTTTATGATTTAAATGCAACTGTCTTCTCTATGTTCATAACATACAATTTGGGTGTTTTTGTCATCTGCCCTGATAGGTAACCACCAAAGTTAGCAGTAAAAAAAAAAAAAAAAAAAAATAGTTCTGAACTCCAGAATGTTAAGATATTCCTGTGTACCTAAATGGCAGACTCTTCACTGAAGTTGTCTTTAAAAAGCAAATGAATACACTATATGTTAATTAAATTGAATTTAAATAAAATAAAAATAACAATTTTTAAAAAAGCAAATGAAGACCGTTAACAACAGCTTGGTAACTTGGCACTTCAGTCTGTAAATCTGTGCTATAAGTTTTGAAAGTTTACAAATACCACCTGAATTAGAAATGGGTATGAATCTGTTGGGTCTCCTGGATGCATCCAACATTTCAGAATATTCTCCTTGCCTGAGATAACCATTGGATTGTGCCTAACAGGTGGACATCTGGTCCCTCGGGATCATGGTGATAGAAATGATTGATGGCGAGCCCCCCTACTTCAATGAGCCTCCCCTCCAGGCCATGCGGAGGATTCGGGACAGTTTACCTCCAAGAGTGAAGGACCTGCACAAGGTGAGAAGCAGCATCTGTTGCTGACGTTTAAAATCATTCTTAGATTTTTTTTTTTCAGTCTCTCTGTAGCTTTAAAGACTGACGTATCATATCCAGGAGCAGATCGTGGCTTCTGGGCATGGAGCTTGGAATTAGAATCACTCGGATTCAAATCTCTCCTCTTCCTTTTCACTCAGTGGGCAAAGGATTCAGCCTTTCCATCTCTGAAGTTTGTCTGGAAAATGGGATACAATTGGCTCCTCTGTTGTAGGGTCGGCTGGAAGTGTAAATGAGGCACTCCATGAGAACTCCCTCGCTGAGGACCTGTGACATACGGGGGACTGTTCTAATTACTGCGGATACTGCAGCACAAGACCTGAGATTTCCTGGCTCTCATGGAGCTTGTGTTTTAGTTGGGAAGGCAGATGGTAAATAAATATAATATAAATAATGATATGATAAATATGATAAAATAATTTCATGCTATGAAGCAAACACTGTAATGCATTGGAGTCTGCAGGAGGAGGGAGTGGGAGCTTGTTTAGGTTGGAGGTTGAAAGAAGCCCTTTCTGGGGACAGATCATCTGAATTGTGAATATGAATAGAAGGAGGGAGCAAGATATGCAAAGATCCAGGAGAAGAGTTTCTGAGGCAGAGGGAACAACAGGTGCAAAGGCCCCGTGCCAAGATGGAAGGCTTCTGTGGCTGAGCGAAGTGAGCCAGGGGAAAGGGTAGACATGTCAGGAAGGGGAGCAGGGGCCAGATCGTATAGGGCAATGAAGAGCATGGCTAAGAGACCAAGTACCGTCTTCCCGGTTTTCTAAGGATTGCCAAGTAGGATCAAGCTCAGAAAAATAATGATGTTGAGTCAAAGAACCACCAGTCTGGGAACTGCCGGTGGGGGTGGAGGGAAAGGGCTTGTTGGGAGGGAGTGGCCATTTCCACAGGATCATATAAACATTGACCCCACACATGCCTCCCCACCCCTCCCCTCTGCCTCATGGCACTAGGAGGAATTGAGGCTGCCTTTTAGGGGAGAATTACCCTCTCCCCTCACCCCCAAAACTTAGAGAAGAGCCCTAGTAGAATTACCCCTATAGTTATGTGAACTTGCAGGAAAAGAGGAGACTGCTTGAAACGAGCAGGAGTTTAAAAGTTTACTGCATTGGACTAAGTTTAAGTAATCGAAAGTGGCTAAAATAGCATGGTATCAAAATGGTCCCACACGCAATGGAAATGGCGTGACGTTCTTCCGAGTCACACACGAGAGCAGCCTTAATCCTAACGGTCAGAAACTAGACACTGCCCAAAGTTGTTTTCCAGGTGGATAAATAATATGTGGTATAATTTAACAGTGAATTAACTATACAGCAATGACAAGGTTAAATAAAGCTTTTATGGCACACCTCAGGGATGAATCCCACAGACCCAATGTTGAGTGAAAGAAACCAGACAGAAAAGAGCTGACAGTATTATACAACTCCATTTCTATAAAGGAAAAAAGAGGCAAAATTAATATATGCTACTAGAAGTCAGGAGAGTGGTGACCCTTTGCAGGGAGATGAGTATTAACAGGAAGGGGGCCCAAGGTAGCCCCCTGGAGTGGTAGAAATGTTCTGTATTGTGATGAGGCTGGAGAGTAAATAGGTAGATATATCCACACACTACTGTAAGACATACACTTAACATTTATGCATTTGAATGTATGTAAGATACACTTCAAAAAGTAAGTTACAAGAAATTACAGGAAAACATACTGTCTGTGTCAGATATCCTTCCAGAACCCTGTTTGTTTTCAAGAAGGGGAAGTCCACAAAGCCTAGATGGTTGTGATTGTTAGAAAAATAAAACTATTCCATGTTTGTACCACACTTCATCAGATGGGTGTGACCAGTGCCTATAAATAGTAAGCACTCCATAATATCATTATTCCTATTATTATTTAATTTAGCAAATCGATGGTCATGTTTCATTGCCTAAAGGCAATTCATTTTTTATTATTTCAAGCCGGAAGAAGACAAAGAAGCACTCGCTTCAGCAACACATATACTGAAGAAGGTGAAGAAAACAGCATATGTTAATAAAGGCAGTACCTACTTATGCTTCCATAACTTCTCTCTTCTCAAGCTGACTTTCTAGAATTTGATGTCATTTGATAGAATGACTTAACTGGGAAGTGGCTGGGAAACCACTTTAGGGGAACTGGGTTGGGTTTCTGTGTTAGTCCTCAGGATGGGCTCTTGTGTTCTCACAGGTTTCTTCAGTGCTCCGGGGATTCCTAGACCTGATGCTGGTGAGGGAACCCTCCCAAAGAGCCACAGCCCAGGAACTCCTTGGACATCCATTCTTGAAACTGGCAGGTCCGCCATCTTGCATCGTTCCCCTTATGAGACAATACAGACATCACTGAGCAGAGGATTCAAATAGGTGGAAGAGCTAGATGAGGACATGAGAATAATTCAGGAGAACATGAGGAACATGAAAAAGGCCTGTGTACTTGAACCAGCTGATCGGTGGGACAATGTGATGACAGGCAGGGTTCAACAGACCAGGGCATCTTCTTGTGTCTTAAAACAGGCATCTCTCCACTGACAGCTGGTGTGGTCATTTGGAACACGGCTTTAATAAGTCATTATTATATTTTTCAGCCCTTCATCCAGCAAATCAGAAGGACTCAGTACAAACTCCGTTACGACATATCCTAGCCACATGCAGGGTAACGCATAGGATTTTCTATATTGAAAGAATACTTTTCTGGCAAAAAAAAAAAAAAAAGAAAAAAAAGGAAAACAAAAGCACTTTTTTCTTAATGGTAGCGGTGTAATGTATTTTGCAATGAATTTGTAATTTTTCTGTACGATAGTTTTGATAATTTATAGTACTTTGATGTCACGTAGCCATAGTATCAGTTGAAGTAATACTTGTTTACTAGCAAGAGTTTGAACAAAGCCTTTCCTACTTTTTTATCCCTTTCAGAGAACCAACGATTCTTTAGGAACTTTGAATACTGAATGACTCTCAATCACCGTCAGCTTTAGTAGAATATCTTTCTTATCTTAACAAGTGTCTTATGTGATGGAGGAAGAGTTAAGAGTGATGGTGATGGAGGTACACATTTCATTTATCCAACCAAAAATAACAAAATTCGAGCCACAGTAGGCCACCAAGCCACTCCTTGGGATAAAGCTAAATCTTTGGAAAAATCAATTTTTCCTTCAAGGCTATTAATCGCAGACCAGTGTTTGCACAGCAGGGTGTTTCCCGTCGTGCCCTCTCTCCAGTGGGTGCCATGTCCCCATGTGGCCACATTTCCCACCAAGGGAACAATTTTCAGCACTAGGATCATTGGACTCAGTTCCCCAAATGGAATGTTGAAGGAAGACTGTGAGAATTCCAGTCTCACCATGGGAAAGGAGAGAGAACAGGGCAAGATGTTTGGTTTTGTTTGTCACTGTTTTGAAAACTCTGTATGCTAGCACACCAAACTCTTGTCTGTATTTACCTTCGTACCGCAGTATTAATTGCTATTGTTCCTGTATCGTGCTGGAAGTCAGGACCGACTCTAGAGGATGAATTAGGAAGGGGGTGTTTTTACCAGGTGTGTGTTCCGACTTCAGTTGTGACCCTGTTATAACGTGTTTCGACATAGGGGAGTTGTGCTGCTGACTAGATCTTCTTGAATGTTGATAAAAATGAATGACTACTACAATACACTTCGTGTTGCTTGTTGGATGAACTTGCATGTTAACTGTAGGCCAATATAGATTTGCCTTTAAAAACTCTGGAAGAGCTACACAGTCATCATTAGTTTCTATTAATTATGCATCAGAAAAAAAAGAAGCCATTTGTTACCAAACTGGAAAACCAGAGGCTTGTCTTAATGACTTCAACATACTGTAACAAACAGGAATTTAAATTTGTGAAAATGCTCTGGTTGCTCTAAGCATAATTAAGAATTTTTGTAATTAATAGGTTGTTAATTATTTATTATAGCTAAAAAGGAAAAAAAAAGGCATAAAATGACCTTCTACAGATTAGATTTTTCAGTTTTACCCCCAAACTGGAAATGTCTCACCATGAATAGGATCTATAATTTTGTTTCATAAAACAAAACAAATCAATGTTTTATGTAAAATATTAAAATATTAATATAAAGATGTATGAATAAAAATCTAAATCCAGAAAATGGCCGTCCTAAAAGTTCATGGAACAGATTGTATTAATTTAACCAGGACTATGTAGAAGTAGAAAGAAAAAGAAAATCTTTTTTTAAGCAGAACAAATACTAAAAACCATTGCAGAAAATTGTGGATTTTGGATTCCAAACATTTTCAACAGTGTGATGGAAATTTTTCTGTAATTTTCTTATCACTGGGTATTTTATAAATATTCATTGAGTTTACCAAAAGTTACTGTAGCTTAAAAGGTTTTGTGAGCACTAACTATTGGCAGAAACTGCACTTGCAAATAAAATTAAATGTTTGCCTTTTTCCCATCGTGTTATTAGAAAATCCAGCGATTTCCTGAATTTGTTTTCTTGAGTAACCAAGAATGCTTTCCCTATGATCTTGGGGAATGCAAATGAGTTAGAAAAAAGTTAGATGTAACATCATGATGACATAAACCAAAGATAAATAATCCCATCCCCAGAGGTCACAAACAGTGGAAGACTGTGGTAAAGATACCACAACTGAGAAAAAAAAAATTACTAAATTCTGGAAGGCCACATGCAAGGAAAGCCAGATTCATGACTAAAGTCTCCCACTCCACTTCCCTGTTTCAAAGATGCTGAACTGATCTGAAGCCTTTTCCCAACAAAAGACATAAAGAGGAGATTATTCTAGATTAAAGTAGGTGTAGTGAAGGCTCTCTAGTAGACTGGAAGACAGTGTTGGGTGCCTCCTCTTCTTTGGGGGACCAGGGAGGCATTAACACTTAGCCCATGATGTTGAGAGGAACGCTTGTATATAAAGAGTTCATTGCTTGGGGCACCTGGGTGACTCAGTCGGTTAAGAATCCGATTCTTGATTTCAGCTCAGGTCATGATCTCAGGGTCATGGGATCAAGCCCCATGTTGGGCTCTGCGCTCGATGCAGAGTCTGCTTGAGATTCTCCCCTTCTCCCTCTGCCCCTCCCCCTGCTCTCTCTTTCTTTCTTTCCTCCTGAAAGATAAATAAATAAATAAATAAATAAATAAATAAATAAATAAATAAATAAATAAATAAATAAAATCTTTCTTTTTTTAAAAAAAGAGTTCATTTCCTAACCTGGAAATTTCAGAAAGTGGAAACCCTCAGGAAATAGCCGGAGGTAGCAGGCTGAGAAAGGATGTATTATATTGTGTTCCAGGGAAGAGAAAGATGGAAGCATCCTCCTCCAGGCAGGAAGCCATTGCAGGACATGGAAGACACCAGGTCCCTTTGTCTATGATGGGCCATGGAGAGGGAAAAGGGAACATGTCAAACCACTTTAGCCAAGTAATGAGATGCCTAACTTGGAGCGTGCATTGGAGGTATGCATCACAGGGGGAACTACAGAGAGATAAGGCAACTTTTCTGCAGGGGAAAGGGGTCAAGGAAGAGCTGAACCTTACTCTAAAATCTACATGGACCGTCTACACGAAGACCACCCTCGATAGCAGCTGTGGTCTTAGGCTGATTCAAATGACTTTCAGGCATCTCTCCTTCGTCCAATAGCATCTCCAAGGCAGCTGACTGCAGCCAGCTGTTTCCTGGAACCTCCCTTCCAGGCTGCTCCCCATAGATTTGGGCCGTGTGTTAGTGTAAGACCACCATGGTTTGGGGGAAGGATCTAGAAGAAAGAAAAGGAGAACAAAAATGCATACCGTACATTCTCCTGCCACCACCTATCTATTGCTATCTCTTTCTCTGATACAAGTTTAACCCAAGCAAAAGAGAGGGAAGTTATTTTGAATTAAAATGAGATTGATTTTTTAAAATGGATTAGACAGATGGAATCAGATTGAGTTATGGTTGTATCCCCATTACCCACTGGGAAGAACACACTCAGTAGCAATTACTGAAAAAATAAAATCATTCCATGAAGTGAACAACTCAATGAGTTCAGATTCTTTGGTCAAACCAGTCAGATGAATAGCACTGTGTCATCAAAGAAACAGTAATGAGATTCCAGACAGAGAAAAAATCGATTCAGTCTGAAGCAGGTACATAATGTACAAGCAGGGGCAGTTCTTGAAAGTGACACAATGTAGGACAAATATCCAAATTGTTCGGGAAGTCAGGCAACTTGAGCCTTCGCATGTGTGCATCTTCAGTTGTATGTCCAGGTCAAATAAATCTAGTACCTTAGTGTGGGTTCTTCCGAAAGGAGAGCCTAAGACAGATACTTAGATATAAGTACTTTATTTGGCAGATGATCCCAGGAAGCTCATTCAACATGGCAGTGTGGAGACGTGAGATGAAGAAGGGAGAGAAGCTTTTTCTTAAAAAAAGGCTTTTTTAATGAATGGTTTACCACTGTGAGTAACTGCAGCTCAGTCCCACTGAAGACCTTCTGGGAAAGACACTGTAGAATTGTCCTTTTGGGGGTGAAGATGCTTGGGTATTTATCCACTGTCTCCTACGCCTCGTTGGCTGAGAGTTGCTCCAAGGACATCAACTTTTACTAGTATTTTACCCTGTGTATGGACAAAGTTTGTTCCCTTTGACAAGAGAGAGAGAGGCATGGGAAGCTTGTACAGAAACTGTCAGCAAGTGGCCTCCAAGAAGGGTCAAGGGAATATGGTTGAGACCCTGACAAATCTACGTAAATAGATCTAATGAAAGACAAAAAGAGAAGCATTGAGAAACTCTATGGGTTGCCGATGTCTGGATCAAAATACACTATTTTAAAAACAAAGGAACTTATCCTGAAAGGTTTGCCCACGTAGCAAATGCTTTGGTTAAGTATGCCTCCTCATTGTCAGCATTTGAAAGTATTTAAAGATGGAAGAGACTCCAAGATCTTACGTGATCCATCTTAACTGAGCTAACCAAGGCTCCCAAAGTTAGGCAAAGTCAGTACATGAATCGTACTACCTGAATAACACACACACACACACACACACACACACACACACACACACACACACTTCAGTTCTGTGAGGGCAGGGATTTTTTTTTTTACCTATTTTGTTCACTGATGTGTCCTCAGCTCCCAGACCAAGGTCCAGAAAACCCATGATCAGTCAGTGCTAACAAATACTTGTTATCTCATTGTCCTGTCTTTGTGAATCCTTCCCCAGCAGACAACCTGACAAGTTCAGTCACTTTTTCTTTTTTTGAGATAACTGACATATTCGTTTCAGGTATACAACATGATTTGCTATGTGTTGTGAAATGGTAAGTCTGGTTAACATCTATCAACACACATAGTTACGATTTTTTTCCTTATGAAAACTTTGAAGATTTATGCTTAGCAACTTTCAAATATATAATACAGTATGATTAATCATAGTCCCCATGCTGTACATTATCTTTTAGGACTTATTTATTTTATAAAAATAAAAACGTTTGTACCTTTTGACCCCTTCATCCATTTCACCCACCCCCTAACCTCTGCCTCGCAACCATCAATCTGTTCTCTGTGTCTACCAACTTGGGTTGGTTTTTTTTTTTTTAACTCCACATATAAGTGAGTATTTGTCTTTCCCTGTCTGACGTATTTCACTAAGCATAATGCCCTCAAAGTCCATCCATGTTATCTCAAAGGGCAGGATTTCCTCCCTTTTTATGACTGAGAAATTCATGTCACATTACATTTCCTTTATCCATTCATCTATCATTGGACACTTGGGTAACTTTTGGATCTTGGCTATTATAAATAATGCTGCAGGGGCGCCTGGGTGGCACAGCGGTTAAGCATCTGCCTTCGGCTCAGGGCATGATCCCGGCGTTATGGGATTGAGCCCCACATCAGGCTCCTCCGCTATGAGCCTGCTTCTTCCTCTCCCACTCCCCCTGCTTGTGTTCCCTCTCTCGCTGGCTGTCTCTGTCTGTGTTAAATAAATAAATAAAATCTTTTAAAATAAATAAATAAATAAATAAATAAATAAATAAATAAATAAAGCTGCAATGCATGTGGCGATGCAGCTATCTTTTCAAGTTAGTGTTTTCATTGGGATAAATAGACAAGTAGGATTTCTGGATCATATGATATTTCAATTTTAATTTTTTGAGAAACTTCCATATTATTTTCCATTGTGGTTCCACCAATTTACATTCCCACCAACAATGCACACGAGTTTCCTCTCCTTCACATCTTCACCAACACTTTCTATTTCTTGACTTTTGGTAATAGCCATTCTAACAGGTGTGAGGTGATAGAAACATCACTTTACATGACAACTGAAGTAGCCATTAGCCCTGGAGTTCTTAGCCTAATTTTGTACCCTGGACCCTCTTGGCTGTGGACTCTTCAGGAAATGTCTTTAAATTCATAAAGTAAAATACTAAGGGAACCAATTGAAGTATAGTTATCAAAATATTTTAATTTTTAATGTATTAAATAACAAAATCTTTTCTTTAAAAGATTTTATCTATTTATTTGTCAGAGGTAGAGCGCAGACGGGGGAATGGCAGGCAGAGGGAGAAGCAGGCTCCCCACTGAGCAAGGAGCCCAATGTGGGACTTGATCCCAGGAGCCTAGGATCATGGCCCGAGCCAAAGGCAGACACCCGACTGACTGAGTCACCCAGGCATCTCTTAAATAACAAGATCTTATGATGGGTCTAGTAACTACCATAATTTCAAAGTAATGAGCTTATGTGATTTTTTGAGCTATCTCCAACAGGTGTAATGTGGTGATTTCTCCTGATGACACAGTTCTTGCCTGTACCATAGTGGTTTGGTGCCTATGTTCATAATTGAAGGAAATGCCTACCTTTCATTTGAGGTTGGTAAAAACTAAGGGTGTGGTTTTTTCCCATCCCAGTCCATGGACTCTGATAATCTCCCCCACCCCTGCAAATTAACAGCCCCCACCCTGAGTGGTTTACTGGGCTGCTGAGGGGTGAGTGGAGTCCCATAGAAACATACTCTGAATTCACAATAAACTGGCATGGAAAACTGTGGATGCCAGGTTAAAAATCCCTGCATGTCCCTTTGGATCTTTCCTGAACGTGGATGGCAGGTGAACTCTGAATGCACATGTTAACAACTGTGCTAGAAAACATGTCATTAATACTAGCTTTTATGGACTATTTCCAGGGTGCCAGGTATTGTGCTAGCGACTTAAATGTACTGTCATGAATCCTCAGATAACTCTGCAAGGATGGGGGAGTAAGCTTCATTTTCAGATTCGAGAGCACAGAGAAGCCTGATAATGTGCCTAACGTTGCAGGTAGGCTGGGAATCGTAGTAAAACTACAGACTCTAGGTCTCACCAGAGAGATCCCCTGTCGTCTGGGATGATGCTCTAGAACTGATATTTGCTTTTTGTTTATTTTTTTTTAAAGATTTTATTGATTTATTTGAGAGAGAGAGCACAAGCTGGGGGAGGGGCAGCAGGAGAGGGACAAAATCACACTCTACCCCCGCTGAGCAGGGATCCTGAAGCGGGGCTCCATCCCAGGACCCTGAGATCATGACCTGAGCTGAAGTCAGATGCTTAACCCACTGAGCCACCCGGGTAGGTGCCCCGAGAGCTGACGTTTTTTTCCAATGGCCCCCTGGGGTGACTCTGATGCTCGCTGCCTGCCAACTGTGCTTGGAGACACGCTGATTTAAAGCTGCATCTGCCTGGTTCTGCTCACTCAGGTGTCTATTCCAGGGAAGTGTTTGTGCCTAGTGCCAGCTTGGACCACCTCCCCACGGAAACACCCCTGGTGGGCACACAGCACACTGCTGGTCTCTCCTACCGCCCCCCCAACCCATTTCTCCATTTGTGTTTCTCTGCTGTCTCCCACACCTACTCAGCTTTGCCAAGTCTTTGTTAACAAAAAGATTGGACAATTGGTAAGAAAAGAGTAGTTATAGTTTAGAGGGCTTTCTCAGGCTGGAGGACAGAGTCTCCCTACCCCCTGAGGCAGCTTCACTGGGAGCTATTTCCTGAGAATGGGAGACTCTTGCAAAGAAAGGCTCTCAGAATTTAAATTACACTCACCCTTCCCCCGCTCCCCAAAGAAATCTGCATATGGTTCATCTGGCCTGGCTTTTCCAGGCGGGCAGACTAGCAACCAGACCCAGCATCCTTTTGTGCTCGGAGGCATTTGTATTTAAAACTGCGGTAAAAAAGAAAATGACAGTTAAGGGGGTAATTGAGCATCTGTGGTTTGTCTGTTTGTTTTCTCTCTCCTTTCTGAGCTTGAGACGTAATGCGCAGCCATGAGCCACCATCTCAAGCTTGCTCCAGGTACAGGGGCAGCCGTGAAATGCAGGACAGTGGGAATGGCCATGACAGGAGCCCAGGCTGACACCCAGGGCTGAGTCAGTCCCTCTGGACGCCTTCGGCCCTCCACCCAGAGACCACTGCACCTGCCCTGACCACAAGGCTCCCCTTTATTCTGCTTAGTTGATAAGATAAAGGCAGGACTGAGAGAAATGAGGCGAGGTTCCAAGAAATTAGGCTGAGCTAGAGACCTAATTTTAAGACAACTAGATAAAGATGCTGGATTAATAGCAATAATAGTCATGGTAACGTGGCTTTATATACAGACTGCATATCTCAAGGGGAAAAAACCACTGGAATTTGAGAATTAAGAAAGTTGGATTCTGGAAAGATTTAATCGATCCGCTTAACCACAGGGATGTGGCCACGTGACAACACTGGAAAAAGAGCCAGGGCACTTGTTCTTTTTGGAACAACCTGTGGACCTGTGTCCGTCAGCCATACCCCGTAGACTCTAAGTGGCCAGTTTACTACTGTGTACTCAGCACAGAGCCTGCACTCAGTAGGTGCTCAAAACCTGTTTGCTGAATAAATGAGTGGATGACAGTTTCAACACTAATCACGAGTCCTATGTTTTGTGAAAGTGAAATTTCTAAAAGATACGAATTTACCTTTGTAAAAGTAAATTAAGGAAATATGGAATATTCAGAAATACGAGTCAGGCCTAAGTATCTTTTCTGAAGGGGTTACCGAGAGCGAGGGTAACTCATCGATACACCTAAGTGTCCATTTCTCCCCCAAATTTGTGGGTGGTTCCAAATACACAGGAAGTTGTAAAAAATCATATGAGACGCTAAAAAAGAAAGAGCTTGTGCAGTTCGGGACCTGGGGTGACCAGATGGCAGCTGATACTACGCGTCTCCTTTTCCTTGCGCAACGCGCACCTGTCTTCCTCCCTGGTACCAGGCAGACACTGAAGGGAGATCCTGCAGGGAAAACGACTGACAGACTGACAGAGCAGCAGCACACAAACAGGTAACAGAGCCGCGATTGGCCGATACTTATCAAGATTTGCTGGGATAATGGACTTGTAAGGATGAGCGCTTTTCAACAGTTGAGGACTCAGGGAAATGAACTTAGTATGCGTTGCCTCTCATACGATGGAGATCATCTGGGGGGTGGGGAGATTCCCACTCTAACATCAGAGAAAAGGACTTCCCCTACCCCGACTCAGATTTTTCAGAAAAATGATTATTTAGAAAGTGAGTGAAATTCAAACTTGTACATTTCTCTAGGAAGTTTCAGCATATTCTATTTTACTTCAAACACAACACAACCTAGGCTCTCATGTTCAGACCCGCTTTTTAATCTGAAGTGAAATGCCAAACTCAAGACCAGGAAGCATCAGAAGCAATATTAGACCAGTCGTTCAAGAGGGGCCATTATTAAAACTATATTTGCCAAGATAAATCCATGTTTATTTGTTTGTTTGCTTTATCTGGAAAAACCAACCTGCCTCTTTTGGCTTCCCCGCCCTTTCTTTGCTTTCCTCTTGCAGAAAGGAAAGCCCATCTTCACCATTCCCCTCTCTTCTGGGTGCCAAAGAAACCATTTTAGTGTTGTTTTCTTGTTTCAAGAAAGCAGGCAAATGTTAGACAGTAGTGTGTTTTAATTCATTTTGAAAAACAAACTCACATGATTGATTCTTCAGGTCCCCTTACTTGGACCTGACGTACTATGAAGTCCAAACAGCTCTGCATAGTTACATTAAACGGGTTCTGTGCTGCAAAGTCACTGGGTGCAGGTAGCAGTGAAACATTCCCAAGACAATCACTAGACATGCAGAATGCCAGCCAGAAGCATGGATCACTTTCAGGGGTCTTGCCGTAGGGAGCATGAGGCTGTAGTTTGTGTGCACTGACAACTGTATAAGGTAGGCCAAGGGAGCAAAGCACCCCCTACTTCTCTGAACCTAAAGGGGTGTCGTTCCAAAAGACGTGTCTTTCAATCCCTAAACTTCGGAGCCAGATACTCCTCTGAGTTGTATGTATTTGCTCCTTGGAGAGTCAAAGCCAAGCCACCACGAGCATGAAAGCTGGCTGACCCCTCCCTCCTCATTCCCCAGTGTGGAGAGAATATATGCCATTCACCCCAAGAATCCAAAAGAATCCCCCCCCCCCAACCCTGGGTTAAAGCATGGACGTGGGCCAAGCAAGCCTTAGACACCCAGGCCTGTTGCATTGTAGCTATGTTGGTGTATCCCGTGTACAAGGTGGAAAGGTGCTTTCGTTTCTCTACCTGACCCGCTGGGGGAGGGGTCTCGGGGGCTGCCTGCCTAATGGCCCCTAGCCCATGTGCTTATATTGGGATCGATCCCTAGGGATCTGCACCTGGTTGGCCGTCATTTTGTGGTGGATGTGGTAAATCGCCAGTGTTACCACAATGACGAGGCCTAAGATGAGCCCCAAAATCAGGGGCAAGGTTTCCTCCAACTGCTCCCGCTCATCCACTGGACACTTATGCTCTGAAATGGGAAAGAAGAAGAGCCCAATCAGCTCCTGTCAAAATATTTTCAATCATAAGTCCTCCTATCAAAACCAAGATCTTTTTTAGTTGGAAATGGAGGTGAAAAGATTTCTTAACGAACATTTGGGGAGACTCTTATTTAGAAATCATGTTTTCCGACCAACGAGAAGGATGCACCACTTCATATTTCTGCACATTGTAAAATTCAAGTGCATCAATTAAATAGGGCAACACTCAGTCATCGGATTCCTGGCAGTTGGCAACAGAACATCCGGATGATTGATTTAAGTTTTCAGTTTCAGCATTAAACACAGCCACTGTCATTTTTATTGATGGTTTAGTTTTTCAACGTTGTATTGAAGTATGTGCACACATAGAGAACTGCACACAGTACACAGCTTCCAAAAGACTGAAAATATCAAGTGCTGGTAACGATGTGGAGCCACTGGAACACTCCCCACTTTGTAAAACTGTCCAGTAGCTTCTATTAAAGGGAAACGTATGCCTACTTTATAACCCAGCATTTCAATACTAGATATTTACTTAAGAATAATGAATAAATCCCCCCCCCACCTCCCCTCTGGTCACCATCAGTTTGTTCCCTATAGTTAAGAGTCTGGTTTTGTTTGTTTCTCTTTTTTGTTTGTTTTATTTCTTAAATTCCACATATGAGAGAAAATCATGTGGTATTTGTCTCTCTCTGACTTATTTCACTTAGCATCAGAATTGTGGTTTACTTTCTTAAGAATTATTTTTTGTTGCCTTAGGAAAAATCCTGAACAAAACACACGACAGAAAGGGGTATATAAAAGGGAGTATTAAACTATGTACAAGACAGTTTAATAGCCCTATGCCTCCATTTTTACCTAGAACCTGAGAACAAATTTTGGAGAAAACTGGGGGTCATATAGTTTGTAGAGCAGAGCAGAACTGCATTCCTGTGGGGCGCCTGTTGTTGAGGCAGCTGACTCTTGATTTCGGCTCGGGTCATGATCTCAGGGAACTGGGATCGAGCCCCATGTTGAGCTCTGTGCTCAGTGGGGAGTCTGCTTGAGGATTTTCTCTCTCTCTCTCTCTCTCTCTCTCCCTCTGCCTCTGCCCCTCCCCCTGCTCTGTAAAATAAATAAATAAATCTTAAAAAAAAAAAATGAAGAACGGCATTCCTAGAAATCAGGAGACATTTGCTCAGGCTCCTTGGGTCCTTGTGGGTAACTGGTGGCCTTTTCACCAAACTCCTGAGCCAGAACTAGAGAAAACAGATTTAGATATCTCTCCATAAAGACCAAGTTTTAAGTTTTAAGTCAGGGTGACCCAGTACCAACTGTGTGCCAGGCTCCTCCAGAATCCATGTTGACACAGTCCTTCCTCCCACCTCTCCGCAGACCAGCAGAAAGGAGGATGAGGCCAGAACCTCAGGAATCTTTTCTATTAAGTAGAACCTGGAAGATTGCAGGCAAACACACAGCTTTTTAAAGCTGTATACTTAACATGCCTGGTTTCTAAATTCACTGCCAGCTCTAAGAACAAAGATGATCTCATTTAATCCCCATGACAACCCTAGGAGATAAATACTGTTATTATACCCATTTTACTGATAAGTTAGAGTGAGGCTAAGTAATGTGCCCAGGGGAAATGAAGCCCCAACCTGAATTCCAGCAGACTAACTCAACCGCACAGCTGGGTGGCACTTAGCAGACATGAGCTAGGGGGAGAGCTGGGGTCAGGTCAGTAGCAGACCTGAGCTACTGTCATTTAAAGGCTACAGATTCGCAAGGTGGGCAGGAAGGAGGGCTTCTGGGCCCTGTGGCTCTGTGTACTGCTCACAGAGGTATATTCGGTTTCCGAAAATTCAGTGAGGTACATACTCATTACTAAGAGGTAGGAGGATACTTTCAGAGGGGATGGATGTATTGATTTTTCTGGATTGTAGTGGTGGCTTCGTAGGTGTATTCCTAAGTCAATATTTATCATATTGTACACTTAAGTATGTGCAGTTTCTTGTATTTCAATTATAACCTGAATAAAACCATTTAAAATAAATAAGCAAACATATACATACATATACTCCCCAGCTGAAAAAAGCAGAGATTTTTTTACAAAGACGATTTTTAAAAAGACATTTTGGCAAATTTAGGGAAATGTTAAGGACCCATTATTAGCACTAAACTGCACCTTTCTCTTTATTACAACCAGAAGACTAAAAAGAATTAGTAGGGGACTTTTCTTTTTCACTATTTAGTTCAATTCTAATAAGCCCCACGTTCGAGCATCAGCCTGCAGTCCAATTTCCAGGGGAAATTCTGTTGTTACAAAGTGCACCAGAGCCAGCTTTGGGCCCAGAACTCCATACCTAGAAGGTTGGATTTTTTCCCCCTTGATACCACATTGCCTCTTTAAAGAGAAAAATGAGTAGAAATGGGGTTTCCTGGTGTAGGGATTTTGTTAACAACAAAGGCTATTTGTTTTCCTCACCACATGCTGTTGCCTGTGTAACGTTGATGTAGATTGTGGGCTTTGCTTATTTTCCATGTGCTAGCCGCAAACTTATACGCAGATATTCATAACATACCCCTTCCAAGCACATCAGAGTTTATGCTAAGGAGGTCAATTTGGGAAAGCCCTAGGTCACCTAAGGATGGGGGCTGGTTGCCTAGTAACCTTATGATCAGAGGGTTGGAACTTTCAGCCCCACCCCTTGATTTCCAGGGAGGAGAAAGTGGCTGGAGATTGAGTTCAATTACCAATGGCCAATGATTTAATCAGTCATGCCTATGTAAGGAAACCTCAATAAAAACCCCAAAGGATGGGATTCAGAGAGCTTCTGGTTGGTGAACACATGGAGACTTGGGGAGAGTGGTGGACTTGGAGAGAGCATGGAAACGTCACCCTCTTGCCCTATGCATCTCCTACAACTAGCTGTTCCTGAGCTCTACCCTTTTAAAACCAACCAGTAATCTAGTGAGTAAAACGTTTCTCTGAGTTCTGTGAGCCTCTCTAGAATTCAAGGAGAAGTTTCATGGAAACCTCCAATAGCAAAGTGATCGGAAGCCTAGGTGACGACCTGGACTGGCAGTTGGTGTGTGAAGTGGAGATGGGGAGCAGTCTCGCAGGAAGGAGCCCTTAACCGGCGGGATTTGATGGTGTTTCTAGGGAGACAGTGTCAGCAGTAAGTTGAACCGTAGAACACCCAGCTACTGTCAGAGAATTGCTTAGTGGTTGGGAAAAACACCCACACATCAGAATTTGTACAGCCCAAAATATTATCTTTAAATGGGTAATAACTTTGGTATAGTTACAGGCGAATGACACCTCATATCCCACCCTTTAAGGAAGGCATACGAAAAAAGTATAATGAATTCTGGCAAAAAAAAAAAAACAAAAAAAACTGTATGTATATGGATAAAATACCGCGGTGGCTTACTTCTTTCTTGCTTTTGTTTTGTTTTTTTTTTTTTAATCTTAATTCTAGTGTGTTAACATACAGTGTTATATTGGTCTCAGGCATACGCCAGAGTGACTCAACAATTCTATACATTACTAAGTGCTCATCGTGACAAGTGCACTCCTTAATCCCCGTCACCTAGTTCCCCCATCCGCCCCACACACCTCCCCTCTGGTCACCATCAGTTTGTTCTCTACAGTTAAGAGTCTGGTTTTGTTTGTTTGTTTCTCTTTTTTGTTCATCTGTTTTATTTCTTAAATTCCACATATGAGAGAAATCATATGGTATTTGTCTTCCTCTGACTGACTTATTTCACTCAGCATCAGAATTTTGGTTTACTTTCTTAAGAATTATTTTTTTGTTGCCTTAGGAAAAAACCTGACTAAACACACCACAGAAAGGGGTATATAAAGGGAGTATTCAACTATGTACATGTCAAAAATAATAATCATAGGAAAATAAGGGGATGTGAAAAATTATCATAAAAAATACTGAATCCCCATCTTCATCCACCCACATCCACTGAGTGGTCAAATAAGGGGGAATGAGTGAGTCTGCCATCCCTTACCCGCCATTCCAAAATCCACAGAGCTCTGGAAATCCAAAGTGCTCTGTATCACTCATTTGTCAGCAACGCTTGATTTGAACTAATGTCAAGATGTTCATGATTTTCATTCTACTTAGCATGAAGAGTCATGTGTTTCTCTGCAGGGAACAGATATATTAATATATTTGATTACAGGACCTGCCTGGACTCTTCTGGACTCTTCCATAATATATGGAAATACACCCTGTATTGTCTTCCTAAAGTCTAAAATATCCTAAAGTCTGAAACCCCTCTATCCCCAAGGGTTCTAAATGAGAGACTGTGAGCCCATAGAAGTTCACACACTTCACTTTTGGGCGCGAGCTAGTATTTTCAAACTCTGCCTCTGATCCAGAGGGGAAACGATGTTTTACATTTCAACTCGGAACATAGATATACACATATAACTAAAACCAAAGCTTCAAAAACAATACTTATCCTGACCTTGTACATCTAACACGTTCTCCATGCCAGTCTATTCTCTTTCACTTAAAACAGTGCTGGCCATGACCCATTAAGGCAGAAGGTGCCATCTTTTTTGTACCAGTAATGATGAAACCATCATCCTTTCTCAGAATCATGCTTACAAATGCAGAAAAATAAAATACATAGGATTACCAAGGAAACGGATCACACTGAAATTCAGCTATCACAATATCTTTAAATAAGTTGGGAGAAAGTAATATATGTACTCCTTTATTAGTACACATACTGGCTGGCTTGCAAAGTAATGAGAAGCATCACTGTCACTTTGCAAGATCGGCACCAAATACTGTGGATAAAAATATCTATGATTTCTGTTGGTGACAAGCTCACCACTATTAATCATTAATTAATATTACCACTAATACTACTGTGAGTTATTATTTTCACTTATAATTGAAGGGAATGTTAAAAATTAGAAATTGGTGAAAATAAAGATATAAATTTTTCCATTAAAATTCACACACTCCCAAAATACTATCCACAGACTCTGTGGACGCCAGGGTTAAGATCCTGTGCAAGAAACTGACTATACAACCCACAGATTCTAAAACAAAGAAGGCCCTAGATCTCTGCCTGGGAGAAGAACACCTGTTGGCTTAGCCCACACTGAATCTGGCTTTGGATGCTCAGAGACCCCAACTCCCTGTTCACCTCCACAGGGCTTGGGGTCCCTCATGCCTCTGCCCTGGCTGGGCTCAGGGTTCTAGAATGGCATATGGCTGGAAAAGACAACAACCAGTCTAGTCTAGTCATTGGAAAGAACCAGAGGAAGACAGAACAGACAACAGAGGGCTAATCTGTTGCCAGTGGCCAGTGGCCAAATAAGGTCCCCTCAACCACAAATCTAATGCCTCCACTAAAATCCTGATGCATCTTAGGTTCTGTTTTTTAGTCCATGTTTTATTTTTTTGTTCATTTATTTGAGGACCACCATTTTTTGTGTGTTTGATGGTTTGATGACCATCTCAATGTCGTATTTAGTCCCAGAGGCTAACCAACTACAAGAACTCTTCGTTGTGCCCCAAATGGACAGCACTGAGATGGGCAGTGGGCAAAAAGGCAAGCTGCCTGCTTTCTGCTTTCTCAAGCTCTGTTAACACCACAGACCGTGCCTGTTCTAGGAGACGACAAGTCTTTTGCTGGCTGGATTTCCTCCAAACCGTCCTTCCTCCAGGGCAGCTGGAGGGAGGGGCTTACTCCTCTTTCTACTTTCTCTGGACTAGCTCTAGACTCCTGTACCCTCAGCAAATTTATTTTGTATACTGAGAAACTGTTAGCATGAGTGGGCTTTGGAGACATTTGGCTGGAGACAAGCAGATCCTCTCACCAAGATGTAAGCACTAGCAATAAAAAAAAAAAAGATAATAAAAGCAATTATTGATAGATGCCACTGTGCACGACGCATATGGCATGAACAAGAAGAGTTGTACAAACTCCTTCTCACTGCCCTGTAAGCTGCACTATGGCAGGGAAAGTTCATATATCCCAGTCCTAGGTGTAACAGACCCAGACAGTGTCTTATTGCCTTGGCATTCTCCATTCCCACACATTCCAGCAGGTTTTGCCTACAAGGCAGGTTAGAAGTCTCAGAGAGTCAACGCCTCTCCCCTACCCCAGCAGCCATCCATGGTGGTTGGGGGTTGGTGGGTAAATGCCATTTTTCCCACCTCTCAGGCCAGATAGACGGAGGTGGGCTCTACACTCCCAGAGATTCCAGCAGTGTGAGCCCCAGATGCCCATGGTGAAAACCTGCTCACTAATGCTCCTGTTACTGGTTGTCTTGCCTTCCTATCTCACCTCCCCAGCCCCCCCACCAGTGCTTTCTAGAATCACCTCCTAAATAAACCACTTGCACTTACATACTTGCACAGGATCTGCTCCTGGGGGAGCCCAGCCTGAACACTACGTCCCACACTGAATTCTACAACTGGCTAGCTGCATGGCCCCACACTAGGGCTCCACATCCCAGCCCTCGATACAGTTCTTAGCAGTGCTCATAACAGAATTATCTCCCCCTAGATGCTTACCCAGGAGATCCTGAGAAACAACTACCCTGGGTGAACTGTTTCTGGGCTGGGAGATGCTAAGTACATCACAGGTATACACAACACTCTGGATCAGCTAAGCTAAGCCTTCCTGCACTTGTGGTGTGGCAGCTAGCCACGGGGAGCTGCGCTGGGGGCTGGTGTACAGAGCAAGGTAAGGCACGTTAATTTCCGCTAAAACACAGATCTGGCTCAAATGCAGATCAGGTGACATCTCCCAATCATCCTGTTAGGAATACTCATAAAAAGCTCATGAATTCAGGGGAACTGACAACCTTTGTAAAGGCGTCTCCCACGCTCACATGTTTATTTTAGTTGCTCAGCGGGAGCAGCTGAAGCTCTGAGAGGCTAGGAGCACAGGGTCTGATACTCAAGGACGGGCTCTTGCCCCAGCCTAAGCAGCCACCAGGAGGACAGACTTCACCGATAACCTCACTTCTCTGAGCCTCAGTTTCTCTGTGGTAATCTGGGATCTCACTACTTTCTTTACAGGTTGGTTGGTTTGCTTATTTTTCCCCTTGAGAACTGAAAAGGGACCAGCCTCTATGTGGCAGCTTTTTAAATGCCTGTTAAACCTGAATCTTTAATAAAGGGGAACAGAGACACCCTCTGTGTCCCATTATGTTTCTTCTGTAATTATGCATACATAAAAGTTGCCTTTCATTCAAGCCATTAAAATTCTCAGGCTGATTTTTTGCCTATCAGTGATACAATCCTCATCCCGTCCCAGCCAGAAATCTCCCCGGGGCGCTCAAAGGGACACCCTACACGGACTTCACTGTGGAAGGACACGTTCATCCACCCGAACCCGGAAGCAGGAGGTGCCTTGAACTGCAGGCTGGTAGTTGCCATAAAGTGTGTGGGTTACAGAAATGAGCCCAAGTAGCCTCCGTGTATTGGCTCCTAGGTGGTTAATTTCTTCACTGTAGGCTGAGACCATTAGCTCGAAAGCCCGCCATGCCATACTCAAATTTTTACACCTCCAGTTATTTAAAAACCAGCCCAAACAAGCACATCTTTAGCTATTTAGAGCCTTGCATACCAAACCTCCCCCAACAGCTGTTACCCATTGATAAGTTAGGGCCTTACAGGTCTAAGGCCTCAGCTTCTGCCACCCCTCAGAGCTCTCCACCCAGAGACTCCTTACCATGCTGCTGAGCCATATCACCTAGACATGTAAGCCTCCTCCCCCATACCCCTGTCCCCACCAGGATGTCCTTTGCCCTCCTCCCCTTCTGGATGGTGGTCCCCATAAGGCTCCCTCCGGACAGTCTCATGCACTGAGCGGCTTCCCCCCTCATGCAACCCTGACCAAGTACCACCGAATCAAGTTTGTGCGTTACTGCCTCTCAGGTCATATCTTTTCCTTGATCAGCTGAAGCTCCCTCAAACCCCCTAGTGTTCCACAGACCAGCAGCATCACCAGGGAGCTTGCTAGAAATGGAGCATCTTGGGCCCCGCCCCCAGACCTACTGAACCAGACGCTGTAGGTGAACGAGATCACCACAGCTGTGCACAATGCAGCCGGAGATCCGTGTGCACGCTGCAGTTGGAGATGGGCTGGGCTGAGAGACTCCGGCTGAGGATCAGCATAGTCCCGGAGCTCAAAACACTAAAGGGATTTACGTGATAAAGACGTCAACCTCCATTCGAGCTGCTCTCAGCCCCGTGAGTATCCGGTAATCCATTTCACCGACCCTTCCTTGCTTTTCTCAGAGTCTATTAAGCAGGCGGGTGTGAAACTTCAGACTGCCAGAAGCCCCCTTACACAGGGAGTAAGTCCTTCATTGGAAACCCTTTGGCTGTAGGTCCTGCACACACCTGCCAACCACAGGCACATACCCCTGCAGTGGGCATGCGAATATATGACCAGATACTGCTGCCTCCCCCACTCACGCATAGCCAGCACGTCAGAGGCTCCTGAGCTTCTATTCCGGGAAAGGGGATGGGCAAGGGCCAAGTCCCAGAAAGGCACCCCAAAGAATCTTTTGGATTCCACCAAATCAAATAAAATGATCTCTTACAAAACACAGTGGGGGGCAGGTGCTGAGAGGCACAGATGGGAGGGGCCAGAAACAAAAGAGCCCCTGCCACACAAAGGCACAGGGATCCAGTGAGTGATTCTCAATGAGGCTTGCCTCCTCCCAGGAGCAGGAGCTGTGAGCCCCAGGGCACCCTACAGGAGGGGACATCCTAATTATTACCCAGAAAAGCCTGGGTGAGACAAGTACAATTGGCCAGTGCTTAATATAGCTGCATTTAGAAAGTTCTTACAAACTCTCTAAGTCTACTCGGCAACTGGGCCCATCCAGGACCTGGAAGCGGATAAAAACGGTTTTTCAAATAAAAGATGCCCATTAAGTCCATGCCATGAACGTCACTGATGTTCGGGAAACTAGATCCGGTCTTTCCTCAGCACTCCTTTATTCTCACTTTGTGCAGGGTCCTACACAGCAATGAGATTTGGTTTCTCAGTTGGTAAATGACTGTGAGCAATGATGTGGAAATAACCGAGAACGAGTGAAAGTGAGGTTGTGGGAAGGACCTAGTAAAGGCAGCCCATCATAGCCCTAGTAACACCAACCAGTAAGGACGTGCCTAAGAACAGCTGACTGATTAAAAAAACAAAGAGTAATTAGAGACTGTGAAAAGTCCCCTTATAAACTCAAAAGCATCTATGGTAGGGACCCTGGGGACTGATTCCAGACAGTCCAATATTCCTCGTGAATTCCTGGTCATCAGTAATCATAGCTCAATTACATTTAATTATAGTTAATATTTTCAGGTTCAGAAAGACACTGTTACATTTTATAAATACTTCCATAATCAAACAGATTTCTAAAAAATGTCTTGACACTTAGAGTTTAGTTTCAATTTTTCTGGAAGATCCATTAAAATGGAATAGCCCATTCTTCCTTAAGTAAGTGTTGCACTGATGTAGTAAATACACTAAATTCTGTTTCATCTGGCATTCGAGCATTGGGAAGTCTCTGTTAATTGTGTCCACAGCTTCAGAATATCAATTCAGCCAAATTTCACTGGGCATCTACAGTGTGCCAAACACCGTATTAGGTGCTAAAAATACAAGGATGAGAAAAGAAGTCAGCTCTTCTGTCAAGGACTGTTTAAGAATGCTCAAATGGTCTTTAAATCACCCGGGGTGGGGTGGGATAGATTCTATTCAGTATAGTTTGAGTTGGGAGGGGAATTTTCTGAAAGCTGGATTCCCTGGGAAATGATTTAATGACTTGTGTATGACAAAGATGGGGATTCCCTGATATCCTGTATACTGGGGTAGTTGTATTCACCTGGGGGTCTCCAGCCCAAAGGAAGTTACCCATAAAGCAACCAGAATCTCTCCCCATTTCTTAACAACCTTCTCCAGATAAGAAAGAACAAATGAATTAAAAAATTCACTTACTCTACATCTGCCCAGTGTAAATTGGTGCTAGACTCGGATAAGGTGCAGAAATGTGGATTCCCCTTGTGCCCAACCTCTGGTGGGCTGCAGAGAACCCAGAGAATGTGGACATCCTGGATCTGCCCAGCTATATGCTGCTTGATCCCTTTCAGAGACTAGCACAGACTGAGAAGCAGCCTCTCTCTATACCCCAGAAGGAAAAGATCAGAGACCCTTGCTTCCCCAGAGCCTCAAGCGTGTCCCTCCTCACAAAGGTGGGTGCTGGAGGGAGGCAGGTCTTCACGAGTCTCTCTGTGACCTGCTCATGTACACACACACACACACACACACACACACACACACACACACCCCTACTACATTCTAGCCACACAAAAACAGACTCACAGTGGTAGAATCTACAGCTGAAAGTGCCTGAAATAACATGAAGAAACTGAGGCTCACAGAAGCAGAGGCCCTTCCGCAATCCATGGCTCCTTAGGTAAGTACTTGAGATTTTTAGCAGCTTTTTCATTGGGAAATTTGCATCAAAATTATATACAGGTTTTTCAAATGGACCTTGTTATCTCTCTCTCCATCAAGTTTCTTCTTTGGCAAAGGAAGAGCAGAAAGGAAAGATGAAAAGATGAAGGGAGGGAGCGAGGAAGGGAAATTGGGAGAGGGAAGAATGGAGTGAAGGAGGAGGGAAGAAGAAGGAGCCATTGAAGAAAGTTGATACTGTTCCTAAAATATTACAGGGAGAGGAAGTATCATGTCAGCTTAAAGAAAATACAAGTGGTAACAGCCAGGTCCCCTCTGCATCCACCCTGACATCAGCCTGCCCTTGGCTCCAGCTATCTCCTCCTCCCACTGCGATCCCCGCCAACCTACCTTCACTGAAGACAAAATCAGAGATGATGTCAAAAGGTTGGATGTGGACCGCAGACAGAATCATGGTGACTGTCTTCTGTGGATCACTGGAGGCTAGTGAAATGGATTGCTGAGCTTGACACTCATAGGACTTCCCAGCTGGGGTGACCAAGGCAGAAAGCCGATGGGAGTTGGCCGTGTGCTTCCCAGCTGCAGCAAAGGCCCAATGCAACCATTAGGACCCTCTTTCTGGCAGAATCCTAACCTCCTAATCTCACGTGCCAGAGAGCTGGCTCCTGCCTCTCAGCTCCAGACACCCTTCTGATCCTCTGTGTTGCCTTGCTGGGGCTAGGGCTCTGCAAGTGGCATCAAGTGGTGACAAAGGACAAGTACACCCATTGTTTCATGAGAAGGGGCTCCTTAAACACTGATTTCAAATTTCTTGTCTGGAAGAGAGTGATACCTAAACATCCAACCTTTTTTTACTATATAAACCCTGAAAATGGAGATTCCAAAGAAATAGTGACTTGATCTTCCACATTTCACGCTGGCCCACACAGAATAAAACACCTTGCTCAGCAGAGCAGGGCTGATTGCTGCTGCCCTGGGCAGGTGCCCTGGAACACATACATACTCCTTGGAGGTCTGCCCCCTTTTTCTCTTTTCCCGACACATGTTTATCAGGTTTTTTCCCACTCTTTCCCCCCCCCTTTTTTTTTGGCAGGGGTGCAGGGAGGCATCTAACTTAATTGGGGGGAGTATTCGAATATGGATCTTGATGAAAAGAAAATGCTCTTTACTGCAATGATTAAAAGAGGTAGAAAGGGAGAAATGACATGAACATTCTTTCATGTGCTCAGTAAAAATCTTTTCCCAACATAGATGCCCAGGTGATGGAAGGCCTCATTAGGAGATGAGCCAGTTTACTAAATAAACAAGTTAGGTAAAAAATTAATTAAAGTATAGTCTTTGATGGTGCCTGCACATGGGAACATTCTTATTTGGGGAATGGCTGTTGCTCTTGCCACGATATTTTTGGAGGATCTGGGTGAGTTGTTGGAGTGATGGGCAGGAAAAGCTAGTAAATTAGGACACGATTCAGAATCCGCTCTGGGGTGGCTGCAGTCGATGACTGAAGATCGAGTGTGAGCCCTGGGGACATGAGCAGAAAGACAGTGAAGGCTATCAAATCCTGAGTGAAGAGGAGTCACACTGACCCTTACAAGTTTCCGCGCCTGAGAAGAAAAACCGGGGTGCAGGAAAAAAAAAAACACAGCTTTGCCCTTCTCCGTGCTCCTTTGAAGGATAAATCTGAAGAGATCGTCCTGAAGCAGCCAAGAGAAGACAGGCCCTCCAGAGACGCCTCATCCAAGATCAGGCTATGGGTGACGGGAGGACGGGTGGTCCTTAGGCCCGGGGTTCCTTGCGCATCTACAAGGCCTAAGGTCCAGGGGACGCACCGGTGTCCCCGCTTCCTCTACCTTGGCGAGAAAGCCCAGGGCGGACGTGGCCTGGGAGTGCGGAGCCAGGATCGGATTCCATCGAATTTCCGAATTTCTCCACCGCTGCGCTCTCGCAGTGGCCGCGGTCTCCCAGGCTCCCACCCCAGCCCTGAGGCCTCTACTCACCACTGACTGCGTCTTTAAAATGGGTCTTCTCCGAGGAGTCGTAGACAAACTGGACCTTGCTCAACCTCCACGTCGCCTCGGGGCCCTTAGACGCGTTGTGACTTTCCTGCCGAGCGGGGGAGGCGCGCGTCACTCGCCCCCCGCGGCTTCTGGGTGAGGAAACCGAGGGAAGGCCCCCGCCCACACCCACCCGGAGGCAACACCGCCTCCGCGCGCCCCGCTCGGGGTTACCTTTACAAAGAGCATTTTGAGCGCATAAGCGCGATCCACCCAGAACACCTGCAGCTCCGACTCGTTGTGGCCACAGCGGCCCTTCACCTCAGCTCCCCGGGTCAGTGAGATATCGGCCTGTTCCGTGATCAGCTGGGAACACAGACGCCCCGCACCCCCTCAGCAAGCCCGGCCTCCGTGGGGGCTGTAAAGGGCAGCGCGTCCAAACTCGGGGTTGCACGCCTGGGCGCTCCTTTGCGCGGGCGCTCCCAGGTCCGGAAACATGCGGTTAGATGCTCTACGTGCAGACCCGGCCGTTAGGGAAGCAGAGAAAGGGGGGTTACTTTCCAAGCAGGCAGGGCGAGCAGAAGGCGTTACAAGCCGGAACCCCCATGCAGCATTCAGGAGCAGCCTGCAGAGGCGCAGAGGGGGAAGGAGGGTGACCCAGGTCTTCACGGGGCCTTGAGGGAGGGTGCCCTTCGCCCTTGGAGCCCTAGGAGCAAGCCGGGAGGGAAAAGGTTCCTTACATCGACATAATTGCTGGCCCACACATCATAAGGGACAATAAATTTGGCTGCGAACTCGGCCATGAGACACGTCGTCCCATTTTCCCGCACCACAAATATATCTTTTTCAGGGTTAGTGGAAAGGCCTGAGAGATTTTCCACTTCTTGTTCTGCTGTGATTCGAGCCATCGTATCTGCAGAAAAACAAACCAAAAAAATCCTAACGGATCCGGCTCAGCAAGCCCACGCGTCGCGGGCACAAGGGTGGAGAGATCGTGTTCTGCGGGCTTTGGGGTGATAAAGTTCCTTGCCGGCTGCTGTGCGCTCTGCGAGCCGTTTTTCTAACCTAGCGCTGACAGTTTGTTTTTTTTTTTTTTTTTAACTCCGCTGCTGTTAATTTATAACAAAAATAAAAATTTAAAAATGTGAAGCCTTACTATTTTGTAAGCCGACTGGCCTTTTTTTCTTCATCCTAGGCTTTTAAACCAAATCTTTCTTGCCAATGCTCTGACCCCACGAAGCAGACTCGCATAGCGTTGTGTCTGGGATGTGCCGTACAGGTGTGTGGCCCTCTGGGGAATTCCCTGCCACTGGCGGGAAGGCCCTCCACCCCGCCCCCCAAAAAGAAAGAAAATAGCAAAACGTAGGGGCCACATTTTGACCTTAAGCTACTGGTTTTACTCTGCCGGTTCCATTCTCAGCAAATAGTGCACCCTGCCCTCGCGGTCGCCAGGACGCTACTCACGGAACAGCATCAGGAGAACTCGAAGTCTGTAGACGCCGGGAAAGGCTCTTCCTCTGAGATCCATTGCTCCCCGCGCAGCAAATGAGGCCAGATGTGCTGCTGCAGAGGCCGCCCGAGAGGGAATCCCTCAAAGTCGCCGCTGGAGTGAGCCGGGGTGAGCGAGGGGCGGGGGCACCGGGAGGGAGGAGGGAGGGAGCGCGTGTTCTCTGCGCGCTGGTGAAGACTTGGTGGCGGGTGCTGCACCGACCTGTGCAGGCTGAACGCGAGGCGGCTCACTGCGGAGGAACAGACCGCGAGGTGAGGGAGCTGTCCACGGCTGCGAGTACTGAAAGGGATCCGTTGTGTGGCAGGAGCGATTGTTGTCGCTTAGCTTGTGCAGATAGCCAATGAGATTTTGGGGGGCTAAAATTTTCCCTGAGTCTGTTTCCTGTTCTGCAATTGCATCCGCAAAGATGATTCTGTCCGGAGAAACTTAACAGCACTCTCAGACTTATTCAATATCCCTACCAGGTACAGTTATTAGGTGGTGTAGATATCACATCCCCGGAGTCCTGGTTTCTGAAAATGCATCTGGTTGCTGAAAGAAAACGGGAGAGCACAAATTGTTGCTGCTTTGAGGGAGGAGGAGTAGGCAGAAATAGAGAAGGAAAATGCTATGGCAACAGTTTCCTGCATTTGGAGACATCCCCTTCTCTCCCCTGTTCTCAATGAGCTAATGGGTTTAAAGTTAAATTGACGCCTCCCTAAATGGGGCCGTCAGTCAGTGCAGTACTCTGGCTTATTTTCTGTTAGTTCTGCTCTCTGATTGCATGAGGGCTCTAAACTCTGGGGTCACCTACCCTCAATATACTGCAACTTTTCTGCCAAGAGGAATGTAAGTCAACCCGAAGTTTGTGAGGGTTATCTAGGGTCTCTTAGGACAGTAATGTTACATAGTTATGTAAACATACACACACGCAGATATTACTCTACAGCCTCTGGTGGCATGGAAAAACAAATACTACTGGGCTAATTCCTATATTTACATAAAACGGTAGCTTGCTTTTAAAAAATTTTTGCTTTGTAAGTTAGAATGCAGCTTTGTCAGCAATAAGCATGCTGTCCTCATCAATTGTATTGATGTCCAAATATTTCATGTCTTACAGGATATTTGATTATGTGAGTAGTCAGTAATACAATATCATAAAATAAACAATGTCATATTAAGGGGGAAATTGCAAAGTATTTTCACATGCATTGCCGAATTTGATCCTCCCTACCATCTTAGAAGGTAGGCAAGGGAAGATATGCCTTATTGTGGTTGTACATTCCTAAAACTGAGGCTCAAAAAAATTAAATGACCTTCCCAAATGTCACATGGTCAGTTAGAATTAAAATAGAAAAATCACATGCTTTAACTTCATAGGGATCATCTTCATTTTTCCTTATATAATACTTTGACTCCTAAATATACCATATTTTCATGTCCATAAAATCTTTATTCAGTGACCAAATAACAAGCTGAAACCCCACATCTCTAATTAGATCAATAGCAATTCAAATTATGAAGTAATATTTAAATTGATACTATACTATATGAAGTAATATTTAAATTGATACTATATTTTATATCTTATTTTTATCTTGGTTATTTTATATTTCACTCAAGTATTTCTCAAGAACTCTGCATAAATGTTTATATACAGAAGAATTGAGGCCAAATTGTGATTGATAAAAGTCAATTACTATTGGCTATGATTGGAATTTGCAAAATTTACATGCCTTACAATTCTTCATGTTAGCACTTGCTATTACACATTTTCCTGCAGTACTGTAAAAATTTTAAAAACAATGAGACATATGTATTGAAGCATTTCTATTCTCTGTTCCTCCATCTTTTCCTCCAGTACTTTAATGAGGAAAGAAATGGATAGATTTTAGTCTAGGATTCACTACTTATTACTTTTATGACCTTGTACAGATTATCATTTTCCTCAACTAAAAAAACTGGAATAATAACTCAAGGGATGGCTGGTTAGGTCAAGTAAGCCAATGAGTGTAACATCATTCAAAACAAAAGACAGATTCATTTAGTCATAAACATTAGCTGAATACCAACTACTTGCACTATGCTTGGTGCTCTGGGAGCGCAAAGATAAACAAATACCATTATCCAAGTAGAAGAGATGTCTGTAAAAGATTATGACAATTTCTCTTGTGTCACATTATTGCAGATGTCCTCATCTATAGGTTTTTAAAAGATCAACTGAATTAATTGATGATAATTTGCTTTAATAGGAAAATATAGATGGGAAGTAGCATGGATCATTAACCTTAAGTTGTAGTTGATTATTGATTTCATTTTAAATCAAATGGTGTTTCCTTTGAAATAGTTTCTTTTCATACCTGACATAAATGATCTCTTCGAGAGTACTCAAATGAGTTAAAAGAGAAAAAGGAGGCAGTTTTAACCCTTTCTTCCTGGGAAGATCATCCTCAAAATGTAAATAAATTTCCTTTTAGGTGTTTAATTTTAAAGATAGCTTACAAAGACCCCTTAACTTATTAAGCTATCCCCAGTGATTCTTATGTTACAATAAGAATTGGATCATTGCCCCTACAACTTTCATCTATATTAATTAAATAACTTTCTAATCATCCTTTTTAAAGATTGATTGATTGATTGATTTCAGAGAGAGAGAGAGAGCACCAGCAGGAGGGGCAGAGGGTGAGGGAGAGAGAATCTCAAGCAGACTCCATGCTGAGCACAGAGCCCAAAGCAGGGCTTGATCCCATGCTTGTGAGATCATGACCTGAGCCAAAACCAAGCGTCAGATACTCAACTGACTGCACCACCCGGGTGTCCCTCTAATCATCCTTTAAAAAAACTTCACTTCTTTGAAGTCAGCAAAGACGTGATAAAGGAGTAAAACTTACCATTAAATAATATTTTAAGATAGTAACAATGTTTTCCAAAATTTGTTCCATTCTTCATTTATTGAATGGGAGAAGAGCTAGGAGAAACCGATATAAACAGGTACACTCGTGTAGATAATGGTTGTGTCATTTCCATCATTGCTGCTGGTGGTCAAAAAAAAATGTCAGGAGTAAGTGTGACCCAAGCATGTTGCTTTTGGAATCTTCTCTAGATTCTCTATGTCCTTCAAAGGATTCTTCTCAATTCATGTATTTCCTTATTGAATTAACCTTAATGAATCTCACGCTATTGGGTGGCTACTATTTCATAGAAGTAGAAGAAAAGGACCCTGTGTGTATAGGGCTTTCAGTTTGGATGGGAGAAAATAGGCAGATACATGAAGATGTAGGATTGCGTGGCACAAGATGGGCATAGATGTTTAGGGAAAGTTTAGGTAAGACAGCCATCCCACCTGATCAAAGGAGGCCTCTTGGAGAAGGTGGGTCTTGAAAAACATGGACAGATTGACCTGGGGGGGACAGCCAAAGAAGGCCAATGCCAATGGAAGAAATATATTTTAAATAGGAAAGCCAGCACCCACGTATTGCATGGTGCACTGGGTGTTATACACAACTAATGAATCATCGAGCCTTACATCGGAAACCGGGGATGTACTGTATGGTGACTAACATAATATAATAAAAAATCATTAAAAAAAAAAAAAAGGAAAGCCAGCACCAAGATGTAACTCTTCATCTTTCCATGTTTATCAATTTTGCGATGAAAAAGAAATTAGGTACAAAACTCCATGATAGTTTATAGACTACATAGCCCCTATTTAACTTCTTTATTTTATAATGCACCCTACATATGGTGTATGGAAAAAAAAGGCAGATGCAAACCTTATCTTAAATAAAATTAAATATTCAAATTGTTAGGTGTATCTCTTTATACTTGGCCACACAAACAATTGACTTGTATCTGTAGATCAAGCAACAAAATTACAAAAATCAGGAAAAATGCTAATTAGAAACCATATTTATAAGCTTCAAAAGAGAAAGCTAGGCTTGTTACAGCTGAAATTCAGCTTGTTGATGTTTCAGTCTACCTTACAGGGAAATGTAAAAATGTACTCTGGCTCTGTTGTCCCCCAACCCTTCCAAAGCATACAACACACACACATACAGTGGGAGCACACATGGATAACAGAAGCAGGACTAATTTAACTAAACTAGACAAGGTGCACAGAGAGGTTAAGCCAGAATTACTACTTACCCAAACCGTTTCTTGTGTTCAGCTTATCACTGACCACTTATTTCATTTAATTTATTTACTGCCTTTGAATACATTTGAAACCCTTTCTAGGATAGAAACCCTTTGGGGATAGGAACTGAAAAATAAGCATACACAAGAATATTTTGTGCATAAGTTTCCATACCCTAGAATATTTGGAAAGAATCAGAAAATTAAGTTTGGGCCTCTGATGCACTCAGCTTGCATGACCTTGGCAAAATTTTCCTCATCCTTTCATCTCATTGGTCTCAAATGCACCTACTTTAATGGAGCAAGAGCTGTTTCTGCAATGAGGGTAACCAGTGGAGGGGGCAAGGCACCAGAATAATGGCCCTTTCATTGGCAAAGTATGTTCATGCTAAGTCCTTAGGAAATGTCCTTTTACGGGTTCATTTAGAATAAATGCCTTCACATAGGAGAGAATGCTGGGGACAAAGTCCATGAAACAAACACTGAATAAGAAGATGGTAGGCCCTGGTAATCATTCCTTTTTTTTTTTTTTTAAGATTTTATTTATTTATTTGACAGAGACAGCCAGCGAGAGAGGGAAAACAAGCAGGGGGAGTGGGAGAGGAAGCAGGCTCCTAGTGGAGGAGCCTGATGTGGGGCTGGATCCCAGAAAGCCCTGAGCTGAAGGCAGACACTTAAGGACTGCACCACCCAGGCACCCCCTGGTAATCATTCCTGAAAAGTTCACTAGCAAATGAGGCAGTCATTAGGTATTTTTAAACCTGTTTTAAGTTAGTTACCAGTAAGCTCCAACCTATAAGCTTTTTGGCTTTTGAGCACAGTCCTCTCTGCTTTCTTAGCAGTGAGGAAAATCTTAACTTGGGGGCAGGGAACTTTTCTGCAAAAGACAAGAGTCAACTGAGAATTTTTAAAAATTCTTCAAGAAGTTTTTCTCTCCAGGAAATAACAACTACCTCATGGGGCCTAAGGTTAGGCAAGCCATGGCTCATTTAAAACACTTTGCTACCTGACTTCTATAATAATGCAATTCTGTAAAATCTCTTTTATGATGTGTTACATGGGTTCTTGGTCCCCAGTTAACTACTCTTTTAATTGCTTATTTGACCTTATCTGCATATTCACTTGATGGTGTGTTGAGACTAAGGACAATTTATGTTAATTGCCTTTGGGAGGGGAGGGTGAGAGTGGGATGGCCAGTTTGTTGTGCTCTCAGGGAAGCTTCCCTGGAGCAGTGCTGGAGTTCTGGAATGCCTCGGGTGTTCTGATGTTGTTAGGTTGGGATGTGTCTGTGGCTGTTTTTTGTGATCACGCAAAGATGTTCCGGGAACCAAGAAAGGGAAAGAGGAAGAAGTCTTCAGTGTACTGCAAAGGTGCCTGGGATGGCAATCTAGGAAGCAATATGATAGTTATTTGCAATGACTTCGGTGCAGTAGCTTCACCATTTTCATCACCAAAATGCCTTTGCTGAAGGATCCCTCCACGACTAAGCACAATGCTTCTGTGAGTGAACTTAGTTAGGAGGTGATCTGCACAATACTTTTAAGGAAAAAACATTAATTGGAATTCCATTATTAAAGTGTACTGTCTCAACGTGGGATAAGTGGGCGCTGGTCAGGACGCATGGCCTGTGGCATTACCTTTGGGTGGTACCGACGCAGGTGGGCCGGTTGCGCGGGGCTTGGAGCTTCGAGGGGTGCACAGGCTGCAAACTTCCAGACTGGGAGCTTCTGCCCGAGAGAAGGGAGATGCGCGCTGCTGCCGGACGCCTAGCTGCCTGCACCCAGAGCTCGCAACGACCTCAACCAGAGAAAGACATTGGCGCCTGGCACTTGGGCTGGACTGCTGACACCTTGGCGCAGCCGCTCCTGGTGTAGACAGGGGACAGAAACCCCCTGCCCAGTTGCAGGTGAGGTCCACACCGGTTCCAAACCGGGGAAAGGGGGATCAATTACAAGGGTGCTGGGGTTGAGCAAGTTCGGCTACAGCCAGGACCTGCGGGGTTTTTTGTGTTTGGGCGTCGAGAGTAGTTAGGAGTAGAAAAAGGAGGAAGAAAGTCCCTAGCAGAGAGCGAGTCCCTGGCTCCTTCACGACCTTCTTCGGAGCTCCTATGCCGCAGGAAGTCTTGGCAAACCAAGAGTTGGGGAGAGGTGGGTGGGCGGTGAGACCCGGGCACTCTCCGATCCTCGGGCCTCTCGGGTCCCTCCCCCATTCCAAGAAAAGCCGGGAGACTTGGCAGGGGCGGGAGAGGGGGGTAGGATGCTGAACTTGGGGGAAGAGAGGAGACCAGGTTACCAAGGCATCGCTTCTTTTCTTTTCTTCCTAACCAAACCGCCAGCGCAGTATTCACACCGGAGGGAAAGGCCCCTGAAGTGCCCCAGCGGTCTGGCTTCCAGGACAGAATTTGAGAGGATGCGCTCTCCAGGGCTAGGGGTGCACGGGGTACCACGCCGCAGCTCGGTCCTTGGACAGTTCCCGGACCCGAGCGAGGTTTTCCAGAGAACGGATTCTGCTGAGAGGTGATCGAAGCTGAGACGGCAGACAAGGCTCCAAGGGCGCAGGCAGCGGAGGGGCGCGCACCCTGGGGGAAGCGGCCTCTGAGGGCCTGGCGGGCGGCCGCCCTGGAGCCGGCAGGTTCCAGGCCGGGAAGGCGAAGGTGAGACGGTGAACTGACTCACAGGGCCCAGGGTTGTAAGGTTAGGGTATTGTTCAGCTTCGAAAGGAAAAAAGAAAAAAAAAACAAAAATCAATCAATCAACTCGGGAAAGGGGGTGGGAGCAGAGGGCATTCCCCACCTCCGGTTGCAACTGGAAGAAAAGCCCAGGCTTCTACCTTAATGGGAGTCCCCTGGGACAAACCGGGGGCCTGCTTCTCAGCAGCAAGTCTCAGGCCCAGAGGCTAATCCCGCTCCCCTGGCTGCTCCCACCGCCCCTTCCGCGGAGCCCGCCTGGGTGCAGGTCCAGACTGCCGGCCGGACACGGGACTGGCTCTCTGGCGGCTCCAGAGGGTGGCCAGTCCCCGCCTATCTCCTCTTCGGTGGACAGGGCCGGCTAAGAACTCTGGGAGGTCCTATCCAGAACAGCACCGTGGAGACCCTCCTGACAGTCCCGTCAAAATAAAAATAACATTAAATCCCAGGTAATAACACTAAAAATAACATTAACCTTCACATATTTCTCTATGGTTATTCTTTAATTCAAAAGCAAATTTGCGGGTGTCCAGCCTACCTCTGCCTGTGCAACTGCCAGGCCTCCTGCCGCCCCAGGTCTGGCTGTCAGAGGTCTCCCCTGGGCCCAGCAGCCCAGGTGGCACCCGCATGTGCTGTCTCCCGGCCCAAATCTGTGTCCTCCACGGGACGTTCTTTGTGTTTCTAATTCTCCTGGGCCATTTTTTTTTTTTCTTTCAGTTGTCAGAGAGTCGGATCTATAGAGGTTATAGTCACCACCTCGCCCACAGCCTCAGGAATCCCCAGCCGAACCAAATGGGTCTTGGAGCCAAGAGCACCAAAGCCACCAAGAGCAACGTTCACCACCTCTGTCACCCGGAGGTCGGGAGCCTCGGTGGCGGCTGCTTCGCGGTTATTCCCGGGTGACTTTGTGAAGCGCACAGATGGGGGACGCCTCAGGCCCGCGTTCAGGGCCAGCTGATGGATCGTCTCATTTCCCGACTTGATGGGCCGGAACCTGGGCTGGCGGGGCCGGCGGGGAGGGGGTGCGTGTAGGGACCCAGCCGGATGGCCCCGTAGGCCGGGTGGGAGGCTCTGGCCGCTGGGTGTGGGTTGGGGAGTGAGGGTGCGATACACAGATCTTACAGAAAAAGCTCGAATCCCGCCCCCACCCCCACCCCCAAGGCGAAGTTATCCCTTACTCCGTTTTCTGTTCTGGGCACAGGCGCTGCGTCCCCGGTTCCGGAGGACAGCGTGACTGAGTGCGGTGGCGGTTTTCCGGAGCTCCAGGCGCCGCGCCGCCTCCTTCCTGGAGCCTGGGCGTCCGCCCGCACCGAGCCGTTGGCATCCTTTCCTGCGGGAGGCTGCGGGAGGACGGGACTCGGAGGGGACTCTTCGGGGGTGTGCAAGCCAGCCGCGGGGCGGGGGTGGTGAGGAAAACCTTCTTCCCGGGGCCACCCGAAGGCCGCTTCTCGCCTCGGACTGGGAACTTTGGAGGGAGACGGCAGGACCGGGGTGGAGAGTCAAGGTAGCGGCGGGGGTGTTGTAGAGAGGAAAGGACACATTGAGGGGCTTGCATCCTGGCTGTCCTACCCTCCAGCCAAGAAAGCAGTGCGCCTTGGGGGAGACAAAGGTGACGGTCTCTGTCCCCGCACTTCGTCCACAGTTCAGACAGGAGTGGGAGGGGGCAAGAAGCCCGGCGAGAACTCGAGGCTGAGCTTAGGGGAGAGGAGGACAATTGGACAGAAGGGTGGGGTCACAGGGGTTCCTGCTTCAGGGCCATAACTTGGGGGGGGTGTTTTTGTTTTTGTTTTTTCCCTTTCAGGTTCTCAGAATTTCCCCCAGGTCTTAGGAACTGGAACTTCACCCGCGCTCCAGGTGTTCATCCCAGGCTGACTGGGCCTTGTTTGGAGCTCAGGGCATCAAGCCTGCCATCTCAAGGAATCGCCATTCTGGGAGCACACTCGGGTTAAGTATCCTGGCCTACTCTCCCCCTGCTGGGAAAGTGGGACTCCTAAGGCCACTTTCTGGCCAGGAAAGTGCCCCAGGAGTTAGGACATCCAGGTAGTTCACTGTCCAAATGCTAAAGTGCGGTCTGTGAACCAGTAGCCTCACCCTCACCTGGATCCTGCAGAAGCTCGTCCCCCTCCCCCACTGCATCAGAACCTGCATTCAAAAAGGTCACCTAGGGGACTTGTGCACCTTGCAGTTGGAGAACCCCGGCCTAATTGACAGAGCCTGAGTTTACTACTGCTAACTCATCCTGCCCATGTCTCCCGGCTTCATCTTCATCCTCTGTCAAATGGGAGGGGTTTCCAAGGTCCCTGGGGAACTCTTCAGCACCCCTGAAACCACGTCAGACCAATGAAATGAAAATCTCTAGTAGGTGGAGCCTGGCAGGAATGCAGTTGTAAGTGTCCCCAGATGATTCTAATAGCCAGGAAGAACTAGGATAGAAACAACCCCCTTTACAGATTAGCTGAGATCCGGCCTGGGCCCTATGCAAGATTGAGTACAATGGTTAACAGTCCAGGCTTTATAGCCAGATTCACTCTGGCCCCAGCAGATGTGGCCTTCAACCAACTAATTAACCTTGCTGTGCCTCAGTTTCCTTACCAGTAAAATGGAGTTGAAAATAATGCCGTAACACAAAGGGTGGGGTTCAGATTTAGAACCAAACATTTAGAATTAAATTCAATGAATCTTAGCTTATAATGCCACAGGTCTCAATCTCCTACATGAAACCAAATGACAGCCTACTTATTTACCTCTCCCCTCCCCTGCCCCAAGCAGTCCTCTTCCGGGACACAATGGCTTGGTTTGGCTTCAATATTCACATCTATTTTTCAACTTTTTGAACATGAAAGCTAATATTTTAAATTGCCTAGCCATGTAGTAAACCTGATCCTCTGCAAAGATTGATTTTTACACTTCTGGAAGCACTAGCCAAGTGTGCTGCTAGCTCTGTGCCTCACCACGGCAGCAGCTACTGAATAAAAATACCTGGAGGGCTTGTTAGGACACAGATGGCAGGGCTCCACCTGGAGATGCTGATTCTGCGATTCCATAAGGCTGGGAAGAGGCTGAGCAATTGCATATCTAACAAGCCCCCAAGTAATGCCGATGCTTCTGGTCAGAGGGGACCACACTCTGCGAATCGCAGAACCAGGTGAACGGTCTGCTCTGAGCATGGTGGGAACCTCGCAGCAGCGCTGTCCATAGAAATATATGGCACACTGCAATTGTAATTTTAAGTATTCTGGTAGCCACATTTTATTCTTAAAATTGTTACGTATTTTCTATTGAAATATATTTGACATATAACCTTGTGTAAATTTAAGGGGTACAATATATTAATTTGATACATTTATATATTGTAGTGTGACTGCAATTGTAGCAATGGTTAGCACTTCCATCACCTCTATCATCATCATTTCTTTTTTTGTGGTGGGAATAATTAAGATCTAGTCCCTTAGCAAGTTTAATGATTATGATACAATATTGTTATCTATGTATTGGCACTAGATCTCAAGGACTTATTTATTGACTAGCTGAAACTTTGGACCCTTAAACAATATCTCTCCTATTCCTACTCCCTGGTAATCACCATTTTACCCTCTGTTTTTTTTGTTTTTTGTTTTTAAAGATTTTATGTATTTATTTGACAGAGAGACAGCCAGTGAGAGAGGGAACACAAGCAGGGGGAGTGGGAGAGGAGGAAGCAGGCTCATAGCAGAGGAGCCTGATGTGGGGCTCGATCCCAGGACTCTGGGATCACGCCCTGAGCCGAAGGCAGACGCTTAATGACTGAGCCACTCAGGCACCCCTACCCTCTGTTTTTGAGTCTGGTAGTCACATTTTATTTTATTTTTTAAAGATTTATTTATTTAGTTTAGAGACAGAAGAGCATGAGCAGGAGGGGCGGAGGGAGAGGGAGAGAGAATCTCAAGGAGACTCCACACTGAGTGTGGAACCCAATGCGGGCTTGATCCCATCCCCTCTGAGATCACAACCTGAGCCAAATCAAGAGTCAGATGCTTGACCTACTGCACCACCCAGGTGCCCCTACATTTTAAAAAGTAAAAAATCAAAGAGTAGAATTAATTTTAAGAATAGATTTTATTTAAAAGGATATATCCAGAATTATCAATATTTCAACACTGAACCAGTAACAAATAGTGATGAGCTACTTTACATTTTGTATTAAATGTAAATGTACTTTGTATTTTTGTGTTAAATGTTTGAAATCTGGAAAGGAGCCTGGTGCCCATGACATGTAGTGTATTTGTCCTTTCAGTCTTGTCATGGGACAGGCCAGGAAGGCATTAAAAATGACTTTGACCAGGGCCAAAAAATTGAACATTCTGGGAATCAAACATTTATGCCAAACACAAGTTATGGAACTATTTTAAAGAATCACAGGTTGGCATAGCTGGAAGTTGCTGCAGAGAATTTCTGCAGCTAAATTATTGTTCCAAGGAGGAAACCTAGGCCCAGGGGAATTAAGTGCTGGGCTACAACTCTCCTGCTTCCAGCTTTGATATCCCCAGCAGTAAGAACAAAAACAGAACACAGGGAACCAAGAGCTTGTGTTCTTGGCAAGACTCCCATCCTTACCCACTCCTCAACACTCAGTCTCATGATCACCATCTGCTTGGAAGCCACCAAGACTATTCTCATGTGATCTTTATCACTATCAATGTCAGACACCCCAGGGCACTAGCCCCCTAGCTGCTCCTAATACGGTTCTGAAACCCCCCTACTGATGTCATCTCCTTCCTCCACTCCATCAATTATCAGCATTTCCCCTAAATTCTCAATTTCTCTGAAAATTCCCTTCACCTCCTTGCTCTAGCTCAGATATGGATCTCATATGAGGACACCACTGTCTGCACATCCCTCTCAAGAGAAAGTTGTCCCAAACACCCCATGCTGGGTCTGAAGGTGGGTGTGTATCCTCTTTGCTCATCATTGCTGTTTTCCCAGACGATTCACTTCTTCTTCTCTAACCTCCTACTCCCCCAGCTTTGACTTTGATGTCATCAGATTGTAACTCCAACTACTCTTTCTTGTACCACCATGTACTGTTACCCACCCCCCCCGCCCCCAAACCTGGGGCATGTCTTGGTCCCTGAATATGTTAGCTCCTGACTGTCACCTCTGTCATTCCTACTTCTTCTTGGTGGTTTCAGTGTCCATCAAGATGACTTTCTAACACCAAAGCCTCTCGTTCCTTAAGCTCCTCCCCACCAATGGTCTTACCTTATCTCAGCCTCTTAACCTACATTCTAATTTCCTTCTAGTCACTGCTCCATTTCTCTCCTTCCCTTCATAGTACAACTCTTTGAGATAATTGTCTACATTAACTATCTCCACATTCTCTCCTCCCATTCTCTTGAACCCCCTTCAACTGGGCTCTTACTCCCACAGTCCCCTGAGGTTGGTCTTGTTGAGGTATGATGGTCTTTTGATATGTCCAATAGGTTAAGCTAGGTTTTTCAATCAAACAGCAATCAAGATGTTGCTGTGAAGATATCTTGTAGGTGTGATTAAAGTCCATAATCAGTTGAGTTTAAGTAAGAGACATTTTAGGTTATCTGGTGGGCCTCATCTAATTACTTGAAAGACATAAGGCTTCCCTGAAGAAAACAAATCTGCCTGTGGGCACAAGCTTTAGCCCATGCCTGAGAGTTCCAGCCTGTCTTTCCTGATAACCTGCCCTATGGAATTCAAACTTGCTTAGCCAGCCCCCACAATTGCATAACTCAATTCTGTACAATAGGTCTCTCAATACATATCTTTTACCAGTTCTGCTTCTTTGGTTGAATCCTGATACATGAGGTTGTTCATAATTTCCAAGTTGCCAAATCCAATGGCAAAAATTCTCAGATCTTACCTGACCTATCAGCAAAATGTGACACAGTGATCATTTCTTCCTCTTGGAAGCATTTTACTCATTAGCTTCCAGAGCACTGCTCTCCTCTGGCTTCTTCACACTTCCCTCTGGTGGTTATTCCTCATCTGTCCCAACTCTAAAGGTTGGAATGCCTCAAACTTATTCTCTTTTCTTCCTACACGTAATCATTCCATCCTGTATCTTTAAATGAGATGTGTATGTTGATGAACACAGATGTTCACCTTGAGTAAGTCAGATGCCTACTAGGCAACTCCACTGGGATATAAAAAGACATTTCCAACCTAACATGTCCATGATAGCTAATTTTATGTGTCAACTTGGCTAGGCTGTGCTGCCCATATGTTTGGCCAAACACCAGATTAGATGTTGTGGTAAAGGTCTGTTTTTAAGATGTGATCGACATTTACACCAATAGACTTGGAGTAAAGCAGATTATTCTCAATTTGTGGCTGAGCTTCATTCAATCACTTAAAGGCCACAAAAGACTGAGGTCCCTCTACGGAAGAAGGGGTTCTGCCTCCAGACTACCTTCAGACTTGAGCTGCAAAATTAACTCTTCCTTAGATCTCCAGCCTACCTGCCTGCCATTTCAGATTTGCCAGCATCCATAATTGCACAAGCCAATTTTTAAAAATAAATCTTTCTATATATACACATACTCTACTTGTTCTATTTCTTTGGAGACCCGGAACTAATACAGTGTCCCAAACCAAACTCCTAATTTCTCCCCTGCCCCCACCCCCTAAATCCCTGCTTCCTTTCAACCTTCCCCACGACCATTAGCAGCAGCTCCAGTTGCTCAGATACCAACCACATCCAATTCATCAGCAAATCCTACCATCTCTCCCTTCAAACCAGATCCGCAATCTGACCACTTCTTACCATTTTCATTGCTATCTCCCTGGTCTCTGCCACTATCACCTCTTATCTAGATAAAAATCTCCCGGTTAGCCCCCTGTTTCTGTCTTGCCCCTCCCATAGCTTTTCTTTACCTGGGCTCAAGAGTGACTCAACAGTGTAAGACCGTGTCACTCCCTTCTCAAAACTCTGCAGTGGTTTCCTATTTCATTTGGATGAAAAAGACAAGTTTATAAGGCTCTATATGACATGGCCATTATTGCCTCTTCTATAATCTCTCAATCTCACTCTGCTCACATTCTGAACATTCTCCTGCCTCAGGCCCTTTGCTCTTCCTGATTCCTCTGCTGGAAATGCTCTTCGGTAAGGATGAAGTTTGGCTGTAAAAGATGGAAAACACAAAATAGCTGTGGCTTAGACAAGATAGCAGTGTATTTCTGTCAAAGAAAAGTCCAGGGGTCATGGCTCCAGGGTTGGTAGGCTGTTCTATGGTCTCAGAGCCTCAAGTTTCTCCAACCTGGAAAGAATTTAATTCTCAGACCCCCTCATAGTCCAACCAGCATGAAGGAGCGAAAGGTACAGGAAGAAATGGGTCAAAAGAGAGACAACTGATATCTTTTAAGGAAGGTTTGCTAAAACTTCTTCTGTACACTTCCCCTGACATTCCGTTGCCCAGAACATAATCACATGATCATACCTTGCTTCACGGGAGCCTGGGAAATGTGGTATTTATTCTGAGGAGCCATGAACCTAGTGGAAATTCAGAAGTTCTATCTCTGAAGAAGACGAACAGAAGGATATTGGGAGGAATGCCAGCAGTCTCTATTTCAGCATCTATTAAAAAGACAAAGATGTGGTGCCTGGGTGGCTCAGTCAGTTAAGCGTCCGACTCTTGATTTCAGCTCAGGTTCTAATTTCAGGGTCATGAGATTGAGCCCTGCATCTGGCTCCACACCTAGCATGGATTCGCTCTCCCCCTCTGACCCTTCTCCTGCTCTTTCTCTTTCTCTCTCAAAAACCAAACCAAACAAAAAAGACAAAGATGCCTAGTATGGCTTGGGCAGAGTGGTATGACATTAGATTGGAGAGATAGGTAGGTGTGGAAGATTATTTCTAAAGATGATTACCAAAAATTCCTCCCATTCTTGAACACTTATGTCACTCCTCTAATCAAGGGGCAGGTCTGTCTTCCCTCCCCTTGAGCCTGGACTGCCCTTGTGACTTGCTTTGACCAATAGAATGTGGTGGAAGTGATGTTCTGTGTTTTGGCTTAGACTTTCAGCATACTGGTAGCTTTCTTTTCTGTCCTCTTGAGATTCAGCTGCCAGGAAAAGACACTTGAACTTGCCCACTAATGCTGGGGGACCACGTAGAGAGGGGGAGGCCTAGGCGGTCCTCCCGGCTAAGGCACCAGGCATATGAGGAAAGCCATGTTGGTCATTTCAGCCCCAGATGGGTTCCCAAACAAATGCAGGCATACAAGTGATCCCAGCCTATACCAAATGGAGCAGAGAACTGACTGGCTGTTCCTTTGCTGAACATCATGAAATATAATAAATTGTTGTTGCTTCAAGCACTAAAGTTTTGGGATGGTGTGTTATGCAAGAGCAGATAACTCAAATAACAGGGGCCAGATCATGCAAAGATTTATAGGCTCGAGAAAGATGTTTGGCTTTTATTTTTAGTGCATTAGAGGATTTTAAATAGATCAGTTACACGATCTGAATTATGCTCCAAGGTTACCCCTCTACTCTGTCGAGTAAGTGTTGTAGGGGCTCAAGAATGGTTGGAAATAAAACCAGGAAGCTGTTTCAGTTGTCAAAGTGAAGGATGGTGGGTGAAGGTGGCTATGTCCAGGGCAGTTAACCGAAGAGGGCTGAGAAGCAGTTCCATTCCAGAAATATTTTAGAGGAAGAGCCAGTAATACTTATTTATTGACTAGACCAAGGGATGAGGGAAAGAGAGTAAGAAAGATTATTAGAATTTTTAAATCTGAAGCTGGGAAGACAGTAATATCATTAATCACTAAAATGTGGAAGAGCAGGTAAAACAGACCCCGGAAATTCTGTTTTGAGCAAGGTAAGTTTGAAAGGCCTATTATATATCCAACAGCAGCTCGGGGTGAGGCTCAATAAGGAGGAAGTGCTGAACACGTAAACTGTATGACTGATGACTAAGGATCCTCCTGCTGTTTCGAGGTAGGGCTGTGTTGCTTTGCCCTGCCCTTAGTTCAGGGTTCATTCTCTCATACATGGGCGAAATATTAGTGAACCCAAATATTAGACTTTCACATTGGGAGGTAAATTTTAAGAAAGCACATTGTCCTTGAGACAGAGTCTCATGACTTTCTTGGCACCTGGCATGCCCATGCAGTGGGGCTGGGATGATTAATGGACAAGATTGTTCCTGACCCACTTATGGGCTGTTTCTTCCATTATAAACCCTTTGAAATCTGGAAGGCTGGCTGGATTTCATTTCTGTTGGAAATACTACCATTCTTCTTTTTTTTAAATCAGAAAACAAACCAAACAACCTCTCCCCCAAACCCTACAGTCTATCATATCTCTAGATGTTATTAAAATATAGTGCATATTATAGCATCAGTATACCGATTTGTTAAAATATTGTCTTATTTGTTAAAATATTCATGATGGGGGGCGCCTGGGTGGCCCAGCGGTTAAGCATCTGCCTTCGGCTCAGGGCGTGATCCCGGCGTTATGGGATCGAGCCCCATATCAGGCTCCTCTGCTGTGAGCCTGCTTTTTCCTCTCCCACTCCCCCTGCTTGTGTTCCCTCTCTCGCTGGCTGTCTCTATCTCTGTCGAATAAATAAATAAATAAATCTTTAAAAAAAATATTCATGATGGGAAATAAAGATCCAAAACTGATTAGCTCTCACTGGTTTTGGTGATCAACTTTGATCATTCAAGAGTATCTTACTGTGGAATATTCGTTTGCTTTTGGTGTTTACATGTCTCACCAATAGGCAGTGCGTGAGGAAAGAGGGAGCAAAACCTTCCTAATACTTTTTCCTGATTGACTAATCCAATAAGCAGAAGTCAAGACTCATCTTTTTGTATGACATCAAGGAGTTTGCTATCTAATAGGGGAATTAAGATACATACACAGGCATCCAGCACACTCTGGCCACTGGAAGTATATTTTCTTTATTTTTTTTACATTGAAATAAATTCAATTTGAATTCCCTTCCCCAATCCCATTAACTCTCCAAAGCTGAGGACAAGCCCAGTGTAGCAGACACTCCCTGCACCCTTCTCCTATGTGCATGGTTCCCCTGCAGCACGGGGAAGCTTGTTCTCCCTGGTTCCCCTGCAGCACGGGGAAGCTTGTTAATGCTTCGTGCCTCAAGCACCTGTAGCTTCTTCCCACGGGCTTTCGCCAGCCCCAGGAGCTTGCTCTGCCCATAAGAGGCAGGTGAAAATGCTCTGAGGTTACTACTTCTACCAAGAACGCTCATTCAGCGAGAGGCGAAAGTTGGAGGACGCATACCCTTGCCTTCGCCCCTGGTGGGACCATTCTGAGGTGAGTGCTGCATTTCCTTCACAGAGTCCCCTGCAGGATTGAGTCCCAGTTGCCCATAGCAGTGACAGCCCCCAGAATTATACCTTTATTGTTCTACGCCCCTACCGCAATGTTTCATTGTTTCCTGGTGTCACCTCCCCCAAAATACTTGTACCTGAGTTCTTGTCTGAGGGCCTACCTTTTGCACAACACACGCTTAGACATCAGTGTCGCTTGATTGTCTTCCTCCCCTTCTTTAGAATGATACAATGACACTGTGAAGGCCGGGGCGGGGTGGGGGGGAGCAGTGGGGGAGCTGCCCATTCCTCGGGCCCAGAGGCCACTGCTGCCATTGTTCTTTGTCCCAACCAGCAGGGACTGGGCTCTGGGTCGAGGCAGCCTTTTCTCTTGGCAGCTCCCTTCTTTCTGTAAGGGCTTATGAAGGAGTTGCATAGACTTCCCACTGGAGGTTTTGCTGCTGCCCGGGCCCTGGGTTTCAGAAAGCTGGAGTGTTTGAGGGTTCCAACAGCCTTTTATGGCTTCTCCTCTCCAAAAGCTGGAAAAGTGGGTTCTTGCCACTCCACTCCTCAACTCCAGGAGCACCTCCATCCCCTTCCCTCTTGCCCATTCAGCTTAAAAATCAAGGGCTTGGCAAACGTTCTGTGTAAAGGGCAAGATAACAAATATTTTAGATTTTGTGGGCCATCCAGTCTCTGTCACAACTGTCTAACCCCTGCTGTGGTAACATGACACCAAACATAGGCCGTACAGAGATGGATGAGTGTGCCTCTGTTCCAATACAACTTTATGGACACTGAAATTTGAATTTTATATAATTTTTATGAGTCAAAAAATGGTTTTCTTTACATTTTTTTCTAACTTCTTAGAAATGTAAAAACTATTCTTAGCTCATGGGCCATGTAAAAGCAGGTGGCAGATAGGATTTGGCCAGTGGGGCAAGGTTGCTGATCTGTAGGCTAGACTTTCAAAAGCAAAGTCCTATTTAGATTTTCTTATGCTGCTGAACTTCTTTTTGATTGGTATTATTTAAATTAAATCTAATGTTAAGAATGCATTCAATCTATTAATTCCTGACATATTACCAACAAATAAATCCTTCTAGGGCAAGGAGAATATTCCTTTGCTTTTTCCCTATAGTACCTTGTGTGGAGGTCTACATAAATTGATTTGTAATAGCACCAAAAGCGGGAGCTTATTACTCTTTACTGTGCTGTGTGCTGTGGGACTCCATTGTTTCCTCATTTGAAGAAGAAATGATAAAACCCACGCTAATGGGTTGCCATGACAATTAAATGACATTGTGTCTGGGGTTATGCTTTGTCAATCGTTATTGTAAAATGTCAGGTGGTATTGTGATCATGGCTCATAGGTATTAGATATGATGATCTCACAGGGTGTTGGTTCTGTAGAGAAGAGAAATTTGGATTCTATTCTTTGACCTCCTACTGTATAGTTTTGTGATGTTGGAGTCAATAATTTCTCCATCTGTACAATGGCGATAATGTTCTTGACCTGCCTATAACATGGGAGTTAAGTGAGAGAGATTGCTAAATGCTATAATCATGGAAGACTTAACTCTAACATTTGGGGGTCTGTGCTAGGAGGGTGTATATGTTTACATGTTGTTAGGCAGAAATCTGAGATGACAATCAATATTCCTGTCCCTTGCATACTTACTTTGTATAATCCTTTCCTGTTGAGTGTGGGTGGGGCTGCATATGATGAATTTCACTTCCTTGATTATGTTACATCAGAAAGTTGAAAGAAATTTGCAGATATAATTAAGGTACCAAACCAGTTGACTTAGAGTTCATCAAAATGGAGGTTATTCTAGGCTACCTGAGCTAATCAAATGAGTCCCTAAAAGGGACTGGGCCCTTCCTGGAAGGGGAGGGATACAACAGAGATATTTTGCTGCTGGCCTTGCAAAAGTAAGCTGCCATGTTAAAAAGAGGACCTATAGATAGGGCCATGGGACAAGGAACTGTGGGCAGCTTCTAGGAGCTGAGAAGCCAGCCACGAATGGGGATCTCAGTCCTATAACTGCAAGGAACTGAATTCTGCAAACAACCCATTGAATTTGGAAGAGGGTCCTGAGCTTCAGAAGAGAACATAGCCCAGCTGACCCTTGATTTCAGCTGGGTTAGAGCCTGAGCAGAAAAACCAGCCATTCTGCCTGGACTTCTGACCTATAACACTATGAAGTTACAAGTGGGTTTACAATAAATTTGTGGCAATTTTAAGTGCAGCAATATAGACTAATACAAAGTGAACTTCCTGTCTAAATGGAGTGATGAGAATAAAGCATGTAAAAGATAAATATCTAACTGATATGGTCTGGGTTATAGGTTATGTATACCATTCTGAGAAGGTCGGAGTGAGGGAGGGTGTGGTGGGATGGGAGCTTCATGGACAGAAGATTTCTGAGATCTGCCTTCCCTGTATGAAAGGAAGAGGAGGAGGAGTTTCCTTGGAGAATGTGGGACTGGAACATGGGAATTTTTTGCCTCCATATAGTGTGAGGCCCTAAAGACAAAGGAGAGAGTTTCAAGAATGAGGCAATGCCTCACTGACTGTGTCAAGCACCGCTGAAGGCTTCCTTCTGATGAGCATGTAGAAGAGACCATTTGGCTACATGGAGGTCATCCATATTTTGAGCAACGTCATTGGGCATGATGGGAATTTCAAAAGTGAGTTTACCTTCACAGTAAGGATGAACTGATATCCAACAAGAGTGCCAAGACAATTCAACCAAGAAAGAATAGTCTTTTCTGCAAATGGTGCTGGGATAACTGAGTATCTATATACAAAAGAATGGAGTTAGACTCACATTTACATCACATACAAAAACGAATTCAAAATGGATCAAGAACTTAAATGTAAGTGCTGAAACTGTACAACTCTTAAAAGAGGCATAAATTTTAGTGACCTTGGGTTAAGCAATGGTTTCTTCTGATGATACCAAAAGCACAACCAACAAAAGAAATAGATAAATTGGATTTCATCAAAATTAAATACTTTGATTCAAGGACACCATAAAAAATGTGAAAAGATATCTCAGAATAGGAAGGTAGTTTTGCAAATCATATATCTGATATGTGATTTGTATTTCAAACATATAAAAATTCCAACAACTCAATAAAAAAAAGACAACCCAATTTAAAAATGGGCAAAGCCTCTGAATAGATAGTTCTTCAAAGAAGGTATACAAATGGCAAATAAGCACATAAAAAGATACTTAATATTAATCATCAGGGAAATGCAAATAAAAATCACAATGAGCTACCACCATACGCATGCTGGGATGGTTACAGTAAAAAAGACGGATAATAGCAAGTGTTGACAAAAATGTGGAGAGACCAGGACCCTTGTGCATTACTGGATGGCATGTAAATGGATACAGCTACTTTGGGAAACAGTCTGGCAGTTCCTCAAAGGTTAAACACAGAGTTCCTATCTGACTCAGCTATTCTATTGCCATGTATGTACCCAAGAGAAATGAAAACATGTCCACACCAAAAGTGGACCTGAATGTCCATAGCAGCATCATTCATAATCGTGCCAAATTGGAAACAACTCAAATGTCTGTCAACTGATAAATGGACAAATAAAATAACAATATCTCCCTTTGGCGTTTCGTATATTGAAAAAAATTGCAATTTACCTCTCTGAAGGCATCTAATGAGTATTATTAAACATCTTACTGAAATAAACTTTGTTAATAAATCATTAATAGCATATCAACCTAGTACATTTTTTCAAAAATTTAAATCTTTGGTCTCAGGACCCTTTCACACTCTTAAGTTGTTAAGAGGCTCAAAGAATTTTGCTTCTGTGAATTCGTTCTGTCTGTATTGCTTTGTTAGAAACTGAAACAGACATTTCTAAACTTTGATCAATGAAAACAACAATGAGTAACAATGATAAGCCCACCACTTAGCATATAACTAGCATATTCTTAAAATAGCATATTTTTATTAAAAATACCTATATTTTCTAAAAACTGGTGAGAAGAGTGATATTGTTTTAGATTGTTGCAAATCTCCTTAATGTCTGACTTCGTAGAATTCTGGCACCCTTTTCTTCAGTCTGTTATGATATGTCATTTGCATTGAAGTATAAGAAGAAAGTCTGGCTTCCCACAGAGATGGACTTGAGACTAGAAGACCTCAGAGTCCCTCTGAAAAGTGCTTGGAGACACGTTGGTGCACAAAGGGGTCTTGGTGTGTGCTCTGAGAATAGCTCTATAGACCGTTCCCCTTCCCAGCGAGGAGACCACTATTCTGACCTCCTCCTTCAAGATTAGTATCACCTTTTCTTTATCTTCGTGTCCCCAAGGCTTGGCTGGATCAGCTAGGTAGCTCTACATAACAGACCATCTTAAAACTCATTGACTCAAAATAACATTTCTTTACCATTTCTCATGAGTTTATGGGTTGGCTGGGTGGGTCCACCAGTCTGGAAAGGCTTGGCCGGTCTCGGATGCCTGCTCATGCAGCAGCTGTCAGCTGGTGGGATGGAGGAGGGGGCAACATTCCACGCGTTTGCCCCGCCTATCGGGGCCACCCTGTACGTTTTCTCGTGGCAGTGGCAGCGATCTGAGCGAAGGAAAAGAAAACGTGCCTCTGCTTGTGTCAAGTTTGCTGCTGTTCCGTTGGCCAAAGCAAAGGGCCTTGCTAAGCCTAGAGTAGGTGAGTGGTGTAGGAGGACGCTACGAAAGAACATGGGCACAGAAGATCATGGAAACTTGGGGCCGTTAATGCAATCCATATCTCATAGTGGCATGGCTTAAAAGTACAATTATAGATAATTTTTTAAAAGAGTGTATTACTAGTAAAAAAAAAAAAGAACCTAGTTGAAAGTGTAGAGCACAATAGTTGCCTTCTAATAAATAGGTATATTTTTTTCCTTTTAGGATGTACGTACCAATTCTGCTTTTTATTTTTTTAATTTGAACTCCAGTATAATTAACATACAGTGTTAGATTAGTTTCAGGTGTGCAGTATCATGGTTGACCAATTCTGCTTTAGTCAGCGCTCATCACCAAAAGTGTACTCTTAATTCCCCACCCCAGGAACCAACAATTTGTTCTCTATAGGTAAGGGTCTCTTTTTTTGGTTTGTCTTTTTTTCTTTGTTCATTTTTTGTTTCTTAAATTCCACATAGGAGTGAAATCGTATGGTATTTGTCTTTCTCTGACTTATTTCGTTTAGCATTATACTCTCTAGCTCCATCCAAGTTATTGCAAATGGCAAGATTTCATTCTTTTTTACGGCTGAGTTTATTCCGTTGTGTATATTTACACCACATCTTCTTTATCCATTCATCTATTGAGGACACTTGGGCTGCTTCCATAATTTGGCTATTGTAAATAATGCTGCTATAAACATAGGAGTGCATATATCTTTTTGAATTCATGTTTTCATATTCTTCCAATAAATACTCGGGAAAGGAATTACTGGATCATATGGTAATTATATTTTTAATCTTTTGAGGAAACTGCATACTGTTTTTTGCAGTGGCTGTACCAATCTGCATTCCCACCAAGAGTGCATTAGGGTTCCTGTTTCTCCACATCCCCACCAACAGTTGTTTCTGGTGTTTTTGATTTTAGCCATTCTGACAGCTGTGAGATGACATCTTATTGTAGTTTTGATTTGCATTTCCCTGATGATGAGTGATGTTGAGCATCTTTTCATGTGTCTGGTGGCCATCCATATGTCTTTGGAAAAATGTTTTCTCATGTATTCTGCCCATTTTTAAGATGGATTATTTGTTTTTTTGGTGTTGAGTTGTAGAAGTTCTTTGTATATTTTGGACACTAACTCTTCATCGGATATGTCATTTACAAAACATTGATCCAAAATGAACAAAACTTTTTAAAAAATTTTAAAGAGAAAGGAAAAGAATTTTATTTGAACCCAAGTTAGGACAGCTGCCTGGGATACACAATCTTCACACACACCCACAGTGCTCTGGGGAAGGAACATTTGATACAGGATTATAAATCTTTTTACATAAAGAGTTACAAATCATCATGACATAAGCCCTCCCAGAAAATTACAAACTTTATCTTATGCTTCTAGTATGTGTAAGGTTGCAGGCTTCAGAGGTATGGGAACTTAGATTTTTTACTCTTGTCTTCAGTTTGAGATGTTTCTTTTAGGTTATTTGTTAATGAAGCAGATGGACAATATGTCCTGGGGGGAGAAATAGAGCCCATGCTTTGAATTTTGTTTAAGTCATTCTGACCTTAGTACCAATTAAAGTATAGTTTTCTTGGGAGCCCCAGAAGCAGGGCCCACAAATATTAGAAGTTGAAAACTTGCTATATCATTTCCCCTTTTCGATCAATAATCTTTCCTCAAAGAGCATTGATGATCTCTGTTTTGTTTTTATGTCTCTCAGTGCCAAGGTGACCGGCTTATCTGCCCTGGGTCCACCAAGTCCCTTCTAGCTAGGTATGAATATTTATACCATTCTAGGGTTCCTCACTGGGGAGGAACTTATTGCAACATAAATGGCGGGAAGCTTAAAAGTGATATATTTCTCTATTAACTGGCGAGCAAGCAAGTTCATGGGCTTGATTTAGATTGTCTGGTTTTGCATTTGGTAAAGCATTTACAACAAAGACACATGGATGGTAAAAGAATTCCAGTAAGTACAATCTGAAGGAAACAATGTGATGTCGGAATAGACTCAGGAGAAAAAAATCCAAGGAATCCTTTACATACATCTTAACAAAAGGGTAGGGAAATTTATGATTATTTATGAGGAAAGATGAAGCATGTGCATTGAGCCAGCGTAGATGCGCCATATATCATGTGTTCATTTTGGAATGGAGACTTAATATTGGAACAAGGCTAAATTTAGTCCCTGACATCAGAAGGTTAAGACAAGGAAAAGGGACTATGGGCATGCTCAGAGAGCTGGTATAACGTGGATGGTGTCTTTGGCTTGTTGACTCAAGTAAAGAATGCAGGGTTTTGCTTGTTCATAGGCTGGAGCCATATCAGTTGACCTGGAGTCCAGGCTTCTACAGAGACAGCTAGTGAGTTTGTTAGTGGCATCGGAAAAGACACGATAGCTGACTAGGGAAACTGGTTCTCTGAAAAACAAGCTTTAATTTTTTTTGCCAGTTTCAATTTCATTAGCCTTATGGGGCACGGTTTTAATTCCACTCCGAGTTACGATAATACCTCAATCTCAAAGAATTGGGATGGTGACAACTCTGGCTACTTCCATATTTCCTGGGGTGAGGTAGGTTTTGGGTAAAGAGCAGTTTTTGTATATCTTAGCTGTGGCATGTCTATGTGCAGGGCTAAGCAGAAGTTTTTAATCTAAGGTCATCGCCCCAAGGGAAATAGAAGCAACATGGAGTCAGACATGCTGAGATTTTTCCCGTTATTATTTCCCATTATCAATCCTTTATTCCATGTCTCTGGAACAAGGGCAGAGGTCTGTCTTCTGTAACTGCTTCAAGTTGAGTTAGGGGGATTGGACATGGTGCGGGATACAACTTTTGGTCTCTTTTCTTTTTCCTTTAGGTTTGAAATTTTTTTTTATTTTAATGTTTTTTTTATTATATTATGTTAGTCACCATACAGTACATCGCCGGTTTCTGATGTAAAGTTCAATGATTCATTAGTTGCGTATAACACCCAGTGCTCCATGCAATATGTGCCCTCCTTACTACCCATCACTGATACCCCATCCCCCTACCCCCCCTCCCCTCTAAAACCCTCAGTTTGTTTCCCGGAGTCCATAGTCTCTCATGCTTCATTCCCCCTTCTGATTACCCCCCTTTCTTTATCGCTTTCTTTCTCTAACGATCTTCCTAGTTCTTATGTTCCATAGATGAGAGAAATCATATGATAATTGTCTTTCTCTGCTTGACTTATTTCACTTAGCATTATCTCCTCCAGTGCCATCCATGTTGCAGCAAATGTTGAGAAATCGTTCTTTCTGATAGCTGAGTAATATTCCATTGTATATATGGACCACAATTTCTTAATCCAGTCATCTGTTGAAGGGCATCTCGGTTCCTTCCATGATTTAGCTATTGTGGACAATGCTGCTATGAACATTGGGGTGCATATGGCCCTTCTCTTCACTATGTCTGTATCTTTGGGGTAAATACTCAGTAGTGCAATGGCTGGGTCATAGGGTAGCTCAATTTTTAACTTTTTAAGGGACCTCCACACTGTTTTCCAGAGTGGCTGTACCAACTTGCATTCCCACCAACAATGTAGGAGGGATCCCCTTTCTCCACATCCTCTCCAGCAATTGTTGTTTCTCGCCTTGTCAATTTTTGCCATTCTAACTGGCGTAAGGTGGTATCTTAGTTTGGTTTTGATTTGAATTTCCCTGATGGCTAATGATTTTGAACATTTTTTCATGTGTCTGTTAGCCATTTGTATGTCATCACTGGAAAAGTGTCTGTTCATATCTTCTGCCCATTTTATGATTTATTTGTTTCTTGCGTGTTGAGTTTGATAAGTTCTTTGTAGATCTTGGATACCAGTCTTTTATCTGTAGCATCATTTTCAAATATATTCTCCCATTTCGTGGGCTGCCTCTTAGTTTTTTTGACTGTTTCCTTGGCTATGCAGAAGCTTTTTATCTTGATGAAGTCCCACAAGTTCATTTTATCTTTTCTTTCTCTTGCCTTTGGAGATGTGTCATAAAAATTTGCTTTGGCTGATGTCGTAGAGGTTGCTGCCTATGTTCTCCTCTAGGATTTTGATGGATTCCTGTCTCCCATTGAGGTCTTTCATCCATTTGGAGTTTATCTTTGTGTATGGTGTGAGAGAGTGGTCAAGTTTCATTCTCTTGCATGTAGCTGTCCAATTTTCCCAGCACCATTTATTGAAGAGACTGTCTTTTTTCCACCAGATGTTTTTTCCTGCTTTATCAAAGATTAGTTGCCCAAAGAACCGAGGGTCCATTTCTGGGTTCTCTATTCTGTTCCATTGGTCTATGTATCTGTGTTTGTGCCAGTACTATGCTGTCTTTGTGATCACAGCTTTGTAGTACACCTCGAAATCCAGCATTGTGATGCCCCCAGGATTGTTTTTCCTTTTCAACAGTTCCTTGGTGATTCGGGCCTTTTTGGGTTCCATACAAATTTAAGGACTACTTGTTCCAGTTCTTTGAAAAAATGTCACAGTATTTTCATCGGGATAGCATTGAAAGTGTAGATTGCTCTGGGTAGCATGGACATTTTAAGTATGTTAATTCTTCCGATCCATGAGCATGGAATATTTTTCCATCTTTTTGTCTTCTTCAATGTCTTTCAAGAGCGATTTATAGTTTCTAGAATATTGATCTTTTACATCTCTGGTTAAGTTAATTTCAAGGTAACGTATGGTTTTTGGGGCTATTGTAAATGGGATGGATTCCCTAATTTCTCTTTCTTCAGACTCATTATTTGCGTATAGAAATACAACTGATTTCTGAGCATTGATTTTGTATCCCTCCACATTACTGAATTGCTCTGTAACTTCTAATAGTTTGGGAGAGGATTCTTTTGGGTTTTCCATATAGAGTATCATGTCATCTGCGAAGAGAGACATTTTGACTTCTTCTTTGACGATTTGGATACCTTTTATCCCTTTTTGTTGTCTGATTGCTGTTGCAAGGACTTCTAGTACTATGTTGAATAATAGCGGCGAGAGTGGACATCCTTATTGTGTTCCTGATCTTAAGGGAAAGGCTTCCAGCTTTTCCCCATTGAGAATGATATTTGCTGTAGGCTTTTCATAGATGGTTTTTATGAGATTGAGGAATGTACCCTTTATCCCTACACTCTGAAGGGTTTTAATCAGGAAAGGATGTTGTATTTTGTCAAATGCTTTTTCTGCATCTATTGAGAGAATCATATGATTTTTGAATTTTTCTTTCTGGATAAAATCTAAGACACTGATAGATTTGCGAATGTTGAACCACCCTTGCATCCCAGGGATGAATCCCACTTGGTCATGATGGATAATTCTTTTAATGTACTGTTGGATTCTATTAGCCAGGATCTTGTTGAGGATTTTGGCATCCATATTCATTAGGGAAATCGGTCTGTAATTCTCCTTTTTGATGGGGTCTTTGCCTGGTTTGGGGATTAAGGTAATATTGGCCTCATAGAATGAGTTTGGTAGCTTTCCTTCTGTTTCTATTTTTTGAAATAGCTTTAGGAGAATAGGGATTATTTCTTCTTTGAATGTTTGGTAGAATTCCCCAGGAAAACCGTCCAGGCCTGGAGTTTTGTTTTTTGGAAGGTTGTTTATCACTGACTCTATCTCTTCATAATTAATTGGCCTGTTCAAAAAATCAATTTCTTCCTGTTTCAGTCTTGGTAGTTTATAGGTTTCCAGGAAGGCCTCCATCTCTTCCAGATTGCTTAATTTATTGGCATAAAGCTGTTGATAAAAGTTTCTAATAATCCTTCCAATTTCATTGGTGTTGGTTATGAACTCTCCTTTTTCATTCATAATTTTATTAATTTGGGTCCTTTCTCTATTCTTTTGGATAAGTCTTGCCAGTGGTCTGTCAATTTTATTAATTCTCTCAAAGAACCAGCTTCTAGTTCTGTTGATCTGCTCTACTGTATTCCTGGTTTCTAATTCATTGATTTCTGCTCTAATCTTGGTCAACTGCTTCCTCGTGCGTGGATTAGGCCTGTACCTCTGTTGCTGTTCCAGCTTTGAGGTGAGAATGTAAAAACTGCATTTTAGATTTTTCTATTCTTTTGAGTGAGGCTTGGATGGCTATGTCTTTCCCCCTTAGGACTGCCTTTGCAGTATCCCATACATTTTGGACCGTTGTGTTTTCAT